>NW_028227271.1:69995000-70390000 GCF_978045245.1 Mus caroli
TTATCTTGTTATCTGCTAATAGCCACATAAAGCTTATGTTGTTGTGCTGAATATTTTTTTAATTTGTTTACTTTGTAGTGTGTGTATGAATGCTTTGCCTGCACGTACGTATGTGCACTATGTTTGTGCCTGGTGCTCACAGAGTCAGAAAAAGGCACCAAAGGTATGGGTGGTTTTGAGCCACCATATGGGTGCTGGGAATTGAACCCGGGTCTTTGTAAGAACAACGTGTGGTAAAATACTGAGCCATCGCTCCAGCATGTATGTTTACATCTGAGTATGTGGCTACTTGTGCCCAGGTACATACATACAGAGGCTAGAGGAAGAGCTGTCTTCCTCTATCATTCTCTGATTTGTTCCTTTGAGATGGGTCTCTTAACTGAACTGGGAGTTTACTGGTTTGGCAAGACTGGCTGGACAGAAAGCTCTCAGACTCAACCTGTCTTTGCCACACAGTCCTGGGGTTATATACATGTACAACAATGTCCACCTTGGGCAGGAAAGACACAAGCTCAGGCTCTCATGTTTGCACAGCAAGTGTTGTGACCTCCGAGCCACCTCGCCAGCCCCTAATCATAACTGTTCTTAAGTACAAATTAACAAATAATTTTTAAAAAAAGGGGGGGGGAGATTCACAAGAGTTTTGACTTCAAGGGGTGTACTGGCTGTGTCAACCATTTCTGTGTCAACTTGACACAGGCTGGAGTTATCACAGAGAAAGGAGCTTCAGTTGGGGAAATGCCTCCATGAGATCCAGCTGTAAGGCATTTTCTCAATTAGTGATCAAGCAGGGAAAGGCCCCTTGTGGGTGGTGCCATCTCTGGGCTGGTAGTCTTGGTTCTATAAGAGCAGGCTGAGCAAGCCAGGGGAGGCAAGCCAGTAAAGAACATCCCTCCATGGCCTCTGCATCAGCTCCTGCTTTCTGACCAGCTTGAGTTCCAGTCCTGACTTCCTTTGGTAATAAACAGCAACGTGGAAGTGTAAGCTGAATAAACCCTTTCCTCCCCAGCTTGCATCTTGGTCATGATGTTTGTGCAGGAATAGAAACCCTGACTAGGGGGAATTTTCCTTTACTATTTTGTTTTTTCAAAACTTGTAACTATTATTATTGGTTTTCTTCATTAAAAAACAGAATCAGTCTCAAGCTTCTCTCTCTCTCTCTCTCTCTCTCTCTCTCTCTCTCTTCTCTGTAAGCAGGGTGCTAGACAATCAAATTCATCTGAGAAAAATAAAGATATCAGAAAGCATATCTAAGTTACGTTCAAGGGACACAGAATTTAGGTTATAGTGGGGTGGAGGTCACACAGCAATGACAGTAAGGCTGGCAAGAGCCCATAGCCAAATCATGGTGTCTACAAGATTTGCTCTGCATTTGCAGAACACCATACTAAAGATCAGTGGGGTAGGGAGATGGAAGTGATGGGAACAGCCACCCATAGATTCACGAGATGAGTCAGAGTCAGAAGTAGGGAGAGCAGCAGGCTTCAGGATGCAATAGTCAAAGCCCAGGAGAGAGGTGAGCCGGTGGTTAGGACAGAGAGAGGGGAGGCAGCTAGGCAGGGCAGCAAAGAGCATTGTGTACAAAGAGCCAACACACTTCCTGACAAATACCTACCAGTTATATATTTGGGGATCTCCTGAGAAGTGCCTTCAGGACCTGCTTTCCAGCCTCCCTTTCTCTTAAACATGGTTTTGGAGGAAGATTGCTCATTCACATCAGACTCAGGAAGCAAGTGGGGACTCATCTTGATTTGCCACTGCCTTGAGGTTCCAGAATGAAGCTCTAGTACATTTTCAAAAACAAAACAAAAAGAAAGACATCACCGTATCATACCAGAGACAGGCTTACAGCACAGAATTAACTTGTTAACTCTAGCACCAACCTGTGAGTTATTACCTGTCTACATGCACACACACATACACGCGCGCGCGTGCGTGCGTACACATGCACGTGCACACACTCGCGCGCGCGCGCGCGCGCGCACACACACACACACACACACACACACACACAAGCACAGGTTCTGAGGACTAAACTCAGGTCTCCAGGCTCATCTAGCAAGGGTAACCCTCTGGGTCATCTCACAGGCCCTACTATCTTTTTTAAAAGAGGAATCTTGGGTAGAAAGGAGACTTTCCCAAGGAAAAGCCCAAGGCCACAAAGTGAGTAAGCAGTTCAACAGGAATCACATCAGTGTCACATATTAACACATACAATAGCAATCACACCAGTGTGACACACATACAACAGCAATCACATCAGTGTGACATATAAACAAAAACAACAGGAATCACAGCAGTGTGACATATTAATATATATAACAGTAATCACATTAGTGTGACATATTAACAGATATAACAGATTACATCAGTTAGACATATAAACACATACAACAGCAATCACATCAGTGAGACATACTAACAGGTACAAGGAAATTTTTTCCTTTGAGATTTCCAATGCAACATCAATTGTTAATCTAAGCCCTTGCTATGGCCTGAACATTTACAAACATAAGAGAGGTCAGTGGAGAATTTTACAGGGTTCCTGTTAATTCCACTGTGATGTGAATTATTCAGCCACTATAATCTTAAAACATGTTAAATGGTTGGTCACTGTAAGGTTTAAATAAGATAATATTTGGGAAAGGTATACCACATGTCAAACCGTAGTCCTCTACTTCTAGATCTAAATCTAGAGCTTAAGAGTTTATATCTAATATTTATTTAAATGGGGCTAAAACAGGCCATGCTTCAAACCAGCTTTCCTAACTGGCATTCCCCACTGCTATCCCAAAGGACATCTGCACCCTATCACTTCCCAAGGATGTGAAATTAGCACAGTAATTAGATATTGATATGCTGACTATATTTCTCTGAGGAAACAGAAGTATACCTTAGGATCAAACATATCAGCTGTAAAGTGTACATAATCATGCTATAATAGTATGTCTGTCTCACAAAGTCAAGGGAACACTGAATGATAGCAAACCTCAATCTCATATCGATTGTAATTTTATGTATCAATAGCACACGAACTCAGAGGACAACTTTCAAAGTCAGCTCTCTCCTTCCATAGTAGGTTTAGGGAATGGAACGCAGGTGGTCAGGTATGGGTGGGCACCTTACTGAGCACCATATCCTAAACACCTTACTAGCCTGTAACTTTAAAGTCTAGAAACAATTCATACCCACAGCTAAGACTGAGACCCCAGGCAGAGCTGGTGCTCCTTGCAGCCCGTACTTCCACAGTCCCTACCCTCTGCAGGGGAAGGCTGGGGAAGCAAGCTGCTGGGACACAATGAAGTTCCTCCCTGCTCTCTCATGTCCAGGGACGTGGACTGAACGCTCTGTAAGTGAACTTTAACAAGAAGGCAGACTTGTAAGCACACATTCTGATAAGGAGAGTTTTCTGTATTCTCTCTTTAAATGAACTCGTTTACGTCCGAGATGACATCGAGCAAACAAAACTGGCAAAAGCAATTAATCCAAATGAAGTAACAAGAACAGTGTGTGCGTCTTACCTTGTTTCTGAGATTGGGACGGCTTCCCCTTTCCAAAATGATGCTTTCCATCTCTCTCAGCCACAAAGCCGGAGGACAGAGTCACGTTACTGGGCTGGTTTCTCATTTTCTTAGCATGTTTTCTTTCCTTTGCATTAGACATTTCTAGAAAGAAAGCAATACACTTAATAGAGGGAGAGAAAACTTTCACTTCAAAAATAATGAATTGTTGCTGGGCGTGGTGGCACACGCCTCTAATCCCAGCACTCGGGAAGCAGAGGCAGGCGAATTTCTGAGTTCGAGGCCAGCCTGGTCTACAAAGTGAGTTCCAGGACAGCCAGGGCTATACAGAGAAACTCTGTCTCAAAACACCAAAAAAAAAAAAAAAGAATTGCCAGGTGTGGGTGCTCGCATCAGCATCTGGAAAGCAGAGGCAGGAGGCTCTTGAGTTCAAGGTCATCCTTTAGCTACATAGCATGAGGTCAGCCAGAACTACCTGACAGACCGTATTTCAAAACACAACAAAGAATACAATTTTTAAATGAGCCAATAATATGACTCAGCAGGTAAAGGCAATTGCCACTCAACCTGAATTCAGTCCTGAGGCCTACACAATGCAAGGAGAGAGCCTACCCGCAAAAGTTGTCTTCCGACGGCTACATGCCCATCAAAGTATACTCCTAACCCCCACACAAATAAATAAGAAAGGTAAAAGAATAATAATAATAACTTTAATAAATATTTATATAACTCAATGTTTGATAATACCAAAATATTACCCTATTAATCTATAGCAGGAATCCCCAAAAGAGAGATTTCAATAAAGTCACTCATCTCAAAACAAAGTGCTGTTGCATGCTTATAAACCCAGCCGTCAGGATGGAGCTGGGGGCTGGGCAGAAGGAAATCTTTGAGGTTGAGGCCACCCTAGGCTACACATCAAGTTCCAGGCCACCTTGGACTTCACAGTTTTTGTCTCAAAAAATAAAGGAACAGCGTGTCTTCATGGAACTATCCCAACTGGCAGATTTTGCACTGCCAAATAATTAAACTACATACAATCGCTAATGATGCATAAAATGAGGTAAGATCACTAAAATTAAATTACTTATAACGCTTTATCTTGGTTCTTGGCTGAAATAAAAAGACCGGGATAAATTATAAGTAAAATATTTGAGTCCAAACTGAAGATAAATTACTGGTATTTTCACTCGAGACTTCACGTCAAGTGAGTAACATAAAGGATGACTGCAGAGAGAACCTGATGGGTTTACTTAGGAGTTCCCACACCTGGACCAACCCCCTCATTATTCATTGAGTCAACGTGAAACACTTGTTTTCTTTTTCAAAATAAAATTCATATTATGGCTGACTAGAGATGTAACTTTTAACAATACCCTACACTATGTAACATAAAGACTTGAGAGGTTATGTTAAAACAATATGTATTTCTGTATGTGTTTTTCCACAACTACACTAGATAACAGTCTAAAATGGAGATTTTGAACCTAATGGATGTTCATGTCAACAAGGGACCAACATAGGCACTTGGCATAATTCATAAAGCCTGAGGCAGGCCCTGGAAGCCTTCACGCCATACAACAGCCATTAATTCTTTTGCTGATGGAGACCAGGCTAAAACGTGCACCATGGAGATACTGAAATAAGAAAAACTCAGAGCAGCAGTTACCAAGCCTGCATTTCAATTCCTTAATATTAGAATATTCTACCAACACAAACTTCATGTAGATAACAGCAAAGAAAATAGGTTATTCTTGTGCCTCAAAGAAAAGGTAACCAAGCCAAAAGTGAGAAAATTCCCCAATCTGGTAAACATTCTGAGATTCCATCCAGGCTCAGCTCCATTCACTATTCCTAAAACTCAAAACAACTGGAGACTAAGAGCACATATGAAATATTCTATACAGGGAAACTGTGCAACCTCAGGGAAAGCCAGTAAGAAAATGTCAGCTGTAATTTTTGTTTAGGACAGGCATCAGAACTCAGGAGGACTAGAAGACGAACATAGGTACAAGATGGAACCAAATAGGCTGTGGAGTCCAAGCGGGAGCTCATGTATTCCAGCATGAAGCCCTAAACCAAGAAAAACGATCTCACCATTCTTGAGGCATGGAGCCCTCAGCGTTACATAGGACAAGATGACAGGGAATCAAGAGGATTTCTTACAGTGCATGCTGATTGAGGGCCACGGGTCTGACCTTCCTTATTGTCACACTGCACTTAGCAGACTACCATAAACAAAGTACAGGATCAAAACAACACAAGTATTGGATATTCATATCCACACATGACTATAAAGCAAACGTTAACAAGGTAAGAAACATTTAGCCCGCAACTACGCTCCTTCTGACACAGCATGAGAACCGTATGTAGCCTCAGAGCTTCTTCAGCTGGGGATCACAACCCCATAGAGGGTCATGTAGCTGAATGTGAGGTGATGAAAAATCTAGAAAGCACAATTCAGAAGTCAAATGTGTAGTGACTCCAAAGTGTTTCTGGCAGTGTGGAGCTGTGCTCTACCTCGACTTCACTTCAGTCGCAGTTCAGCAGTGACATTCCATGCTTACGCACCATACAACACCAACAAATACTGCCTGAAACAGCTCAGCCAAGATTCCAGGCAAGTTATGAACCCAGTGTTCTTCCTGCACATACAGGTTTATGCTCTTAAGAAACAATGTTATACAGGCTGGTGAGATGGCTTAGCGGCTAAGAGCACTGGCGGCTCTTCCAGAGGTCATGAGTTCAATTCCCAGCAACCACATGGTGGCTCACAAAACATCTTATAGGGGAATCTGCTGTCCTCTTCAGGCAGGCATATATATACATACATACATTTTATATATATATATATATACATACATATATGCAACAGAGCACTTGTACATTAAAGAAAATTAAAGAGAAAAAGGAAACAATGTATAAAAACAGGCCTAAATTTCTCTTAAAATTGTTCTCATCATGTGCCAAATTAGCACATCTTCGGATTGTGCTGGGTTGCATTGTTTGATTTCAAAAACTAGTTTGAAATTGAGTTGCTGACTTAAGGTTTTTGTTTTTGTTTTTGTTTTAATCATTAATTTGGATTTGGGATTGAGATAGACTTTTCCAACAACTGGCCCTAATAATAGTTCCGACTGTACTACATATTTAGGCAAAATAGCATCTCAGCACTGACTATTATAAAATCAAACAACAAATCAGCTCTGGAAAAAAAAAAACAGCCGGGCGTGGTGGCGCACGCTTTTAATCCCAGCACTCGGGAAGCAGAGGCAGGCGGATTTCTGAGTTCGAGGCCAGCCTGGTCTACAGAGTGAGTTCCAGGACATCCAGGGCTACACAGAAACCCTGTCTCGAAAAAACAAAAAACAAAAAAAAAAAACTTTAGATGCTTTATGTCTTGCAGTATCAAATACTCTATCAAAACTCGTCTTTATGAAAAAATAAACACACACACACATCTATTTAGAGAGTAAAAATTAGTTTTTATCTTTCTCAAAGGGCAAAATTACACCAGCTACACTAAAGAATTGTTTTAAATACTTTCTTATGATATATTATCAGTTACTGATTAGCACATCTTCTTAATCTACCCAGGTTCGTTAGTGGGAAAGCTGAAGTCGTAAGCTAGGGGAAGATGACTCGCCTCCGGAAAGCAGACCCCGGTCTGCTCAAATCTTAAGGCGATCATGCATAGAAAGGAAGCACGGGATGGCGAAAGGCAGACAACCCATACCTCTGCTTGGTTCCCCAGAATGACCCATCCCTGTCCTTTACCGTACCCAGAAAGGGATACAAGCGCATTCCCAGAGGGGATTCCGCCTGGCAGGGCAACGATAAGCATAAAAACGAGCACAGGAGCCTGAGGCTCTGGACTGCAAGAGGGCCCGCCCGGGCAGCATGGACCTCCCCAAGTGAAAAGCGCTGCAAGCCGAAGCCGCCACTCTGGGCAAGCCCCCACGCGAGGCCCCCGCGAGCTGGCGGCCCCGGCTAAGCATTAGCGCCTCACCACCAACCTGCCAAATGTTCCGAGGGCTTCGCCGGTCAGAAAGACAAGGTTCTGAGACCCCCTAGAAGCTCCCACCACAGTGGGTGAGCGAGCGGACTGAGGGCGCATGCGCAGCACGACTTCTTCCTCCACGTGTCCTGGAGTCGCTTATGAACTACAATTCCCATCGGGCCATGCGAATTCGCCCGGGGCTGTCCCTGAACTAAAACTCTTTTACCTAGGGCTCTCTAGTCAGTGGACAAGAGTGGGTGTAGTTACTTACCATCGTTTTTTCTTCTGGAGGGTCTTCAAGAGGGAAGGATTAGCATGTCGTCCATAATCAGAAAGGTGATCAGCACCACAAAAGCCCCGGCGGCCATTGGTCCCTACAGGTAATGTTTTTTACCGTAGCTCTGAAGGACCAGGTAAGTGTGGTGTTGCAAGTTTGGAGCTTTGGCTTCTGCTGGTCCGAGCAAAAGAGAGTCTCAGAACTACCCCCTTAGAACGAGCGAAAAAAATTAAGTTCAGAAAGAGTACAGTGTATCCAAATCCCTCAGAGAATGGGGGAGCCCTGGTGTGACCAGAAACTTGCACTCCTAGGATCTTGCCCCCATCTGGAGCTGCCGGGCCCTGAAGGCGAGCTTGCTACACGCTTTCTCTGGTTAGAAGTGGCATCACCCCAACTCCCTTGCCTTTCGTCTTGGTGGCTTCTAGTTTTGGTTTTCGTAACAATTTTATTAAGATAGAATAAACAACCCATAGAATTCTCATTCTGTTAGTGGGTTCAATTCAGTGGCTTTTACTATGCCCAAAAGTTGTGTAGCCATCATCTCTTTCTACTCTCAAAACATTTACATCCAACCTGAAATAAGGTTTATGCCATAAGCTTTTATTCCACATGACCTCTTTCCCCAGCTCCTTACAACCAACCATTTATTTCCTCTCCATCACTATAGGGTTTATCTGTTAAAGACGTTTGCTATAAAAAGTATAATACACTGTTTGGTCCTCTGTGACAGGCTTCTTTTACTAGCATGAAGATTGATCTAACCCTTTCTTAATTTACAAGATATGCTTGTCTCATTTAGGCAGTACTCAGCAAATGCCTGTATGTCTATTCTAGTCTCTGGTTTCTATAACGTGTAGAAATGCTATGATACTTATGAATGGTTTATCCATGCCTATTTACCACTAATATCAAATGCAAGTAACACCAAAGGTGATCTTCTGAGATTATCCTATATACTAGAGCTAACCATATATGTACTGGAAAAATAAAAACTACCCTTTGGCATTTATCTCCGCTTACCAGAAGTGCTTTTAAATTTTAAACGTGGTACTTTCTTTTCACTTCCTTCTGTGGGTGCTATGAAGGACAGGGTCTCGCTTTGTAGCTCAGACTAACCTAGAACCTGCTGCTCTCCTGTTTGAGCATTCCTAGTGCTGACGTGAAGACCAGCACACTTAACTTAAAACCTTATTCCTCAAAATACCTCAGCTTTAAAAATCACTGCATTGTATCTTTTTTTTTTTTTTTTTTTTTTTTTTTTTTTTTTTTTTTTTGGTTTTTCGAGACAGGGTTTCTCTGTGTAGCCCTGGCTGTCCTGGCACTCACTTTGTAGACCAGGCTGGCCTCGAACTCAGAAATCCGCCTGCCTCTGCCTCCCGAGTGCTGGGATTAAAGGCATGCGCCACCACGCCCGGCTGCATTGTATCTTATATAACTTTCTCCTCTCCTTTCTTCTAAGTCTTCACTAAAACGTATCTAGAGCCAATTCCTTTTGAAAAAGTCATTTCTGGCACAGTGTCTCTTTGCTGTCAGTCAAAACTGAAGATTTTCTTCGGCTGCAACATTAGTACTGTAGAAGATGTGTAGTGCATGCCAAGTATTTAACTGATTCAAAAATGTGTAAGAAGTAATCCGACATAGGCCTTCACCTATGAAAGGAAAAGAAGCAGTAATGTAGCAAATGTTACATGACAGGCACTATGACAACTGACTACCTTTAAGTTGTCGCTCCATTTTACCAAAGGACAGCCCAAGGTCAACCTTTTCAAGGGAATACAGTGTGCAAGTGACATCTTGGCTTGAACTCAAACCCTAGCTCCCTTCATATCAAGAGAAATAACAGTCCCATGTGTCAAAGCAGTAATTATTATAATAAGATTGGAGATGGAACTCAATGGGATGAGAAACCAAATAAAAGGGAGGAAAACTGATTCTGATTTGGAGCAGAGAAAGAGAAAAAGTTTCGAAGAAGCTCCCCGTATAAAGTTAAACTTTAAATGTTGGGTTTTCTGTTTTTCCACTTTTGATAGTGTTATGAAGTTTGACTTGTCAAAGTTAATTAGTTACAGACTGACATTCCTCCAGAGGACACAGAGGTAAAAGAATACAGAATGTAGAGATTTGGATGAGATAGTTTTCAATTGACCTTTTTTTGTTTCTTCCAAACTGTATACCTGGTGTTTTTTTATAACATTTTCATTGAAATGACTTACTTTCACTTAAATTCATTTTAAAAGAAAACACTATCAAAATACTCTAAATAGAAAATAATACAATAGAAAGTAACTATTTTTAAAAATAACTCAAAAAGTATTAATTCCAAAATTCTATGAGCATACTGCAGTTGGCTCAAAACCTTGAGCCTGCTCTCTTTGTGAAAGTGTTTCTGGCTGGGGCTGGAGAGATGACTCGGCACTTAAGAGCACTTTCTGCTCTTCAGGAAGCCAACTTTGGTTCCCAGCACCCATATCAGTCCATTCACTCCCATCTGTAACTCTAGCTCCAAAGGACCCAGAGGATCTTCTGGCTCCATGGGCATGTGCACAGGTGGTGGACTTATACACGTGCACATAAATAATCATAATAATTTCAATGTCTTTCTGGCCGAGGATGGATATAGCTCAGTAAAAGACCATGCTGAACATGTATGAGGCCCTGGGTGTGCGCCACCAGTGCCCAGCTACAACTCCATTTTTCAGATGTGAGAGCTGTCATATACTAAGTTGAATAATTTGCCAAGGTCACTCCACTAAGTAATTTAATACAATTTGAAAGTGTAGTGGACTCCAGGACTCAATCTGAATGATTTCATTTGTTGTCCCAGCTTTGAAGAATTGAAAAGAAAACTACAACGTGAAGATATGATTCCCTTTCTGAGAAAAAAAAAAAAAATTCAAAAGTTAGCATTAAGAGTTGGACTTTGTTAGGAGAGGAGGGTTGCACTTTGGATTTAAATTCTTTTTTTTTTTTTTTTTTTTTTTTTTTTTTTGGTTTTTCAAGACAGGGTTTCTCTGTATAGCCCTGGCTGTCCTGGAACTCACTCTGTAGACCAGGCTGGCCTCGAACTCAGAAATCACCTGCCTCTGCCTCCCGAGTGCTGGGATTAAAGGCATGTGCCAGGATTTAAATTCTTAGTTGGCTTCTTTTTAATGCTGTGAGCTTACAGAGAGACTTTGTCTCCTAGTTTGCTTCTTTATCTTCTAAATGAACCTAAATAGTAATGCTAGTTCTTAACCTTAAGGAAGGAAGGAAGGGATCAGTCCAACAAATCCCTTTTAAGGAAGAAATTCTGTAGTCCCAGCACTCGGGAGGCAGAGGCAGACAGATTTCTGAGTTCGAGGCCAGCCTGGTCTACAGAGTGAGTTCCAGAACAGCCAGGGCTACATAGAGAAACCCTGTCTCGAAAAAAAAAGAAAATTGTAGAAATTTTTTGTTCCTCGGCCTAATCCTGCTCTTTCAGCTATTGGTGATAGTTGCAGGAGATTACCTTCTTTACTTCAGAACAAAAGACATGTGTAGCAAAGAGACACTTTGTCCTGAAGCCTGGTAACCAAAGGGTGTCTTCAGATAGATAACTATTGGGCTTGTTAATGTGTGATCTCCTCTCAGAAGCATTAGTTAGCACTGTTAACAGCCCCTTGAACAATTAGTCCCGCTTCCTGTTTAGAACTGCCCTGCATGGAGGCCGGAGTCTAATCCCTACCAAGCACTTACATGAACAGTATGTGGTAGCCCTCCTGTGATAACAGTATATGAGAGGCAGAGACAGAAACTCCCCAGATCGAGCTGACTAGATAGACTAGTCAGATCAACAAGTTCTGGGTTCACATGAGAGACCCTGACTCAATATAGTAGAGAAGGTAGAGAAGGATTGAAGAAGGCACCTGATGCCCACTTCTGGCCTCCGTATTTTGGGAACTATTTCCCAAAAATAAAGACTTTAGTGTATAAAGTTTGTGATGAGTACACTTTTTGAAATTCTAGCTTCTCTCAAGAGAATTCTAATGTGCTGGGCTTTTTAGTCCTCAGCACTGGGAATGAATGGAGTATTGTTACTGATTAGCTAAGCACAGCTCAGCACATTTTAGGACACTGAGGACAGACCTGGAGGGATTGCAACACCAGTGCTATTGAGTGGCTTTCTGTTTTATTAGCACTGCCATAATATGGCACAGATCATGACTTGAAACTTAATTGGAGTGTTTCTGAAAGTTTTACCCCCTGATTTTGGGCTTGGTTTGCTATCACTTAGGTGTTTTCTCTGTGTGGTGTTTGTTTGTTTGTTTGTTTGTTTGTTTGTTTGTTTTCAGGTAACCTCACTGTGGTCCCAGACAGCCCAGAATTCACTACACATCCCAGGTTGGCACCACACTTGAGAGCCTCCTGAGTACTAGGGTTATAGGTTTGCACCATCATGCCCAGTGTATTTCTGGACAGGAAGTAGAATAAAAGGCTTTTAAAGTTCTGCATGGGTGAAATGGTTCTGCAGGTAAAAGTATCAGTATCCCAAAACCCAGTGTCCTGAGTTTGGTACCTTCATGGTAGAAGGAGAGACCTGACTCCTGCAATTTGTCCTTTGACCTCCACATGTCTACTACAGTGAGCGAGAGCACGCGCATGTACACACACACACACACATACACACACACTAAATACAGTGCTTTTTTTTAAAAAAAAATTAGGAGCTGAAAAGATGACTCAGCAGTTCAGAGTACTTCCTGCCCTTGCACAGGACTCAAGTGTGGCTCCCTGTACCCACATCAGGTGGTTCACAACCATCTGTAACTCTAGTCCAGGGGACCCTGATGCCTTCTTCTGACCTCTGGGTACCTACACACAAAATGTGGCACGCAAAACACACATACACATAAATAAAAATGAAGTCTATTTGTAAGATTGATTTATTTTTTTTTTTATTTTATGTACATGACGGTTTTGCTTGCATGAATATGTGTGTACTGTAGATCTGAGGAGGTAAGAAGGAGCACCAGATCCCCTAGGCTTGGAGTTACATATAGTTGTGAGCCACCATGTTGATGCCTGGGATTGAACCTGGGTCCTCTGCAGGAGCAGTAAGTGCTCTTAACAACGGAGCCAACTCTCCAGCCCCAAAATAGTTAAAAAGAAAACATTAGGAAACAATTTCTGGAACCTACAAACGAAGGAGTAGGATTCTTAGGCCTAGGAAGTATCAAGTAGTCAATTGTTTTTTGGTTTTTTAGCTAAACCTCTTTAAATCCTTGGGAGTTTCAATCTTAAATGCAAATAGTCTCAGCTCCAATAACTACTTTTGATATTCTGGGAATAAATGAATTTTTTTTTTACTATCATAAAGTTTTTTATTATTGATGATGCATTCGAGCTTAAACTCTTTCAGATGTGGTGAAAAATTGAAGATATTTTGTAATAGGCCTAGTGCAGATGGCCTAATTATACAAGGGCAGGGTGGGGGGTGTGTTTATAGTGTTAACCAATAGTTTTGTTCAACCTGAGGAAAGCTCACACATTAAGAAGCTCAATAGTTATCTGTTTAAAGATATGAGTAAAAGAAAGCCAGAGAACCCTGTGCTTTCTGAGTTGTCAGAGCCGACCTCCAGCACTTCCTGTGTAAGGGTTGAGCATGCACTAGGATAGGGTGATAAGGGGACAGGAAGGAGGTTTCCTCTGGAGCCAAGGGAAATAGGACTGCTGGCTTTCGATTCTTTGGTAGTTCCATCTCCTGAACCTGCAAAATCACCAGTATGGGAGGTAGGAAAGGTTTCAGCCACGGAGAAGGACTCTCTACCAGAAGCTGGCAGTGGTGTATGGGACCTGGCCAGAGAGTCCAGGTTTTCCATACACAATACCTTTAACCCAGTGGATAGTAGGGAGGTAGAAAGTGCCTCCTTTAGGCCATCCTACACTGAAAGCTGACCATTCTTTACTGAAAAAAAAAAAAAAAAAAAAAGTCAGTCTCTCCCCACCCAAACAGTTAGGCCCAAATTCCCCAACAGGTGTTTGAAGTCCTGAAGTGTGACTGGACTAGGTTCAGTGGGGAAAGCTGGTGGTCTACCCCATGATAGTTCTCAAGAGGCAAGAGTATTACCGTAAATTTAAGCCAGCCTAGAATACATAACAAGTTTCAGGCCAGCCAGGGCTACAGGATGAAGCCTTGCCTCAAAAGCAAAGGCACACCCCACCCCCAAAAAAGTACTATTTTAATCCAGATGCCTTTAATTCCCCAGCACTAGGGAGGCAGAGGCAGGAGGATCTCTGTGAATTCCAGGACAGGGCTACAAAGAGAAATTCTGTCTCCAAAAAAAAGAAAGTAGCATTTTAAGGAGACCCTGGGATCTAGTGGAGAGAGGCAGCCAGAGAGGTGGGAATACAGTCTCTGTTCAAAGGATTAATGCAAAATGGAAGTTCACAGTAAGCACTGTAGAGCGACGTGCTCTCAAAAACGAATCTACAGGCATGCAACAAGCAGTGACTAACCTTATTCTTTCACGGGGCAGCTTTTTTAAAGGGTTCCTATGAGTTTTTGTTTCATTGTTTTATTGAAATATAAGTGACTTATTAAAATCACTCATTTGAAGAGTAAAGTTCTGTGAGTTTTCATCAATGTACAGAGTCATGTTTAAACAAACACAATTGTCATAGATCACCCCAGCCAGGTATGGGGGTTCCTGGGATGTGAGTTCTCAAGGCCAGATGGGTAAGGATTCGATAGTGACAAACAGAAACAAACACAGAGGCAGTTTGAATCTGAGTGTATTTTATAGCTCTTAAGCAGGGAATTTTATACATGAAAAACCAGACATTACATCTCTTAGAAACTGTATCCAGTGAAACAATCACAAATACCAACAAAAATCATTTGACACAGTTAAGCACAAAAATATCTCTTAGAAACTGTATCCAGTGAAACAATCAAAAGCAGAACAGGTAAAATCATTATTAATATAAATCATCAAAATATAACAATTCTAAAAGGATCTATTCAGTAGGGGCAGTCATCCAAGGCTAGTGGCATATTTCCAAGAGCAGGTTAATAAATATTTAACAGTCAGTGCTCTCTCTTGTTCTCTTGCTCTCTTATTCCCACTCTGTCCCCTCGCTACTCCCCCCCACCCCCAACGTGCTCATGGCTGGCCTCTACTTCTCTACTCTCCCTCTCTCTGTCTTTCTCTACCTCTACTACCCTCTTAACTCCCTTCCTCATACCCTGAATAAACTCTATACTATACTAAACAAAAAACAAAACCAAAAACAGTCAGTGCTTTTAACCTCTGAGCTAACTCTCCAGCCCCATATGGTCAATTATTATTTAACATCTAATGCCTAATTTTTTATAAATCTTCAACACATAAATTTAAACTATTTTAATTCTTTCTAATTAAGGCTTTCTTTACCATATACCAAAACCCACCTCCGATGACACACATGTAGCCATATGAAATTTTATTGTTGGGAAGAAAATTTTTCTCTCTCATAATTGTTTTGTAAATGATTTAAAAAGTAAAGCGTTGGTTTCCCCTGAGATAAGGTCATGTTAGTGACCCCATCTCTAGGGATGGTTTCTTACTCATTATTGTTGCTTAAGATTTGGCCTAGGCTACCAGAACATGTAAATAAGAAAAAGAATAAGAGAAAACAAAACAGATAGATTGCCATGAGAACTACAGCTCAATATTTTTTCTCCAGCGAAGAGTTCCACAACCAGTTCCAAGGAGGCCTCCCCCTTTTGAGGTCAACTGCCTCAGTCAGTGGAACTTGTCACACAGATCCTACTAGAGGTGGTGTGGCACACAGTCTTTTGTTTTTTGTCTGTCTTGTTTGTTTACAAGACAGAGTTTCTTTCTTTTTATGGCTATCCTGGAACTTGCTCTGTAAACCAGGCTAGCCTTGAACTCACTGAGATCTGCCTGCCTCTGTCTCCCCAGAGCTGGGATTAAAGGTTTTCAATACCATCTCCCAGCTTCATATTCTTTAACATTCCATTGCCCTCAGACATTCCTGAGTTTTATTGGTGGCCATTCCCCACCCTGGCCTCAGGCATTGGCGGTCAATCCCCACACCTGGCAACAGTCATCTTTTTCTCTGCTCCTGTTTTGTCTTTGCTGGAATTGTCCATCAATGTGTAGTCATCTGTTGGACCTAGCAGAGGTTCGTTTTGTTTATTGGAATGTTGTTTCCAAACATTCATGTGAAGCTTTGGGGTGTTTTAATTCTCATTTACATATTTGCCTAAGGGATAGAATAATCCTGGGTATTTTAGGGTTTTATAGCTGTGAAGAGACCATGTGGACAGACACCATGACCAAGGCAACTCTTTTTTTTTTTTTTTTTTTTTTTTGGTTTTTCGAGACAGGGTTTCTCTGTATAGCCCTGGCTGTCCTGGAACTCACTCTGTAGACCAGGCTGGCCTCGAACTCAGAAATCCACCTGCCTCTGCCTCCCAAGTGCTGGGATTAAAGGCGTGCGCCACCACGCCCGGCCCTAAGGCAACTCCTATAAGGACAATATTCAGTTGGGGCTGGCTTACAGGTTCAGAAGTTTAGTCCATTATCATCAAGGCAAGAGTACTTTCTCCCAACCTGTGACTGTTTTACATTCTTAAAGATGTCAGTAAACAAAATTTTAATTTAGTAAATGTCAGATTTATGATTTTTTTTATTTTACAACTTTTACTTTTTTATCTTATGACTATTTTAGCATTGGCTTTTATGTTATCTAATATATATATATATATATATATATATATATACACACACACATAAATATATATGTGTGTGTATATATATGTTTTTGTTTATTTCAGTCAAGCTGTGCAAGTGGACAGGACCATTTACATTTCTGGACAGGTAGGCATGGATCCTTCCAGTGGACAGCTTGTGCCAGGAGGGGTAGTCGAAGAAGCTAAACAGGTAAGCCTGCACATGAGAGGTCCCCGTTTCACCATGTAACACTACATGGTAATGTTGAACCGTGGAGACAGTCTTTGATCCTAAGCAGTGATCACATGTGTTTTCAGCTATTCACTATTCGGTCTAAGATTTTTAAAAACTCTTTTATTTATTTTATGTGTATAAATATTCTACCTGCATGCATGTTTATTTAGCACATATTTAGCACATATTTATTTAGCACATGTGTGCCTGTTGGGTTCCCTGGAACCGGGGTTACAAGCGGTCATAAAGCACCATGTGGGTGCTGGGAATCCAACTGTTTCCTCTGCAAGAGCAACAGGTACTCTGAACCAGGGGCGGCTGTCACTGCAGCCCCTTTAAGATGGCTTAACAACAGAGGAAACCATTTGCTTATTACCTGTGTTATCAAAATCAAATGCTGATGTGTCAGATGGATTGGAAAGTTTATTTTCAGGGCCACTGACCTCCCTCCTCTCCCCAAAGTATGGATATATAATTCATTACTGATGATTTGATTATTTGAGGTTTTATTTTGATTGGTGTTAGGGGTTGTTTTAAATTTTGAGACAGGGTCTCTTATAAGCTAGGCGGCTTTGAACTCACTATGAACTCACTAACCCCAGCCTCTTGCCTTAACCTCCCAAGTACAATACCGTATCCATCCCAGTATTCCTACAAAATAAAAAACCTTTCACTACAATTCAGAAAGATTTAGTCCACTCACGGAAAGCCAGTACATAATTGACTTGTGTGGAAATAGCAGTTAAAGTAATTACACAGCATCATCTTTGACCTTTCTTGACTTGATTCACAGGCTCTTAAAAACTTGGGTGAGATTCTGAAAGCTGCAGGCTGTGACTTCAATAATGGTGAGTAACCGGGTCTTTCTTCCCTGTTCATTGGTGGGTTTTGTTGTCTGTTTATGTTGTTTGCAGCACTCAGGATCCAACTCAGAGCCTCATGCATGCCAGGCAAGCCAGCACTGTTAATGTGTGTTTGGGATGTCCTTGGTCTTTGTGGAGGACGTATAATAGCCAATAATCTGGGTATGCATATCTTTTTTGGTAAAGGTTATTCCTTTATAGTATTCTGCCTGCACATATTCCTGCACACCAGAAGAGGGCACCAAATCTAGTTATAGATGGTTGGGAGTCACCATGTGGTTGCTGGGAGTTGAATTCAGAACCCCTAGAAGAGCAGCAGCCAGGTGCTTTCAACCCCTAAGCCATCTCCAGCCCTAAAGGTTGTGTTTTTAATGCTCTAAAAAACAACACCGGTTCCTTTCTTTAGTCTTGGTTTCATCAGGATACTCATAACAATCATACACTGGGATTTTGGTTTTTGTTTTGCTTTGTTTGTTTTGGGGGGTGTTGTTTTGTTTTGTTGGTTTTTTGAGACAGGGTTTCTCTGAGTAACTTTGGATGTCCTGGAACTCATTCTATAGACCTGGCTGTCCTCTAACTCTTAGAGATCTACCTGCCTCTGCCTCCTGAGTGCTGAAATTAAAGGCATGCACCACTGCCCAGATATACACTGTTTTTCTAAGTCTTGTTTTGAGTTTGATAAAATGGCTAAAACTAATGAAGAAAAAAATTTTATATATATATATCTGTCTTCTAGTGGTGAAAACAACTGTTTTACTGGCTGACATGAATGACTTTGGCACTGTCAATGAGATCTATAAAACATGTAAGTGATTTGACCTTATTCTCACTTACTTTTAAAGGGAAATAAGTCTCTACCTATTCATTTTCCTAGAACCTAACTTTATTGTTTGTTTCTTTGGCTTTGTAAGCCTCCCCTAAATCTTTTTAGACATACAGACTTACTGCTATGATATGGTCTAGCTACCTTCTTGTGGCTCTCTGCAAATCACTGGGAACTTACTTAACATATCCATACTAGTTTTTAGTCCGTAACGTGAGGACAGGATTCTGCCACCTTAGGGCGTTGTCGGAATGATTACATTGATTATCCTGTACAGCACTTAGAACAGATGCCGGCAAGGTCTAAGATCTGAGCAAATGCTCCTGTTGCTGTCATTGCCGTAGCAGGGGAAGTGAGTCCCTGTCTCCTGGTGAGATGAAATGAAGGTGTAGTGTGAAAAAAAAACTTCCCTGTTATTCTCTGCCGAAGACGTGACCACAGAAGGTTAAAGTTCACAGGGAAGTCCTCGCTGAAGATCAGGAGCCACCCCCAGTTTTGATCATTGGTTCATAGGAATCACTTTAAAGACCAAACCCATGCTCATCATTATAAGACAAGGATGCCCGGTTATGTGTTTCATTGCTTATAAAATACTTAGAAAAGTACCAAAGGTCATAAAGTCTTGTGTCAGAATATCTTGTCAGACAATCTAAATGCAAGCTTTTCTGTCGTTTGTGTCAGACCAGGCCATGAGGCTGTTCCCAGATTCTTGCTTCTCTTGCTGAGTAAGGGCCCATGTGTGGAGATTAACCTGATACTGTTCTACATTCAGATTTCCAGGGTAACCTTCCTGCCAGGGCTGCTTACCAAGTCGCTGCTTTACCCAAAGTAAGTACCTGGTACTATGCCAGTGCACACACAGTACATGAGACCTGACGCTTTGAAAGGAAACTTAAAATTAATACAGTTCCTGTTTCTCAGAAATACAGAGTCTAAAAGTCAATACCTGATCACTGTTGTGATCTGAAAAAAGCTAAAAAAAAAAAATCGTACAGAGCAGCACATGGGTATGACATGATCCATCGGACACAATCTGATGAATTAAATTATAAGAAAAACCTTAAGAGCGGTTGTGTTGTGATGTTACTGGAGCAGGGTAGATTGCTGGGCCTACTGTGTATCCCTCTGCAGTCTGACTTCTTGCCTCAGTGTCTGCCTTTCAGTAAGGACTTCTGAAAATGTAACACAGTATAGAATTACGTGGAGACTTCTGGATAGCCTTTGTTCTCACTGAAGGAAGTTCTTCAGACCACAAGGTGTGAAACTAATGCTCTTGCTAGTTCCTACTGTATTTTGGAGTATTGGCCAGAAAATTTGGATAGCATTACTATTTATCTTAATAAAAACAAATTCACCTGGCTCTCCTATTATGAAGAATCTAGACCATTCACTGGAAAGATGCTCTCCATCCTGATTCTGGTGTTCCGTCACTGGAGTCTCTTTCCCTATGCCTCCTGCCCACACTGTACACCTGCAGGGTGTAACTGAACCACCTCAGAGTGTCGTTTGTTCTTGCTTTAGTTTGTTGTTCCTGGGAAAGGTCATTGTCAAACTGAAAGTATTGAGTGTATTAGAAAAAGCTTATACTTGGAACCTGAAGACATGGGTTTGATTATCCACTGCTAGTCTTTGTGATGTGGGACCACTTTGCCAGCCTTTCTGAGGTCAGTGCCTTGTTTTACGACCAGGGCTGCTGTGGGAATCAAGTGAGCTAATGTATAAATGTGCCTAGCATGGTAGCCTTACTTCTTGTAGAATCTTAGTGAATTCTCTCTCATCCTTGCTTTCTGTGAAGAGATTAATGGTAAAAATACATGTTGCCAGTAGTTGCATGTGTTATTGAACCTTGACTTGCATTAAAGGATCGAGACAGTGACTTTTGTTTTCTTTACAGGGAAGTCGAGTTGAAATCGAAGCAATCGCTGTCCAGGGGCCTTTCGTCAAGGCATGACTATAAGCAGCCATGCTGATGTTGACTCCGGATGTTTTAGAATGTCTTTCACACTTTAATTTTTACAAATGATGCTGGGAAGTATAAAAATGACCAGAGTGGTTGAAGTTATTGTGGAAGTGATCAAATATGTGGAGATTTGACATTAATTGGAGATTATTCAGTATAGTGACTGACGTTCTAATTTCACTTATGTTGCTGGGTGTGAGAGAAGAGGTGCACAGCTACTGAGATGGGAAGCAGAAGGAAAGATGGGCTGTTGTACATGAGAAATAGTAAGGAGCACATCTACTTAAATCATATTAATTTGCTCATGTGAAATACTTAGTTCTTATGTTAGATATAAGAAACTAAATTGAAATATTCAAACTTGAATAGTACCAGGAGAACAAGTGGACCAAAATCTTATACAGATAATATTGCTTTAATGGAAATAAAAAATAGATGTGTAACTTTCCCTTGGTTTTTAATTTTGTTCTCTTATTTTTTAACAGTTTAATTATGCATTAAAACTACTACCTAGTAGCCAGGCAGTGGTGGTACATGCCTTTAATCCCAGCACTTGGGAGGCAGAGGCAGGCGGATTTCTGAGATTGAGGCCAGCCTGGTCTACAGAGTTCCAGGACAGCCAGGGCTACACAGAGAAACCCTGTCTCGAAAAACAAAAATCAAAAAAACAAAACAAAACAAAATACTACAATCTAGTAAAGGGTGAGTAGAAATTCTGAAGTTATGGGCTAGAGAGATGGCTCAGAGGTTAATAGAGGTTAATAGCACTGACTGCTCTTCCAGAGGTCTTCAATTCCCAGGAACCACATGGTGGCTGTCAACCATCTATAATAGGATCTTATGCCCTCTTCTGGCCTGTTAGGTGTACATGCAGATAGATCACTTATATGCATAAATAAATCTTAAAAAGAAAAATCTCCAGCTATTTCAAGTTTATTTCTGGCTTTCAACATTTTTCAGTTGTAATTAGATTGCATATTATCATATGTTTTTGAAAGCCTTATTTTTCGTGTATGAGTACTTCTCCTACATGTCTGTTTGTACCCGTGTGTTCAATGCCTGCGAAGGGCACCAGATCACCTTTGACTGAAGATAGAAGGTTGCGAGCCACTATGCAGGTTCTAGGAATTGAACCCAAGACCTCTGGGAAACCTGTCAGCATTTTTATCTGCTCTACCATCTCTCTATCTCCACTTTAAGGTCTTTGTTTGGTTGGGTTTTGAGATATGGATGCTGTGATGGTTTGAATATTCTTGGCCCAAGGAGTGGCACTATTAGGAGGTATGGCCTTGTTGGAGGATATGTGTCACTGTGGATGTGGATTTTAAGACTGTCCTAACTGCCTGGAAGTCAGTCTTCTCCTGTCTGCCTTCAGAATAAAATGTAGAACTCTCAGCTCCCCCAGCACCATGTCTGCCTGCACATTGCCATGCTTCCCGCCATGATGATAATAGACTGAACCTCTGAACCTGTAAGCAAGCCTCAATTAAATGTTGTCCTTAGAGGAGTTACCTTGGTCCTGGTGTCTGTCTACAGCAGTAAAACCCTAACTGAGACAGAGACCTTGCTGTGTTATCTAGCCTTAGTCCTCTTGCCTTAGCTACTGGGGTAGCCAGACTACTGATATGCTGAGCCCTTAAGCCCTTCAACATTTTTTAAGAACTGCATGAATAATTTCTCATGGTAGACTAAATCCTAGCATAGAATAACAAATTAGAAAGGAGATTTCTGGATCACATTCCTTACCACTTACCTCCCCAGAGTGAGCACTGCCAGGTGCTGCTTTCCGTGAGACTGCCGATGGCCATTTACACACTCGATTATCTGCCTTTGTTTTGCCAATTTACATAAGTGAACAGTCACCATATATATTATATTACAACTTGCTTCCATATACAGGTATAAATTTTAAAACTATAGGCAATTTTTAAAACTATATTTTAAAAACTTTTAAAGTTTTAAAACTACAGTAGACTATTCTTTTGTGTAGATTACCCCAGATAGGACACCAACAACATGCCAAAGAACACCCAAGTCTATCTTAGTGAACCTGTGAATGTGTTGGGGTTACCTCTAGGGGTATGAATAACCAAAGAGCCCACCCTGCCTTGGGCAATGAACCATGCAATGCTAATCTCTGGGGCTCTGTACACACCTTGCAGGCAGCTTAGCTGGGCAGAGACTCCTCTGCCTCACCATCATTACCGCTCATAATAACCTTGGGGATGGGGCTTGTGAAGACCCAAGAACTTCCTAAGAACTCTCAGTCTCTTATGCTCTGTCCAGCAAGGCACTGGGAACAGACAGCTGGGATATCAGGAAGTAAAAGGGCGTGGGGACACACAAAAAGCTGGGATTGACTGGTTTGGGCTGGAGAAAGCCTAGCACTCTGGAAGTTGGGTGTGTTTATTACATACATACAATTGAACAGAGAGGTGGTCTCTTTACCCCAGATAGGACACCAACAACATGCCAATTATTATGTAGTAAGCAAGGAGGCAGGGTTTATGGTGCTAGCTGCATCAGGAGGCAGGTTTACCTGACCTCAGTAGAAGTGGTCTCTAGTGGGGAACAGTCTTCAGGCCATCAGGATGGAGGTGGGGCTGAGAGCTATGTTGGACATTTTCTGTACACACTGTTGTTAGGTCTCAGACCCAGGTCAAACCACTGGGGTGTCTATTTAAAATAGTCCTCTTTGATATTTTAAATAGGCACATCAGTACCATATGAATGAAAAAAGGGAGAACTTGACTGCTCCTAGGTATGATGGAGGATCACTCTCTCTCTCTCTCTCTCTCTCTCTCTCTCTCTCTCTCTCTCTCTCTCTCTCTCTCTCTCTCTCTCCCCTCTCTTTTTCTCATAATTGTAGATGTGAGGGAGACCCTGAGTGGGGCCATGTGAGGTGTGCAGGTAGAGGAGAGAGAAGACCAGGAGAGGCAAGAATACTTGAAAAGGAAGCCCAGTGGCCAAAATGGTTGGACTGTATAGGAAAAGTCAGTTGGGGAAAGGGCAGCCCAGCCTCTGAGCTGGAGAAGTTTAGGGTAGGAGGCAGGATATGCCAGCCATACCTTGTAATGGTCTACTGGCTAGTTTTGTGTCAACTTGACACAGCTGGAGCTGGACAGATGGCTCAGCGGTTAAAAGCACTGACTGCTTTTCCAAAGGTCCTGAGTTCAAATCCCAGCAACCACATGGTGGCTCACAACCATCCCTGTCGTTGCTCAATGGGCACATGAACAAAGTGGCCATGGTGGTCGAGATGGAGGTTATGCTTGGGCTCAGCAACACAGACTTCCACTCACCAAGGCTGACCTGGCTACAGCTGCTGCTGAATGCCAGATCTGCCAACAGCAGAAACCAACACTAAGCCCCAGATATGGCACCATTCCTCGAAGTGACCAGCCAGCAACCTGGTGGCAGGTTGACTACATTGGACCAGTTCCTTTGTGGAAAGGACGGCATTTTGTTCTTACTGGAGTAGATACTTATTCTGGTTATGGATTTGCCTTTCCTGCACGTAATGCCTCTGCTAAAACCACCATCCATGGACTGACAGAATGCCTTATCTATCATCATGGCATTCCACACAGTATTGCTTCTGACCAAGGAACATCCCTCCATGGCCTCTGCATCAGCTCCTGCTTCCTGACCTGCTTGAGTTCCAGTCCTGACTTCCTTGGTAATCAACAGCAATATGGAAGTGTAAGCTGAATAAACCCTTTCCTCCCCAACTTGTTTTTTTGGTAATGATATTTGTGCAGGAATAGAAACCCTGATAAGACAAATGGATAGGGACTAAAGGATGCTGGGAGAACCTTGCAGCTAGGTCCACTTTGATGTGTAAATAGATGCCTCAGCAGTTTGTCCTGGACTTGAGAACTAACAACTGCTCAAGGAAGGCTTTGCTATCTCCCTGAACCTGAATCTATAGGGCCCTTGACATAACTCCATACAGGGACCAGGGAATGGAATGTGCTGGACTGAATTAGAATGGCCCCCATAGGCTCATATGTTTGAGTGCTTAGTCATGACGGAATGGCATTAGTTGGGAGGGATTAGGAGGAGTGGCTTTGTTGGACAAAGGGGTGCTTTGAGGCTTTAAAAGCCTCAATGAGCTGGGTGTGATAGCTCACACCTTTAATTCCAGCACTTGGGAGGCAGAGGCAGGCAGATTTCTGAGTTCAAGGCCAGCCTGGTCTACAGAGTAAGTTCCAGGACAACCAGGGCTACACAGAGAAACTCTGTCTTGAAAAACCAAAAAAAAAAAAAAAAAGCCTCAACAAACCCAATGCTCTCTCTTCCTACTTTGCCTGTCTGGATATAGAACCCTGTTTCTCCTCCAGCTCCATGTCTGACTGCCTGCCACTATGATGATAATGGACTAAACCTCAGAAACTGTAAGCCAGCCCCAATTAGATACTTTCCTTTCTAAGAGTTGCCTTGGTCATGGTGTCTCTTCACAGATATAGAACACTGACTAGAACAATATCTTTATGGACTTTACAAAGAGTTTTGATGAAGCCTTGTCTGATCTATACTTTGCTGACTTTGTTCCTCAAGGAAATTTACATATGCTTTGTTGTGCATGTGAACTGAATTAATTATCACCAGTAGCTTTCACCAAATTGTGCCATATATAGATATGACTAAAATAAATGACTTAGGGTCAGACTCCCATTGAGCCAAACTCCCTTTTTGTCTTCCATGGGCATGAAGGTCACAGAGACACCCTCTCAACTCCCTACATTTAGGTCATGACTTCCAAACCAAACTCTGGATAAAAGAACTGGAAATACATATGGCACCCATGGGAACTGAGCTGTTTGTGACTGGGTCAGGACTTCATGTCTTCCCTCCAGACAGACAGAGAAGCACTGCGTTTTGTTAAATGTAAAAAGGAATGGCAATGTTGGCCTCTCACACATGGTTACAGTAAACCGTGCCCATGCCCAGAGAGAGCACTCACGAGTGGAGACAGGAAATAAAAGTTCAAGATACATGAGTTCTGGAGCACCAACCTAGACTACATGAGACCCTGTCTTAAACAAATAAATAAAAGATAAACATACTAACAATACCTAAAAACAAGTCACGCATATTTCTTTACTACCATCATATTCTTTTTCATTGTTATTTTTAAAACAGGGTCTTGCTGTGTAGCCTTGGCTGGCCTGGAACTCACTTTGTAGACCAGGCTGGCCTCCAACACACCGAGATTCACCTACGCCAACCCTCCATATGCTGGTATTAAAGGCAGCACCTCCACACCCAGCTGACTGTCATATTCCTTACCTCAGAGTAAATAGAGTCTGCTCTTCTTCTGAAGGGAAAAATAGATCAAAAGGAATTTGTGACTGTGTACCTCAGATAAAACAAATACACCAGAGTAAGTTTTCAAATACTTTATTAGTTGTAATAACACATATTTGTTTAATCAAAGTTCTAAATGTTGAGCCAATGGTACAAAATAATTTTATAAAAATTTTTGGCCATAATTTCTCCTACAGCCAATTAGTCATAAGGAGCTGCCATGGTTACAGGGTTGTAAGGAACATTTGCCATAGACATGTATTCATAGAATACCAAATTTGTGTTGGCCCTGTGGAGAAAAACAAAGATGAGCCAGATCCCAAGAGACTTACAGCCTCCTAATACCATTTGATAGGCAGTAGCAACCCTTCAGGCCTCTTAATTATTTTTTTTAAAAGAATTCCAAGCTGAAGATATAGCTCATGTTAGAGTACTTGCCTTGCAAGTATAAGGCCCTGGGTTCAACTCCTAGTGCTACAAGGAGGGAACAGTAATAATTACTTCAAATATTCCATTTCAGGTCACTATTCAACCACCCTAAGTCATCACTCTCTGTCAGCCAAGTACTGATTCACTTAGCACATTGCTTCCCCTCTAACACTAATTGATAGCTACTGTTGTGGCAAATATTCTTGGAGCCATTCTCTCTAGTGGATTCTAGTGAAGAGACTCCAGAAGAGCTGTGCTCAGTCAGAAGACTCAATATTCCAATAAGAATTGTGTTTTGACTAACTTTTTATAACAAGTTTTGAAAACAAAAGGAAGATTTTCCCTCATATACATATATGTTAAGGTAATGATTTTTAGTTGATTAGATTATGAATAACATTTATCATCTAAAGTTTGTACTTTCTTAAGTTTCTACAATGAACATATTCATTTGTTACTAAGAAAAAAATGTTTTAATAAAGTTTTCTCTACAGTTATTGACTAAGTAATCCATGTGTGTCTAGAAAGTACCAAGGTAGAAAGCTATTTTTCCACCCCTTCACCTCAAATGATTAACACCTCTGATATTCAGGAAACTTAAAACAAATTCATAAAATAATTACTAGTTGAAACCAACTCCTTGCTCATCCTCCTGCTGAGCTGCCGGGGTGAGCTGCTGGTTAGAAAGGTCACCCCTGGGCCTGAGACGCTCCTGAGAGCTGGAACCCACCTGTCTTTATAGAAACTGTATGCTTGAAGTCTCTAAAAGCACAAGGGTAAACCCATTTGACCTTGCCATCCAACATTCTCTGCAGAATTCTCTCTCCTTTCAATGCAGAGAAAGCATTTCCCTGTAAAATTGCCACTTAATTCAAGGCTGAGTTTGTAATACAACGTGTTAACAGTGGATGGGTGTTTTGACTACTTCAAAAGCTATGAACTACACTTGAGCTCTTGCAATATAAAGGTCAAATGGAAAAGAATGCCATGGGTGTGTGGGTTATGGTTGGTCACAGAGGTCAGCCACACAGTCCTGTGTCCTCCCACTTCTGGCTAACAGTTTTAAGGTCTGGCCTTGTATTTCCTAGATTTGAGGCTGGCAAAAAAAAAAAAAAAAAAAAAAAAAAAAAAATTGATTGCCTACTGCAGAAAGCATTTATTCACTATTTCCTTAGCAGTTAGATACAGAATATGATAAAGTTACCTTAAGATTTATTTTCATTTGTATGAGTGTTTTTGCCTGCATGTGTGCATTTGTATCATATATGTCTGATGTCTATGAGGGCAATGGATCCCTCAGAACTAGAATTGCAGACAGTTGTGAGCAGCTGTATGGTTGCTGGGAAACAGACTCAGGACTCATGCAAGAGCAGTGTCTTAGACAGGGTTTCTATTCCTGCACAAACATCATGACCAAGAAGCAAATTGGGGAAGAAAGGGTTTATTCAGCTTACACTTCCATACTGCTGTTCATCACCAAGTCAGGACTGGAACTCAAGCAGGTCAAAAAGCAGGAGCTGATGCAGAGGCCATAGAGGGATGTTCTTTACTGGCTTGCTTCCCCTGGCTTGCTTAGCCTGCTCTCTTATAGAACCCAAGACTACCAGCCCAGAGATGGTTCCACCCACAAAGGGCCTTTCCCCCTTGATCACTAATTGAGAAAATGCCTTCAGTTGGATCTCATGGAGGCATTTCCTCAACTGAAGCTCCTTTTTCTGTGATAACTCCAGCTGTGTCAAGTTGACACAAAACTAGCCAGTACAAGCAGCAAGTGTTCTTAACTGCTGAGCCATCTCTACAGCTCCTGCTGTATAAATAGGACATAAACTGGGCTACAAAGTAGCCATACCTGGTTTGTTTGTTGTTTTTTTTTTTTTTTAATTTAAAAGAACAAACAAGTTTCAGGCTAGAGAGATGGATCAATGGTTCAGGACACTTAAAACTTTTGCAGAGGACCAGAATTCAATTCCAAGACCTCATGTCAGGTGCCTCACAACCTCTCTTAACTCGAACTCCAGGGGTTCCGATCTAATGCCCTATTCTGGCCTCTGTGAGCACCTCTATCCATGTGTACAGAAACACACACACACACACACACAGAGAGAGAGAGAGAGAGAGAGAGAGAGAGAGAGAGAGAGAGAGAATGAGAGAGAGAGAGAGAGAGAGAGAGAGAGAGAGAGAGAGAGAGAGAGAGAGAGAATGAATATTTAAAAATAAATCCTTTGTGGGTGGTGGTGACACAGAGAGTCAGGTGGATCTTTGTGTGTTTTTATGTTCTAGGCCAGCCTGGTGAGTGAGTGAGTTCCAGGGCTACAGTGATCAACCCTGTCTCGACATCTAAAAATAAATAAGTAAATCCTTAAATTTTTAAAAGATTTCTAATATCTTAGTAGCCACATTAGAGATAAAAGTATAGAAAGCACAAAAAAAATATACAAATTTCTAAAGTTAGGAAAGTAATTGGATGGCTAATAGAAAGTAAGAGCATTAGAAAGCAATCTGTAAAACTTTTATTTTAGAGCTATAGTATACTTTTTGAGAGAGTGTTCTTTCAAGGATGTCTGTTGTATAAACCTGCTCTGGGATCACACAGCTGTGATCTCAGCACTCAGGAAGTGGAGGCAGCAGGACCAGGAACTCAGGCTCAATCTTCAGGAGACCTTGTCTCAAAACAACATTTTAAGGAAGAAAGGAGTTTTGAGCTGGGAATGGTAGAAGAGACCTATAATTCCCGCATTCAGGAGGCAGAGGCAGGTGGACATCTGAGTTCAAAGGCCAGCCTGGTCTACATAGTGAGTTCAAGGTTAGCCAGGACTACACAGTGAGACCCTGTCACAGAGACACAAAAAGATAGGCCACCCAATGAAGAATGGACTTTTGTGCCTATTAATTAATTCTGTCCATCTGAGTGCTTGCTATAGAGGAAGATTCGGCTGTTAAAATAATCTCTGATAGCTGGATCTGGAGGAAGATACTCTTAGTCCGAGCACTGGAGACCGGAGTTCAGGACAGCCAGAGTTACATGTGAGACCCTGTCTCAAAAAAATTACCAAAAAAAGAATGATCACAGATATTTTACAGTAAGCCTTTACATTTAACTTTTTATTTTTGATTGTCAACTATTAAGTACAACATGTTATAGTAATGTATATGTATGTATTCTGGAATGGCTATGTCAAAAATATCACCACACACACCTGCTCTGACACTTTCTATTTATTGACTCTCCTAATCAGGAAAAACTCAACAAATGAAGCTTGAAATATATGTTGTATAAAGTCTCTACTGAGTTTCTGGCCTAAAAACCTTGCTTGGGGAACTACTCTGAACGTTGAGCTTGAGCAATTTTGACAGGAAAATGGATTTTCCCATCTAAGAGATAGAGCTGGGGTAGGTAGTGTCACACAAATTTATATTTCCAATATATTGTTTCTTGGTATTCATACATTGACTCAATAGATAGAGGATCTTTAAGCAGTCTATTGAGGGAACCAAATACCTGAATTCAAGGTTACATAGAACTACTTGCTCTTAATGAGAGCAGTCCAGCTTCTACTTTGCAATAGGATATGTCATCTGTTAGAAACTGCTCTTTTCTGTCTGGGTGTGTTGCAGAGGCATGAGGTAACTCTGACGTCAGAACACTGATAATACACTCCCCTCCACAGTGTTAAACTTAGTCTCGGCTCTCCTTAAAAGATTTTTATTTTAATGTAGACACTAAAGCAAAAGATGCTAGTTGGTTCATCTAAGTGGTAATCTTAAAACTATGTATTCCTAAAATGGTAAATTTTTCCATAAACCTACTTTGAAATTCATAGACACAAAGCGCTTAATAAAGAACAAGTTAACTGCCATATTGTAACTCACACACAATCATCAGCAGAAGTCCTTACTTGCTTTGGAAGAATTCCGGGGGAAAAAGTGACTTTCTGTGGTACAGAAATGTTTTTAAAATCTTGACTTCTTAGCTCTTTTTCACCTAATGCTAATTTGCAGTCACTTAAAAGAAAGCAGGCTCAGGAAGATTACATATAAACAGTAAAGCTGAGCGAGGGCATTTTGCGGTTTTGTGTTTTTGGAGTTTTGTTTTTGTTTTACCTTTTTTCCCCCATATGTGTCTGCTGTGCATGTACACATGTTCTCATATGTGTGGAGAAATGTGTGTACACGTGTGTGAAGGGGAACACAGCTGATGTTAGAAACATTCCTGGATCACCGCTTCACCTTATTCCATAAGGCAGCAGCATCTCTCAGTAGAACTCATGGTTGGCCGCTAAGATCAGGCTCCCTAGCCAGCCAGCCTCGAGGATCCCTGGGCTGCACTCTAGGCAGGATTTACAAACAGCTTACATACCCACCAGAGTTGTTTCTGAGGATCCAACTCCCATTCTTTGCCTGGCAGCAAAAACTTAGCAAACTGCTAAGCTGTCTCCACAGCCCTAAAGCTAGGACTGACTTAATCCTTGCTGGTTGTGTTTCATTTGTTTTTGTCCCAGAAATTCATTGAAAGTCAAGTAATTTAAAATTATTTTACTGCCAGTAAATCACATGAAAGAGAGAGAGAGAGAGAGAGAGAGAGATCACCAACACCCCCCTTAAGTATAAAATCACCAGCCAATTCAAAATGGCACATGGAAAATGTGGACTCTTTAACTGTGAAAAATCCCAAACCTTGCAACAGCACCCCAGTTGCATCCCTCCAGAAATTTTTGTTAACATTTAGTATGCCATGGGTCACAGTGATTTGTGGTAGTAGATAGATTTCAGGAGAGAAAGTAATTAGAATACAGGCTCCCTGAGATTCCTTTCCATCTAATTTCTTTCTTTCTTTCTTTCCTCTTCTTCTTCTTTTTTTTTTTTTTTTTTTTTTTTTTTTTTTGCTTTAATGCTGGCATTAAAGGCATGCACCACCATGCCCAGCTCAGTCAAATTTCTTTTACAGGACAGAAATATTAGGTAGAGTTGGTCCTGTGTTCTGGAGTTATTTAATTTTGTTCTATCACTATTATAACTGCAAAACTCTCTTATCATGAGTTCCTTAAAGTTTGCTAGTTCCTCTCTCTAGACACCTATATTTAAAGGTTTGTACTTTCCTTTTAGGGTCTCATTTTATCCTGAGACCCCATGGCTACAAGGGTGAAGATTGCTTTCACTCTCTTAGATGATCTTACAGTTTTGATTGGCTATGGCTATTGTCACTTTGAATTTATAATTATCCTAAGTATCTAAGAAAACCGTGTCTGGCTTAGCAGTTTTATGGCGTAAACAATAAAAACCCAGCATTGTTCTCTTGGTTCCTACAGTCATTTTAAAGCTGAACTCATTGTATAAACCACAAAGCCACAGAAAGGTGGTGCCCGCCCTCCCAGCCTCAAATATCCCTGCCCTCTGGTGTAACACTGCACACTAAGCCCTTCTGTCACCAGCCCCTGCTGCTCCAAGATCCACAGCTTCTCCTGTTTCTTTCTCTTTAGTTTCAGCTTCTTCACTTTCTTTCTCATTTTTCATCTCTGCTTCCACCTTTTCTCCTGTCTCACCTAGAAAAAGCAACCAAAGGAAATAATAAGAGATGCTCGCTTAGCAGTGTGTCCTGGATAGTTTTTTGTCAACCTGATACAATCGAGCATTATTTAAAAGGAGGGAGCTTCAATTGAGAAAATGCTTCCATAAGATGCAGTTCAATGCATTTTCTTAATTAGTGATCAATGGGGGAAGGCTCAGCCCATTGTGGGTGATGCCATCCCTGGGTTGATGGTCCTGGGCTCTATAAGAAAGATGGCTGAGCAAGCCATGATGAAAAATCCAGTAAGTAGTACCCTCTATGGGCTCTGCATCTGCTCCTGCCTCCAGATTCCTCCCCTGCTTGAGTTTCTGTCCTGACTTCCTTCAGTGGTGGGCTATGGTATGGAAATGTAAGCCAAATAAACTCTTTTCTTCCCAACTTGCTTTTGGTCAGGTTGTTTCACAACAGCAATAATAACCCTGAATAAGACACACTGGACATGTATAACCCCAATGGGGACCATTTTTGCCCTCTAGGTTTGCACAGTAGGTTTCTTCTGTGCTGTCATGCCAGCATTCTCATTACCCAGAGCCTCTGAGAGGCCAGTGTCATGTCACTTAACATCCCTAGGTCCTGGCCTGCTTGTAACACCAAGATACAAAATTCCAGTTTTTGAAGAGTTTTGTTTGAGAATGAAGAGATGCCTTGGTGGATAAGAGTGGTCACAATGCAAACACGAGGCGCTGAGTTCAGATCCCTAGCACCAGGTAAGAAGCTGGTTACAACCAAGCACGGCCATAATGCAGCAAAACCAGGCAGATCCTAGAGCTCATGAGCCAGGTGATCCGCCATTCAGTTAGTTATAACTAAAGCAATGTGCTACTGACTGAGAAACTGCCTCAAACAGAAGCAGAAGGGAGAACAGTCAAGGAAGACACCTGATGCCAACCTCTGGCTTGCATACACGTGCACACCTGTACACACTCACATGGACATGGGCATCCAGGCTGAGATACTAATAATAAAGTAAAATTTTAAAATTTTGAAACAGCTTGTGTTTGAGAAATGATTTTCTGGGAGCTGAACTGAGCCATGATAGAATGTTTCCCAAGTAAACTGAAGTCTTCTGTGTTTGGGTTAAGTGAACTTCAACCACCCAACAGAGATGTCAGCAGATCTATGCCAGCACCCCTGGCCCCGCAACTGGCCTCCATCCCCTTGGAGCTACCCTAGCAGTTAGGCCCTGGCTAGCCTCCATTTACCTTCAATGTGTTGTTCCTCTTTATCAGGGTGGATTTCTCTGGCCATTTCCACCTTTGCTGCTGTCTCTCCACTTCCGGCTGGCTGTACCCTGTTTCCACCTGTTACTTGAGGTTCATGGGCATTTCTGAGACTGTCAGGAGCTTCACAGGGTGACTTGTTCATTACAGGTGTTGGCACGGGCTGGCTTCTGTCTGGCATCTGTGATGTTTCGCTCTCTTTGAGTACTGTTCCTAGAGCTTGGGGCTGCTCAGCTTCACCTGGGGCTTCTACAAGTTGCTGCTGTTCGCTGCTTTCTGCAGATTGGATCCCTTCTATTTCTGGAGAGCTGTTCTCTTTGGGAATTGCTTCTAGAATCTGGGGCTGTGCACCCTTTCCCATTGCTTCTTTTGGTGGTAGCTCCTGAGTTGTTTCCAGAGGCAGAATGTTCTCGGCTGTTTGTAGAAACTTCATCGTCCCAGCCTGTGGAGCTCCAGGGGAGTCCCTCTCTGATGACATCCTCAGAGGCTTAAGCTCAGCATCTCCTTTTAAAGACTGGACCTCTGTCCTTGCTTCCACATCTTTCTTCACTTCCTCAGTTCCCAGCATGTCATCTTTGCCTCCTGGCTGTGGTTGCTCACACTCTCCCCCTTGCACTAGAGGCTCAATCTTCTTTGTGGGTCTTGAGTGATCTGTGGCTTCCTTTCCAGGGGTCTCATCATTTGCCAGAGATGGTTGATGGTAGGATTTAACACCATTTGCTGTAGGCACCACTGAAGCCTTGGGCCTCTCGAGTGAAGGATGACTTTCCCTTTGTGTGTTGCCATGAAAGGCAGCTTCTCCTCCTGGTGTACATGGTTTAGGTTGGTCTACACAGAACTTGTTATGTTCTACAGTGGAAGAATTCTCATTCGAAGTTACTTTTGACCAATTTGGTTGAAAAATAAGTAGAAAAGAGAGAACAGAATTGTTATTTAGCTATCTTGGGAAAGTTAACTGGTACCAAGTAAATTTAATGGTTCAATCAAACCACAACCCTCACTTAGATCAAAGCCCTTTAATACCATCAGCCCAAACTCCTCACCTTAGGCATTAGAGTCCTCTAACCTGGATTTCTCCTGGGCACCCTGTCAAGGCATCTGTCCCACATACTAATTTATCACAATTGCATGCTTCTCTTGCTCTCACCCTCTCTCAGATGCTTTAGTTTTCCATGTTTGGTCCTTGGACTGGCCTCCATTCCCATTACACATTGGTATCGCCTTTCAGTTTAATAATTGTGCACTGATAATCACATAAAGAAGTCACTTGTCTTAATAAAGAGAACACAAAATGAAGGCCCTGTTCTCAGTCTGACCTCACCTCAACAGACACTCTAATGAGTGGAAAGGAATTTTTTTCTTATTAAACACCCAAGTAATCTATAAAGGCAATTTCTGAGAAAACATGAAAAACCATGCCCTCTGGTATGACAAAATCACGTGAAGCACTGTGAGCATTCATATACACAGTAGGGAGAGATCTGGCAAGCACTGAACTAAACAGCTTTTTTTGTAGTTCCCAAAGAATACACAAGGAGGTCTATCTCAAAAAACCAAAAAAAAAAAAAAAAAAAAAAAAAAAGAAGAAGAAGAAGAAGAAGAAGAAGAAGAAGAAGAAGAAGAAGAAGAAGAAGAAGAAGAAGTCGTCGTCTAGAGACTTCGGGGAAGGATAGCTGGAGTTCAGGGCTGGAGTTAGATTGAGGAGGAGCCTGTAGGTGGCGCTGATAGGCTCAGAGTGAAGCATGAAGAACAAGACCTGTGAACAAGGCTATACCAGGACTACACAGAGAAACCCTGTGTGTGTGTGTGGGGGGGGGGGGGGAAGAGGGGTGGGGGTGGGAGTTGACTACATGGAGTAGAGCACAGCTCAGAAGTACTGCATGTGTTTAGAGTACACAAGACCCTGGGCTCAGTTATCAGCACCAAAGTCAATACACATAAAGTCAATATAGCGAACCATTTCTCTCTTATTTTGCCAGGAGAAAACAGTAGGAAAATGTATAGATAAATGTTACATTTTCATCAGAAGATTAATGGGCATATTGAGGTATATTCACACAATGGAATGTTACATCAAACATAGTGGCACACATCTGGAATCTCAACAATCAGGAGACAGAGGCAGGAGGACCACAAGTTTGAGGCCAGCCTGTTCTACATAATGAGTTCAAGGCCAGCCAGGGCTCCACAGTGGGACCTGACTCAAAGAAATAAAAATAGCAACTGATAAGTGCAACAGCCTGATAATTCACTATTTTTCAAAATTAAATTTCAAAAAATTTCAAAAAATGCTTCATGAAAGAAGAGATTTTTTTATATATATAAACTAGAAAATATTCCAACCTGCTCCTCAGTAATAGATGCAGAGCAGTGTTTGAGGCCTGGGGCTGGGACAGGATAGGACAGGAGATTTCCAAGAGACATGAAGAAACATTTGGTAAACAGAAACAGTCTCAATCTAGATTGCTGATTGCTATGGGTGCGTTTGTGGCTGCACACATGTGCAAAGGTTGCTGAAATGTCATGGTAAGTGTGCAGGATATATCAACAACATATCAACAATACTCCCCCAACCTGCTAACTTTAACATCATAAAATAATGTGGAAAAAAACCTAAACATGGGAGTGGGTAGATCTGATATAAATTATTTTTCCCCTTCCCTTCTCCCTCTTGCTCCAGCCCCACTCACTTAAGCCCATAGGGTCTTTTTTTTTGGGGGGGGGGGGTTGTTTGTTTGTTTTTCATTTGTTTCTCATTACAGATAGTTGTGAGCCACCATGTGGTTGCTGGGATTTGAACTCATGACCTCCGGAAGAGCTGTCAGTGCTCTTAACTGCTGAGCCATCTCACTAGCCCCAGATACAGATTTTGAGAAGCCTCCTTCTTTGGGGTAGGGACTTAGTTTCGTGCTCTAGGACCCAGAAAGGAGGGATAAAAGCTGGATGTGATGACTGTATGAGGGAGAATCTTGGCTACCAGTGAGTAATCGTGTGGATCCTGAAGACAGAAAATATCGGTAAAGGATTTGGGTTGAATGAGAAAGAGACCTGCATAGTTTTACCTGACGAATGTGGTGGAGGCAGGTGTAGGTTATGAGTAGAGAGGCAGCATCTGGAAGCAGCCAGATCTTGACCAGAAATGTATGTTGCCTGGGTCTAGAAAAGGATGGTTTTGGCATAAAGGCAAAAAGAGGGTGCAGGGGTGGGGTGGGGTGGGGTGGGGTGGGGGTGGGGGGGTGGGGGGTGAGGTGGGGGGGTGCACAGAGAGACAGAGAGATCACATGTCTCTCTACCTTGCTCTACAGACTGAGTGTGACTCTCACAGGAAGGTCCAGACATGGAAAAGCACAGCTCAGTAACCGTTTTCTGAGCGGGCAGGTACAGGCTGTCAGTGTTTAGGGCTCATGACCAAACCGAGAGAGTTCTCTCTTCTTCTCCCTTCCTTACCTCATTCAGCATAAATGAAACTTTCAAAACAACAGCAAGAGAGGCAGTATAATGACAGAGCTTTCTCAGGACCAGAGAGAACCCGATCATGATCATAAAACAACTCACTTTGCTCCCACACGAGGCTGTCCTGGCAGGGACTGCCTTCAGGACCGAGCATGGAAGTATATTACTGTATTAATCACAGATGTTTGCCCAGTGACATTTCCTGTTTAAATAGTTACTATGGTGATTGGTACTGTCAGTGAAATGAAGCAAGCCATGTTCATCCACCTGTGGCATCAGGGTGTACTCCCAAGGTGTCACCCTTCTAGAGGGAGGGAAGCACAGGTTTTTATGTAGGATCTTTTTGGGTTTTTTTTTTTTTTCAATCCACATGGTTACTTTTTGGTTTTTTTTGAGACAGGGTTTCTCTGTGTGGCCCTGGCTGTCCTGGAACTCACTCTGTAGACCAGGCTGGCCTTGAACTCAGAAATCTGCCTGCCTCTGCCTCCTGAGTGCTAGGATTAAAGGCGTGCACCACCACCGCCCAGTTTATGTAAAATTCTTAACAGCAAGTACACTTCACAAAAAGTTAAATGTGTAGACTTTACTCAGTTTGCTAAATAAGATTAACAGAAGTACCTGGTAATCCATAGTACAAGGTGAGGTTAAGTAACCTAGACAATATCTGAATTAAATCAGCACTCACCCTGAGGAGCCTAAGGAGCTTGAAATACAACTGTTATTCCTTATTAGTTAAAGCTCTTCTTTGAACATTGCAACAGAAAGAATGAACTGCAGCATGAGGGGGCTTTGTACACAGTCCCCTGAGCACTATGAGTTGTCAATACTGACCTATCAAAGTGTAGCATTCTCATGGTGGGCTTGGAAGCATGATCAGGGATGGAGAATGGCCCCATAGTCACAGTGGCAACAACAATTTGATCAGATTTGACTGACCTCAAAACGTGCTACTGGTAACTTCTACACAGAAAAACAACAACAACAACCCCCCCACCCCCCCACCCCCCACACACGAAAAACCAAAACCAAACCAAAACAGAAATGGCTCCGAGGTTAAGAGCATATCACTTGTCTTCAGGCGGACCCAGCTTGATTCCTAGCACTTACATCAGGTGGCTCACAAACCCCTGTATCTCCAGTTCCAAAGCCAGACACCTTGGGCCTCTACAGACACCTACACTCGTGTGCCCATCCCCACACACAGTCACATATCCACGTGCATAATTGAAAAGAATAAAAATGATTTTCAAATCACACACAAAAAGTGTTTCATTCCACTTGTGGCTTCGATTTCATTTTCTATCAAGTCTTCTTCAGCGTCTGCCACAGGAGGCTCTGGACTGGGCACAGGGATTGTAGCAGGAAGGGCTTTTTCCTGCTATCTTAGAGCTTACTGACTGTAGGAAAATTCAAACAATACCTACTTCCTCACCAACCACAACTTGGTGCTCCTACGGTACCTGGCACCCGAGCATCTCCATACATACCACATGAACCCCATCCTTAAGGTAGATAAAACAGTGCATGTCCTCTGGCACCCTAACTTGGAGACGGTGACCTACTTTTATTTTGGTATCTAGTCTACATCATTCTGTAAAAGTGCTGAGGAAAGATGCATTGATTCCACATCCAGAACTGGTTAAAGATAGGCTTTTTGAGCCCTCTGTTTCATCAAATCTTACCCTGCTCTGGGCCTAATCCCCTGAGACTCATTATCTCTGACTCTGTTCTAAATCAGCTCATGAACAAATGTGTTGTGACAGCTGAACCAACAGAACCCTTGTTGCAAGCAGGGTTGTGATAGGCACACAAAGAAACTAAATACCAGGCCACATTACTGGAAGGATTAGAACCACAGCTAACATACCTGAAACTCACATTACGGTAGAAACTTTTCAATCAAGTTCATTGCCCTGATTAGAAGTGAAAACTTTCTACACAGCAAGGAGAAGCACTCCAGGTCAATATTTTCTATGCTAAGCCACCCAGAACCCTGAAGGCCTCAGCCAACCTTCATAGATTTCTACAGTATCCCAAGGAAATGCTCTCAGTGTGCTCTGTGCTGCTACTGTGGAGGCTTTAGGTTCTGAGAACTTGTACTTTAATTCTTCTATGGAGAGGCCCTCCCTCTCAGGTCATGGTGCCTTCCATCTCTCCCATAAGCATAGTCACGAAAATCTACTATTAGGCAACTTTGGAAAATAATGGTACAGTATGAGTCTGCCCAGCAGAGTGGTCCACCATACTCATTCTTTCCTGGCTTTCTTCCCAGTCTTACTCTGGGAAGAATACTCCCCATCCCAGCAACACCGGGAGCTATTCTGGATGGTTGTACCCTTCCCTGTCTTCCTACAGCACAGTTGTAAATGTGTTGTCCTGCTACCATGACTCCAATTCCACCCCAAAGTGCAATGTGCTCTATCTACCAGTAGATATTAACAGGGTCCTCATTTTGAACAGAGGTGAATTTAAGCAATATTTCATGTAATTGAACAACATATTAACTAAAAAGACCTATAGAGGTTAAGTTTATTTGTTTGTTTGTTTGTTCTGTTTTTTTGAGACAGGGTTTCTCTGTATAGCTCTGGCTGTCCTGGAACTCACTCTGTAGACCAGGCTGGCCTCGAACTCAGAAATCTGCCTGCCTCTGCCACCCGAGTGCTGGGATTAAAGGCGTGTGCCACCACACCCGGCTCAAGGTTAAGTTTAAAAGCCAGTGTTTTGGGGCAGGGGGGAGGAATTATGTAACGGGGCAGGGGGCAGTGACTGGCATGTTAAGTGAATTAATTAATTTGGAAAAAAAAATCAATGTTTTCTAACTATCTGTTAGACATTTTAGTACAAGATTTCTCATCTTGCTGTACTGAAAAAGCAGCCATAGACAATGCATGATGAATGTTTAGGTCTGCATTCCACTGAAACTTGGCTGCATTTCACTGGCAGCCCAGTGTGCCACCCCTGTCTTGGGCAATATTTAGTCTCTATCCAGATACATTAACTGGATGATCCCTCACAACTTCAGGAAATAGACATCATGATTAGCCACGAGGCAAAGAAAAAGGAGTGACTGGTTCAAAGTAACACAATTAACAAGTGGTTCTGAACTAAGACTTGAGCCCAGATAGTCCATCCATAGGCCCACATTCTTTCTTTTCTTTCCATTATTGAAAACAGGGACTATTATTCTTCTGCCTACATCTTCCTAGTGTTGGGATTACAGCTATGTACCTGCTATGAAAGCTGCAGAACCCACATTCTTGGTTTGTTTTCTTTGTTTTGTTTTGAGACAGGGTCTCTCTATGTCGTCCTGGCTAGCCTGAAACTCATTATGTAGATCAGGCTGGCCTCGAACACAGAGACCTACCTGCCTCTGCCTCCAGAATGCTGGGATTAAGTGTGGGTACCACTATACCCACCTCATCTGCATTTTTTAAAATATAGATTCATTTTTTTTTATTTTCTAAAGTATTATTTTATTTTTTATTATGTGTGTGTGTGGGGGGGGGTATGTGCATATGACTGCAATGCCTTTATAGGCCAGAAGAAGCCATTGGATCTCTGGAACTGGATTACAATTATGAGGCCTATATGGCTGATGGGGACTGAATCTTGGTCATCTGGAAGAGCAGTTAGTGCTGAACTGTCTCTCCAGCCCCTAATTTTAAAATTATGTATCTATAATGGGTGGGGGTAGGGGTTGCGTTCATGACTGCAGTGACCAAGGCAACTAGAAAAGGTTATCAAATGTTCTAGAGCTGGAGTTAGAGGTGTCAGCCTCCCCACAGAGGTTCTGGGGACTGAATCTGAATCTAGATCCTCTGTAAGAGCAGTACATGTTCTTAACCCCTGAGCTGTGTCTCCAGTCTCCAAAACCTATATTCTCAATCATCCATGTGTGCCATTTCCCAGTATGTTGAAACACATACGCAAACAGAAACATGTGTTCCCCTCCCCCCAAAATTGCACAAATAATCAAAGCTTCCTATAACCATCTAATATAGAAAAAGAAAAGGAATTAACCAAAAGAAACTATATTTTTTTATCAGAGTAATGGGGAAAATATAAAAAGAAAATCAGCTTATAGATAAAAAAAAAAATTAAAAATCCATTACCATGGGCTGGAGAGATGGCTCCGTGGGTAAGAGCACTGACTGCTCTTCCGAAGGTCCTGAGTTCAAATCCCAGCAACCACATGGTGGCTCACAACCATCCGTAATGAGATCTGACACCCTCTTCTGGTGTGTCTGAAGACAACTACAGTGTACTTACATATAACAATAAATAAATCCTTGAGTCAGAGCAAGCAGAAGTCCTGAGTTCAATTCCCAGCAACCACATGATGGCTCACAACTGTCTGTAACAGCTACAGTGTATTCATATACATAAAATAAGTAAATAAATCTTTTTTAAAAATCCATTACCATTATTATGACTATAGTGAAGAATGAGCAAAGAGAATGTCTTAATGGGGATGTGCAGCGTGGATCTTTATTGATTTAGGACAGCTGACCGCAGAAGGGTCTCAGCCAGACAGTAGAGTGGTAGAAATGGAGGTGCCAGGGCCTGCACACACCACTGCTGCCATCTTTCATGTCCTAACACACAGATTATGACAAAGGAAGGCAGCTGCTCCGTAAGGACTTGGGCTGTTGCCGCCCTGACTGACTGTTTCCTGAGGGCTGAAGAATCACCAGCAAGCACACTGTTAAGTCATTCATTCCCACAGACTGAGAAACGGATACACAACATAGATAGACATGGTAAAATTTCACCTACCTTTGCAACGCTTAATTCCTAGGGGCATTAAAAAATGTTTTTTCTTTTTTTTTTTTTTTTATATTCTGACTAAATATTCTCTCTTCTCCTTCCAGTCCCTCCCCTACTTCCCCTCTGTCCCCAGCCCCCACTCCATCCACTCCTCCTCAGTTTCTCTTCAGAAAAGGGCAGACCTCTCATGGACATCAACCAAAAATGGCATATCAACTTGCAGGTACCTCCCCTCATATTAAGTCTGGATGGGGCAATCCAACATAAAGAAAAGGGCCTCCAAAGCAGGTAAAAGAGTCAGAGACTGCCCCTGCTTCCACTGTTAGGAGTCCCACAGGAAGACCAAGCTACACAACTGTAACATATACAGAGGACCTAGGTCAGACCCATGCAGGCTCCCTGGTTGGTGGTTCAGTCTCTGTGATCCTCTAACAGGTTACTTGGTTCTGTGGGCTTTCTTGTGCTATCCTTGACCCCTCTGACTCCTACAATCCTTCTTTCCACTCTTCTGCTGGATTCCTAGGCACATTTTTCAAAAAAAAAAAAAAAAAAAAAAAAAAAAAAAAAAAAAAACCCTTCATTCTTAGAGGCAAAAGTTGGATAACCTTGGGCTTAAACATAAGAACACAATACTCTACCAAAGTACACTCTAGAACTTTAAGGAAATTCCCAGGGGGAGAGTCAAGGAAGGGAATTTCCAAAGTCTCTGGGGTCAAGCGACATTTGGGAGACATTTACACTCATTGGTCAATACTGAATTCTAGTATTTCGCTTAAGAAACAATTATGCCTAACATAACTCTGAGAGGCTCCACCCAGCAGCTGATGGAAGCAGATTCAGAGCCAAACATTAAGTAGAGTCCAGTGAGCCTTGTGGAAGAGTTGCAGGAAGGATTGAGGGACCCAAAGGGGATAGGAACTCCACAGGAAAACCAACAAAGTCAACTAACCTGGACCCTTGGGGGCTCCCAGAGACTGAACCACCAACCAAAGAGCATGGACTGGACCTAGCCCCCTCCCCCACGTATATGTAGCAGATATATAGCTTGGTCGTCATGCAAGTCCCCCAACAACTGGAGAGGGGCTGTCTCTGAATCTGCTGCTTGTTTCTGGATCCCATTCCCCTTACTGGGCTGCCTTGTCTGGACGCAGTGGGAAAGGATGTTTCCTGCAAAAACTTGATGTGCCAGGATGGGGTGATACGGGGGTGGGGGGGCTGAGGGCTCCCCATTCTCAGAGGAAAGGGGAGAATGGTGAGGAAGGAGCTGTGGGAGGGGGACTAGGAAAAGGGGTGTAGATATTGGGATGTAAAGCGAATAAATAAATTAATGAAAAAATAAAGTTATGACCCAGTAGTACCAACACTCACGCATACCAAATCTCATGCATACAAGAGTTTGATGCTTTTTAACAAATAGTGGAAAGGCTTTGAGTAAACTTCCCGGGTGCTGCGACATCTTTTTAGACTTGATGCTGTAAAACATTAACACAGAAACGGAACTGCCCATGAACCTGGATGAGCCCGCCTTGCAGAAAGAAACTCATTCTACACAGTGAAGCTTTGTTTTACTGTTTGCCTCCCTGCAGACCCGAGAGACGACACGTCACAGCCCCAGTCTTGCATCACCTGAGCTCCCATCCCTTGCCTGTCATCTCAAGAATCCTCACTCGTGTTCCTCTTTTCTGCATAATCCTCCTATCTTCACAGACTCCAGATAATTCACTCACTCTCCACTCACTCTCCATAGTTACTGAATCCATTTTTCCTACATATAAGGTTGTGATGTGGTAAAACACATGTGTATGTAGGGCTAGACTGCAGGTGAACTGGAGTCTGCCTGCTAAGTGGGAGCTTCGGGGTCACACATGGACTTAAACCGTAGCTCAATATATCCAGTACTCTGGCAAGTTACTCCTCCCCACATAGCTTTCATTTTCCAGGTATATTTGGTACTCGTGTTTGTTCTTTAAGACCTCTCTGGGCACTAAAAGCACAAAATGAAGTTGTAATCAAGCAGCTGGCCTCTTTCCTGCATCCTCCCTTCTCTTGCGTTGATGTGGCTGTACAAGTGTCTGAAAGATTTCTGTTGTGAGAAAGACTCAGTGTTGAGGTTGTAAACTTCTGCCACTGTCATAGAGGTATTTAGGCCATTTTCTATCAAAATTATAAACATGCACCCCCTTCAACCTAGCAATGCCACTTCTGAGAACTGTCTGCAGATATGCTTGCACACATTCAAAATGATGTATGCACAAGGGATTTCACCACAACCTTGTTCACAAAAGACTGGAGAGAGATCAAATGCCCCCCAGTAGGGGACTAGCCAAATAAGTTACACAACAGATTATTTTGTAGGTATAGAAGGGATAACAGTGCTTCCATCTTGTTAGACTTGAAAAAGATATGAAACAGTGGGTAGATGCACTATGTTTTACAAAGCCAAGAAAAGAATATCTGTAATGCATTTAAACAAAACAAAACAAAACAAAACAAACAAAAAACTTTCAGCTGAGGGTTATGATGCCAGAATCCATGATACTAAGCCAGGGGGATCAGCAATCTGGCCTACATAGTGTGATCCTGTCTCAAAACCAGGGCCTGCATGGCTCTACACGAGACGGGGTCCTAGAGCTGAGAGAGGTGGACACATGTCCCACCCCTCACCCAGAAGCTATTTCCAATAGATAACCACTTGCAAGTGAAAATTCGGTTTTCTCTAAGGGAGACTTACACAGAAACAAATGAGTACATAAAGGTAGGCTGCATGCCCAGCAGGAGATGCCAACAGAAAATGATCTCAAGGGAATCTTTGGAGGTTCCTTGACTCATAATGTCTTGTCAGAACTTTTCCCTTTTAAAAAAATATCTTGTTTATTATTTTATTATTTATAATTGTCTTCTGTTTGTTTATCCTGCAGATTATTTGCACAGACATTATGACTTCCTGAGTGTGTGAATGAGTGGCTCTCTGCATCTGTGTCTGTTTCTTATGTCATTTCTTGGGTTCTCTCCTTTTGTTTGTTTTGTCCTATTCTGATATGTAAAGTTTTGTTTTAACTTATTTTATTATTATCTCTTAGAAGCATGTTTGTTTTCTAATGAGAGGCATAAGGGGATGAATCCAGATGGGAGGGAGGTGCAGAGGAACTGGGAGGAAGAGATGGAGGGGAGACCATAATCAGGATATGTTATGTAAGAAAGAAAAATCTACTTTTAATAAAAGAGAAAAATACCAAAAATGAAAAATAAAAATAAAACTCAAGGGAAAATATACAAAAACAAGCAGTTGAAAAACAAACAAACAAAATCCCAAACCCCACCTTTGTAGGGATGCCTGTAGTGTCAGCTCTTCGAGAGCTGAGGCAGGAGGCATGAAAGCAGCATGGGCTATCTGGCGAATTCAAGGCTAGCCTGAGCTACAGAGTGAGAGTTTAAAACAAAACAAAGCATACCACCAGCAAAACACCAAATAACGAGACAACAGAGGTGGTACAGGTGAGGGAGGGTAATTCTTTCCATACATGCCTTTTTTTCAAAAACTTCACATTTTGAGCCATACATCTGTATTCCCTACATTTTATCTAAAGTAGTAGTGTATAATACCTAGGTCCATGCCAACGGCATTTTGAGCATTCAAAACTTAATCCAGAGACTTCTAGCACATGAAAAAAAAATCCCATTCATATAGTATCTATATGGAAGAAAAAATTCTATGAATTAATGTTAACTTTAGTAATGCCCTTCAATTACAATGCAACAACGATCTGATTAAGATTGAAGAACTGCTGTGTGAAAATATATAAATATGTGAAGGCTGGACAAAGACCTTTACAAAGACCATCCTCTTACCATATGAAATTCAAACCTCCCTGATTGCCCAGGGAACAGACTCCAAGCAGCTAGTGAGAATTCCAATTAGAACAAACAGATGATTATAGCTGCCAGTGGAAATGTACACATTAACCTAGTAATGGATTAATCAATAATTACCCTGTATTTATTTTGTCCACATTGGTGCTTAAACTGTAAACCGTAGAGGTGGAGAGCCCTGGCAGAAAGGGGTGGCATTTATATCAGGAACAAATGATGAAACAGTCATTACTCAAGTGTCAGCAAGGAGCTGGCAGAACGGGGAAGAGGCTGGGGAGATCATTGGAGACATTAAAGCCTATGAAGCGATACAAGCCTCATGCTCAGATTCCATTAGACCAGAAATGGCTGTAATGCTTAGAATTTACTCCAACAAACTTAAGACATTCTAACCTGTGCCTATTTATTCTTTCTTCCCCAAACAAAGCCTCTCTCCTCACAGTTTTCTGAATAAAAATGCAAATGGTACTGTAGCAAATCTGGGCCTGTTCCAAGCCTGGAGCAGCCAGAGGCCATTCTCCTGTCTGTCTACAAGGCACACACTTGTGTACTGGCTTCAGGGGTGATGAACAGTCCTATGGGTAGGTAGGGAACTTAGTCCCAGCCAATATTCACCCACAATTAGTGGAATCCATTATTCCCATGCCTCCCATTAGCTATCTAATCAGTATCAGCTGGCTGATTAACATTTGAACCTAGAAAATAGGATCTTCTGGGTCCAGGAAAATAGGTCAGTTTGTAAAGTACCAGGCAAGCACAAGGACCTGAGATCAGATCCCCAGAGCCACCCAGAGATGGCACCTATAATCTCAGAACTGAAGGGTCAGACACAGACAGATCTCTGAAGCTCACTGGCCAGCCAGCCCAGTCCAGTGATCCTTAGGTTCAGCTAGAGAATTACTCAAAAGATAGGTGGGGAAGTCAGAGAGATGACTCAGTGGGAAAGAGCCCAAGTTGAGAGTTCTGTTCCCAGCACTCACATCAGTGGTTCACAACCACCTGATCCAATGCCACATGCACATGTAGCTTGTAAAAAGTGCTTAAAATTAAAAATGCTCACCAAATATTTCTACTTCTCCAAATCTTAGGAATTATAATAGGTGTTTTACTTGTAATATATTTATATCATATGCCTCGAATCACTCTAAATCCCCATTAAGTATATAGTCACATGCTATGGAAACAACCAAAGAAATATATTAATGTATTATGAATATATAATAATAATACATGGTATAATATACTAGTACACAATTATATGACATATAACAGTGTGATATATCATATCTTTATGTAATACATTACATATTTATAAATAGTATATGTTATATATTTGCATAACACCTAGGTATAGGAGTAAGTACTATTTTTTAATACTTTTTAGTATTTCTTCTGTTGTTTCCAGAGTGACCACATACCCAGTGGGGGTCCAGAGTGATTTGATACAAAAACAATTATAGTTAGCACAAACTGGCTCAAAAACCTGTGTCCGAAGCTCCACTTGAAGCCTTGGCAGCCCTGACTTGTGGTAAATTATTTGTAAGCCTCTGTAAAGTAGAAATAAGCATAATTCCTAGTTATAGCATTGTTGTCAGGGTTAAATGAAGTGACCCATTCAACAGATAATCACCAACAGCAACTTTAAAGAGTAGTTTAATTATCTACATTTAAGTACACAACATGATTAGGTTTTCCTTTCCCTCCCTCCCTCCCTCCCTCCCTCCCTCCCTCCCTCCCTCCCTCTCTCTTTCTCTCTCTCCCTCTCCCTCTCTCTCCCTCTCTCTCCCTCTCTCTCCCTCTCTCTCCCTCTCTCTCCCTCTCTCTCTCCCTCTCTCTCTCTCCCTCTCTTCCTCTTTCTCTCTCTCCCTCTCCCTCTCTCTCCCTCTCTCCCTCTTTCTCTCTCTCCCAGCCCCCTCTCTTTCTTTCTTCTTTCTCTCTTTCTCTGCTTTTCAAGACAGGATTTCTATGTGTAGCCCTGGCTATCCTGAAACTCTGTCTTTAGACTAGGCTAGCCCCAAACTCAGAGATCTGCCTACCTCTGCTGGGATTAAAGGCATGCACCACCATGCCTGGCTCATGATGGGCTTCACTGTACCATCATACATGTATAGAGGTCAGAGGACAACGTTGTGGCTCAGCTCTCTCTCTTCCTACCTTTACATGGGCTCTGGGGATGGGATGAAAGCCTGTCAGGCAGTTAGTTGCTTTACCCACTGAGCCGTCTCCCCAGCACCAAGATGTTTTAAAATACTTATATAGATTCTCCATCTTCTTTTTTATGTATAGCATCACCTAGATCGACTCTTGTCATTATGATGTTTATATCTCTGGACTTAATCATCTTACATAACTGCAACTCCATACTCTTTGGCTGACATTTTCCCATTCCTCTGTCTATCCCTGCTACTCACAACCAACAGTCTACTCCTGTGTCTCTGTGAGACTGGGGTTTCATTCTCCAAGGTAGTGTAGTACTCATAAATAAAATGTAGCATCTGCTGTGTTCAATGAAAACGAAAACATTAAAGGTGAAACCCAATATGAATTCATGTCCTCTCTGTTACTGGATACTGTGTACGAGGCTCAACGGTCCCGAGTATGATGTATTGCTTGCAAGATGAGCACTTAGGGACTCTTGGTCAGAATTTAGTGAAACTTCCTATATTGTCAAATGTGGCTTCTCTAAAACACTTCCCAGGGAGGCTGGAGAATAGTTCAGTGATTTGGAGCACTGGTTACGCTTACAGAAGACCCAGGTTCAGTTCCCAGCACCAACGTGGTGCTCATAACTATCTGTAACTCCACTTCTCGGGGATCAAATGCTCTCTTCTGGCCTCCTCGGGCGTTGGCATGTACACGGTCCACATACATACATGCAGATGAAACACTCAAACGTATAAAACAAAATAAACATAGCTCTTTTAAAAAGCATTAAACCCCTCCAAATAGCCGGCTGATAAAATAGTCTGTTGAATTTTGCTGTTGTTTAGCGGCAGTAAAGGAAAAATACTGCCCTGACAATTTGCTCTTAGTAGTTATCCTGGGTAGGTTTTGTTTGTTTGGTTGTTTGTTTGTTTTACAACTTGACACAAGCTAGAGTCATTTGGGATGAAGAAACCTCAACGGAGAAAATGCTACTAACAGCTTAGCCCGTGGGAAAGCCAGTGGGAAGATTGCTGATGCGGGTAGGTTCAGTTCACTGTGGACAGTGCTATCCCTGGGCAGATGATATATAAAAAAGCAAGCTGAGAAAACCATGGGGAGAAAGCCTCTAAGCAGCATTCTCTGTGGCTTCTGCTTCAATTTCTGCTTCTCAGTTCCTGCCAAGAGTCCCACCCTAACTTCCCTCAGAGGTGACGTACAATCTCTCCTTCCCAAGTTGCTTCTTGTCAGGATGCTTATCACAGCTATAGGGACCTTAAGTAAGGCTACTGTCACGGTGGAAGTGAAAGGTACTGTATTTATAAGATTTGGGAGATCTGAAGCTGGGCATGGTGATGAGGCAGCCAGCACTTTCTGAGTTCCAGGCCAGCCAGGGCTATAAAATTAGACCTTGTCTTAAAAAAAAAAAAAAAAAAAGCCACCCCCAAACAATAAGGTTTGGGAGATTTGTTTATTTTTGTGTTTTTGTTTCCCCAAGACAGGATTCCTTTGTGTAGCCCTGGCTGTCCTGGAACTCACTCTGTAGACCAAACTGGCCTCCAATTCACAGAGATCCACCTGCCTCTGCCTCCCAAGTGCGAGGATTAAAGGGCTGCATCACCATTGGTGGAGGGGGTGTGCAGGTGTATCTGATTTAAGAGTAGTCTCACAATGGAACCTAATTGGAATATGGCAAAGTTTCTGACATGATAGTTAGGGATTGACAGAAGAAGTGATGTTTGGGAGTCTTTCACAGTCTTCTGCCGTTTTAGACTAACTGCCATTCCCTTTACGATCCTGCACTTCTGCCCACTAGAACCGTTCACCAGTGTGAAGCTCCCATTTTTCACCAAGAGCCTATTACATACTAAACATGGTTAGGCACTGGAGTGAATGGATGCATATTACAGGCATTTAATAAATGTGGATTTTTTATCTAAAAGCACACATACACAGGCTTGGGTTATATCTAGAATTTAAAGAAATTTTAGGCTGTACAGAGAGTAATGAATTATTTATCAGGCCTCTAAGATCACAAAGTTGAAATGCTGAGCATACAACAGTATTCAATTACCAGGGTATTGTCCCATGGAGGCTCTGAGGCAATACACCTGTTGGTTGATTCAGTATGTGTTTCAAGCAGTTTATGGTGCATACCAATCAATTTCCTATATACTCAAATTTGTTGGCAAGTATTTAACATTTCTTTCAGAACAACATTTATGCAAAGAAATCAAGGATTTAAAAAATAAGAATTTAACTCATATGAACTGTTAATATAGTGATCAATTGCCTTCTAAATGAGAGAATGGGGGCTTTACCCCATCCTATTGATTAGATACATTTGCCATTCCTCTCTCGAGTTACATCCCCTGGGATGTGTGTGTGTTCTATCATTGAGCTACAGTCACTCTAGCGGGGCTCTGTTTCTTAAGCCAGGACACCACTGACAGGGGATGAAAGAATCTGTGATAACAGTATCACCTGAAAACATCACTTTTCCATGTTTGTCATAAGATCTCATGAATTATCATGGACAAGGGCAAAAATCCATCTGATTTTATAAAATGGGACATGAAACATGAAAACAATTTCTAACTCTATTGGCCTTAATGGAGATAGTTGATGTATGAGGGTTCTGAACTAGGGGTAGAAGTGGGGTGGAGTCAGCAGACACTGTGCTTTAAAATAGACTTTCCATGTCTTTACATTGACAGTGACAAAGGGTTTGAATAATTTGCACATTGAGCTTTGATTTTTGTCTACTTCCTCACTTTCTGTTTATCTACGGAAGGTAGAAATCTAGATGCTCACAGCACAAAAATGACAGCAACACATTTCTCAGCAGGATATATCGGCTACGTTCTGAAATATCTTGTGTTCTCTGCCTGAAAACAAAACAACCAAGAACTGCTGCTTCTGCAGTAACACTGGTGAAAAGGTATTTTTTTAAAAAGTAAAATTCCCCCGAAACGTCGTGCCTTGACAAAGACTATATATATAAGCTGCTTTAGGGAATGCACTCAATGTTGTAAGCCCATGTCCAAAAATGCTAGCAATTTATAATCTAAGAACTACTGTAATCTACTGACTGTAAAACCCAGTCACTCTCTAGTTCGTTGATCTACATCTATTCATTCTACAGTATTTATCACTGTCAGAATGATTGTACGTGTTTATATTCCTCTCCAGCATCTGTGTACACTTACTATACACAGATGATTAAAATGTGCTGGCTGAATTTCTTAACAATAATCAATTATGGCCACCTTTCATCACACACAATATGCCTCAAGAATATATAAATCGAGGCCAGGGGGAAGTGTTTGTGATCTCTCAAAACCTCGGGAGGAACCTATTATATGAAGGGAATGCTCATGGTGTTCTCCGCATTTTGTCATCTGGCAATGCAGAGCCGTCCACAGGAGAGCAAAATGGGACTTTCAATGGGACATTTCTCACCTGCATGGTGAAGGGGGACGTCGGATCTAATTTAGTTAGTAAATTTAGCACCAACAACCGTCGCTCCCACCAGGCAAGGCAGCACTCAGCTTCTGATCGGGCACACACGGTGGGCGCACTGGATGGGCACCCCTCAATCCCACCCTCCCAGTTGCTGTGTCCTTCTGTGGGAAGGAGCTCTTCCCCTGCTGGCGAGGCTGGGCCAGGGCCGCACCCTTTGGATCTGGGGGGGCAGCCCGCACAAAGAATCCCCCAGAGTTGGTGCAATGTGGGTCCCCTGCTCACCTCCGCTGCCGAATCTGCTGCTGTCGCCCGCTTTGTTGAGGGCACTGCTGGAGCAGCCCATCGCTCAAAGCGCAGTCACCTGGCCCAGCCCCTCACGGGTGTCGATCACAGGGCGTGGATGCGATGCTCACCGCAAACCTAGCGGCTGAAGTTTCTCCAACTATGTGATCTTGCTTTCCCAAGAGCTCAAGGCGCAGGCACGCCTAGCGGAGTTCTGGCTACGGGGTGCGCACCTGGAGGGGCAAGCGAGAGACGCACAGGTGGATAAAGCCGGAGACGACAGAGTGCCAGAGGAGGAGCAGCAGGCAAGAGAGAGCAGGGGCAATTAAAACCAAGGAACCAGCTGTACAGGAGGCGTAGGGAGCCGGGAAGGGAAATGGGGAAAAGCCCCGGAGATGAGATGGGGGACAAGGCGAAGTGCTGGGAGGGATAGGGTGAACAATCGTCCCTAAATAGCTGGGGGGGGGGGGGGAGGAGGGGCGGCGGCTGCAGCCAGAGGCAATTGATTGGTAGACTAGATGTGCGGTGACAGCTTTATCCTCTTACATAACTCGAACACAGTTACCATAAGGAAGTTCAACAACGAATACCAAACTGCTAGACCTGCCCTCCACAGTCAGCTCCAAGCTGTTGGTGCATTCAGAACTACACCTGTCTCTCTGATGTCCTGCTTCTGTTTTGTTTGCTTCCACCTGGAGCAGTTCCCCTAATCATGCTTTGTCTTTTTAATTAATTTTTTAAATTACTATTTTTATTTGAGAGGGGGTCCATACATAGTCCTAGTCCTGGCTGTCTTGAAATTCATTATGTAGACCAGTTTGACCTCAAATTCAATTTTTTTTTTTTTGACAGGGTTTCTCTGTGTAGCCCTGGCTGTCCTGGAAACTCACTCTGTAGACCAGGCTGGCCTCCAACTCAGAAATCTGCCTGCCTGCCTTTGCCTCCCAGGTGCTGGGATTAAAGCCGTGCGCCACCACTGCCTAGCCTGCCCCTGTCTCTTGAGTGCTGAGATTAAAGGTGAGCACTATCATGCCAGGCCATTAAATTTTGTGTCTGAGTGGTTTGGTATCACATGTGTACATAGTGCCCACAGAGACCAGAAGAGGGAGTTGGAGTCTCTGGAACTAGAGTTACAGATGGTTGTGAGCCTCTATGTGGGTGCTGGAAATCTAACCTGGGTTGTCTGGAAGAACAGCAAGTGCCCTGAAGTGCTGTGCCACATTCCCGCCCCTTGCTTTGTCTTCAATGGCTTTAATGTTCAGAACAGGCTATGCATCCTTTTTGAACATCATTTTGTTTTGGTTCTACTTGGTTTGTTCAATATTGTTTTCATGTGATAAAGTTTGACCGTAGTGATTCCCACTCATTGCTAAGGAATCATCCAAAACAGAGCGCCCTGATACTGGGAAGTTAAGGTAGTGTGTCCAGTCTGCTCTCGACCAGCAAGAAGGACACGACACAGTTGGATTCTTCTCAATAGCCTTTATTGCAAGAACGCCTAGATCGGACCCCGGGCACCCAGGGAGCCCTGCTTATATGCACCCCAGCACAGGAGAAGGCTCCGTGGCCCCCTGGGATTGGTCAGTCCACCAGCACCCAATTTGCATGCACCCGCTTGGGAGGGGTTGGCGCCAAATTCGAATTGACGCCTGCACAGTGTTGTTGTTTATGACAACGGCAACCGGAAACCGGAGCCATCTTGGAGTTGGCTTCCCACAGTAGTGCTTACTGGGTTTCTCCCCTGCAGCGTTGATACTGTATGATTGTAGTGTAAGGGATGAGACTGGAAGGCTGAGTAAAGTTCTGTTTCCCATCAAACTCTAATAGCTACGTTTATCCTATCATCTCTAGCTTGGATCAGTTATTACCATTATGGAATGGTGACTTTCTACTCATATTATTCCTTCTACATTTGTTAATTGGCATTTTACTTTAAGGAAGCATTTTCCTTTATGCTTCCCTTATTGATTTACACCAGTAGATACTCGCAAACTCTTAATTATCCAGTGTGCTTCATTACCATCTGTACTAGTTTGCTGGGGGTGCTATAACAAAACACCATAGACTGAGCTCCTTGAACAACAGAAATATATTTGCTCACAGTTGGAGAGTTTAGAAAACAGACACAGGATGGTTTCTTTTAAGGCCCTCTCCTTGACTGACCGATGGCTCTCCTTTCAATGTGTCTTCTGTATGTCTATGTCTTAATACTACCTTTTATAAGACTATAGAACTTCTTAAAAAAAAAAAAAAAGAAAGACTATAGAACTATTGGTTTGGGGACTCATCATTTAGCATTAAATATATCCTAAAAACCCAATTTACAGAAACAGCCACAGTGAGAGGTCCATTGTATAATATCAGTTTGAGTGCAGAGATACAGCTCATGGCATAGACAATTCCATTCACAAGCTTTTAAAAATAAAAGTCAATTTTTGAAAAATATTTGTTTTTATGTTATTGTTATTTTATTTTTATGTACATGGTCACTGTCTCCAGACACACCAGAAGAGGGTATAAGATCCCATTACAAGTGGTTGTGAGCCACCATGTGGTTGCTGGGAATTGAACTCCAGACCTCTGAGAGAACAGCCTCTTAACCTCTGAGCCATCACTCCAGCCTCATAAAAGCCATTTTTAATTTAGCTATCGAAGGCTTTTAAAATTTTTTTGCGGTAAGATATATTTATATATTAACTAAAAGTAAAATATGTCACTTTAAATTACACAAACTGTACATTTTATGCTAATCTAGGATACAGTTAAGTTCTCCATTTTCCTAATCAACCAGTTTTAGGAACTGTCTGAAGTTCCCTCAGGGATAATTTGTTGACTAAACCTTGGTGACGTCTGTCATCTTTAGAGGAGGCTCTTGGTTCTTAGGTAAACAATAACAACCAAGTACTTAATGAGTATTAGTGTTTTTCAGGAATCATCCCATTGCTTCATAAATCAGCAGAGCAATAAAATAGATATAGGACCAGGGGTAGAAGTCAGACTGGGGTTCAACAACTTGTTCTTCTATTTTCCAGAGTTTCCCAGCAAATGTAAAGTCTCTGAAATGATACTCTGATGAGATCTAGCAGCCAATGGACAAAGATAAAATGGATTGCTTTTAGGACATCAGTGTGTGTGTGTGAGTGTGTGTGTGTGTATGAGTGAGAAAGAGAAAGGTGTGCAAGTTTGTATAACTGCATAGTATATATGTGGACGTTAGAGTGTTTTTGTTTTGTTTTGTTTTTTTTTCTGAAACAAGGTTTCTGGGTGCAGCCCTACCTATCCTGGAACTCTATCTATGGACCAGCTGGCCTGGAATTCACAGCACTCTGCATGCTGGGTGCTGGTATTAAACCCAGTTCAGGAAAGTCTGGCACAACCTCTAGTGTTGATCCTTGCTTTGGACTTTGATACGGAGACTCTTGTTTGCTACTGTGTTCACTCACAAACTTCCAGGGACCCTCCTATCTCTACCTCCCATCTTGCTAAAAAAGTGCTGGGATCATATACACTATGGAATCTAAATTTATGTGGATTTGCATTAGGGGTCTGCATTCGGGTCCTCATGCTTTTGAGGCAAACATTTTACCCACTGAGCCATCTCTGCATCCCTAGGTAAGCAGATACTTTTGACTGTAATGGATGCTAGATCAGACCTGTTATTCCTATTCACCACATCTTTGCCACAATCCTTCCTCAGTGGTCCTGTCATTAAGGTATAGACATCCTTTGCCAGATGTAAATATGCCACCCCACCTGTCAACTTGACACAGCTGGAGTTATCACAGAGAAAGGAGCTTCAGTTGAGGAAATGCCTCCATGAGATCCAACTGTAAGGCATTTTCTCAATTAGTGATCAAGGGGGAAAGGCCCCTTGTGGGTGGGATCATCTCTGGACTGGTAGTCTTGGGTTCTATAAGAGAGCAGGCTGAGCAAGCCAGGGGAGGCAAGCCAGTAATGAACATCCCTCCATGGCCTCTGCATCAGCTCCTGCTTTCTGACCTGCTTGAGTTCCAGTCCTGACTTCCTTGGTGATAAACAGCAGTATGGAAGTGTAAGCCGAATAAACCCTTTCCTCCCCAACTTGCTTCTTGGTCATGATGTTTGTGCAGGAATAGAAACCCTAAGACATCACCCCACCCCACATTCCCAGCTACTGAGGGATGGGGGTCATGCTAAGCAAGGAGACTCACTTGGGCCCAGGGTGTTGAGATCACCTTGGGCAGCATAGCAAGATTGTCCCATGTCCAAAAGAGAAAATGAAAACAAGACACCCTACCTGCCTGACACATTCCATTCCAAATTGTATCTTATCAAAGAACTCTATTATCACACAAGCATGGTAATAGGTTAATTTTTACATGACTTACTGGTCTTTCCATGTATCTACTCAGAAGCAGACAAACCCACAGAGTGGTGGAGTTGTAAGTGAAGCATTCAATGAAGGCACCACCCAAAAGAAGCTTGAGGTCCTGTCTTGTGCTTTGCAGTTTGCCTAGTCTGCACAGTCCTGGGTCTTGATCTTTGATTATCATGTCCATTTGTTGAACTTCGAAATAAACTGCTTTTCTACTTAACTGGGCTTCCTTCTGTTGTTTCTGCATAAGCCTGCAGACTACACAATGCATGCCTGACTGATCTCAACAATCACTTGACCTCCTTTAGTCTTATTAGATGACTGGCTTAATACTATCTGATCAGACCTGCTACTGTGATTTTTCTTATTTTACTTTTTAAATTTCTGAGACAGGGTTTCACTGTGTAGCAGTGTTCCTGTCTGTTCTGGAACACTCTTTGTAGAATAGGCTGGCCTTGAACTCAGAGATCCATCTGCCTCTTCTTCCTGAGTGCTAACCCAAAGACCAAGTACGTAGACAGCACTTCACTTTCCAAAAGCATCACTCCCCATAATAGACACAGGAAGTAAGGATTCTTACTTGGTTCTTTGTACCAATGGGTATAAAAATTTACCTTGGATAGAAAATGGCAAAATGAAGTAGATTACAAGGGGAAGCATTACTCTGGCTGGCTTCCAACTCAGAGTTGTGTAATCTCTTGGATGGGAGGGAACTGGGTAGCTGCCATTCTTTTGTCCTGTAGGATGCTTGGATGAGTGCACACTGTTCACCAAGTTTTCAGAGACTGTTTCCTCGGGTTCATCGTCCCTCCTTACCAACATATTTATCAGCACGGTTCATGTGCAGTTGCACTGTCAAGAACATGAAGGCTGAGTTCTACAAGCATCAAGTAACTGTCAATATGCTCATTTTAGCTGCTGGACAGCAACGGCCAACATGTAGCTGCACGGAATCAACAACTATCAGATGAAATTGTTAGAACTGTTTGTGCTCTAACAAGGTATACAACCTGTCTCTTTTAATTCTCCTAGCAAGAAAAAACAAAAACAAAACAAAACCAAACCCAGGAAGCACAATGAACGTAGGTACCTGTGTGTGTTTTTGTTTTTCAGAAGCTTAGGATGGCAGTTTTGGTGAAGGAAAAACAATGAAGAGTCTTGTGTTAACTTTCTTCTCTTGTAATTATGTTATTCTTTTTAAAATCACAATGAAATACTGGATACCAAGATGCATTCAGGAATAATAACATCTGGATGGCAAAGTCCTCTCAAAGCATATATATTTAGTATGGAAATTGTTTTTCAAGACAGGGTTTCTTTGTGTTCTGGACTGTCCTGGAACTTACAACAGAGATTCACCTGCCCCTGCCTCCTGAGTGGTGGGGTTAAAGGCCTGTGCTACCAACACCTGACTTTTTTTTTTTTAAGATTTATTTATTTTATATATCTGAGTTCTCTCTCTGCATGTACAACCTATGTGCCAGAAGAAGGCATCAGATTTCACTATAGATGGTTGTCAGCCACCATATGGGTACTGGGAATTGAACTCAGGACCTCTGGAAGAACAGTCAGTGCTCTTAACCACTGAGCCATCTCTCCAGCCCAAATATTTATGTTATACATATGAATACACTATTGCTGTCTTCAGACACACCAGAAAAGGGCATCAGACCTCATCACAGATGGTTGTGAGCCACCATGTGGTTGCTAGAAATTGAACTCAGGACCTCTGGAAGAGCAGTCAGTGCTTTTAAGCAGTGAGCCATCTCTCCAGCTCCTACACCACCTGGCTCTTATGGATATATTTTTTAAAGTAACAGAGTGCTGACTCAGACAATGAATGCCTGTATATGTTCCACCTGGATTCAATAGCTGGTAATTCGTTTTTGCATGTGCCCGCGCCCTACTTACTAGCAGATGTTTTACTGAAATTAATCTGAAAGTGAAGGACATGATCTGGCCAGCTGAGTTTTCTAAAACTGTTTCATTGGATTTCATCATACTATAGTTACGATACCTGCAGAGAAAGTGATTTTCTCTTGATGGTGAGGACAGGAAATGAGATATCATGACAAAAGTCATTTCAGGAAAGTTACTTAAGGAATTTTGACTTTCTATAATGGAATTTGTAGTAATTCTGATTATTTTGAAGGAATCTATCTATATATCTCTATATATTAATAGTTGTATGGACAGAAGTGATACGTATGTTTTTAGTTAGGATTTTTTTTTTGTGTGTGTGTGTGTGTTAAAACACCAAACACAACTTGAAAGGGTTTATTTTAACTTAGAGTTCCACACCATAGTCCATTACTGATAGAAGTCAGGGTGGGAACCTGAGGGCAGGAGCTGATACAAAGGCCATGGCGGCAGAATGCTTCCTTTTTCTTTTAAGTTTTTTTTTTTTTTTTTGACAGGGTTTCTGTGCGTAACAGCCCAGTCTCACAGAGATTTGTACTCACAGAGATCTGCTTTCCTCTGCTTGCCAAGTGGTGGAATTAAGAAAGGGTTTCAGACACTATTGCATATGCCAGCAAGATTTTGCTGAAGGGACCCTGATATAACTGTCTCGTATGAGACTATGCCAGTGCCTGGCAAATACAGAAGTGGATGCTCACAGTCATCTATAGGATGGAAGACAGGGCCCCCAGTAGAGAAGCTAGAGAAAGCACCCAAGGAGCTAAAGGGGTGTGCAACCCTATAGATGGAACAACAATATGAACTAACCAGTACCCCGGAGCTCATGTCTCTAGCTGCATATGTAGCAGAATATAGCCTAGTTGGCCATCATTGGGAAGAGAGGCCCCTTGGTATTGCAAACTTTATATGCCCCAGTTCAGGGGAATGCCAGGGCCAAGAAGTGGGATTGGGTGGGTAGGGGAGCAGGGCAGGGGGAGGGTATAGGGAACTTTCAGGATAGCATTTGAAATGTAAATAAAGAAAATAACTAATAAATAAGTAGATAAATAAATAAACCAAAAAATAAAGGGTTTGTCACCCCCCCATTTTTCTAGTTTTATCCTCTATAAAAAAAAGATTAATATGGTCTATGACGTCTTCATGAGCATAAGTTAAAGTTTAGCAAAAGTATATTAAAGTCTGCACAGCTGTAAACAGACATTATAGTCTTTATTTACCAATCCTTTCTTTTTTTGAAGACAAGGTCTCAGGAGGGCGAAGATGACCTAGAACTAGAGCTTCTATTCTAGCTTCTCCCCTCTCACCCCCACCTCCAAGTGCTGGGGTTACACACCATGCATTACTACTCCCAGCTTTTGGTGGTACTGGGGTTAAATCCAGGACTTTGTGCACGACAGCCAAACGTCCACCAAGTGAGATACATCACCAGCACTTCTGAAAGCACCTTACAGGAGCAGCAAAACCCAGAGCCTGCTACATGGCACCATTTCGAATTAATACTTATAATGTCCATAACAATTTCTTCACCCAGCACTTAGACTTACACTGTATCTTACTTAGTATGACATTAATTCTGAGGGTACAGTATGGTTCAAGTATCTACCAGAAATATTTGAGAGTGGGGGAAGGCAGGCAGAAGATTCATACTTGAATGTCTAGTATGAACAGGAGGCCCGCAACACTCCCAAGCTGCACCTGAAAAGAACTGTAATGTACAGTGCTCTTAAGCAGACATTCCATTTCATAATCAGAGGACAACCACAAACAAAACAGGTCAGCAGGGGGCTGGAGAGATGGTTCAGCGATTAAGAGCACTGACTTCTCTTCCAGAGGTCCTGAGTCCAATGCCCAACAACCACATAGTGGTTCACAACCATCTGTAATGGGACCTGATGGCCTCTTCTGGTGTGTCTGAAGAGAGCTACAGTGTACTCATATAAATAAAACAAAATCTTAAAAAAAAAAAAAATCCCAAACAGGTCAGCAAAGCACAGGATTAAAAAAAAGGGGGGGGTGGGGTGGGGTGGGTGGGGTAAGGGTAGCATGTTAAACAGCAATGCCACAACTCCAATCTAAGGCTTATTTCTTTGAATTTAAATCATATGAGCTATTTGTTAAAGTTCATTTAAAGTTTACTATGTTTACAAAACTGGATTAATAGAAGACAATTATCTGCATTTGTACCATCCTAAGTACTTTATGCCTAAATGTTAAAGCAAAGAGTATGGTAAGTGAACACTACTGTTTGGTCAAATTAAAATGGGCCACAACAGTTGAATAAATTTTAATTGCAAACTTTCTGGATGTTCTGAGTTCGAGGCCAACCTGGTCTACAGAGTGAGTTCCAGGACAGACAGAGAAATCCTGTCTTGAAAAACTCAACCAACCAACCAACCAACCAAAAAAAAAAAAAAACCCCAAAAACAAAAAACCCTAATTTACAGGCCTGGTTCTATTTATACTTCTGTAATACACTAGCTGTAAAAATGTAAGAATAACACAGTTACTATCTCAGAGTGTGTGTGTTGGCTAAGTAATGTTTTAGTTTCCGGCTTTTTTTCTTTTTTTTCTCCAAAAGATCAACTCACAGAGATTGCCAGCTCCGGGTGCGATTATAGGTATAGATCACCTCAACCCGCATGGCTCATGGATGTTTATTTTAATTAAGGGGATGCAGGGTTGTTCTTCCCTCTCCTAACCTCCAGGGCAAAGTAACCCACCATACAGCTTACTTACTACCCTGGGTTTCCTTTTTTATGCTTATATAAATTTGGTGGCACAGGTGCTTGTGCAGTTGGTAAGAGGTCACAGGTCAACTTCTGGGTGCTTACTCGGTATTTGTCCACCTTATTTTTCTCAGGATCTCTGAGACCTGGAGCTGACAGGTTAAGGCTAGGTTGGCTGGCTAGCCAGTCTTGGGGAATCTGTTCCACAAATGGAGTTACAAGCGTGCACAACCATGCCAGACTTTTGGGGGCTGGGGATTGACAGGGAGGTTTAGGCATAAAATTCAGGTCCTCACGCTTGCAAGGCAAGCACACTTTACCGACTGAACAATCTCAACAGCCCTGGGTTTTTGTTGGTACTAGTGTGTAAATAGTAGAGGCTTTCAAGTTTTTTTTTTTCTTGAATGCTACATTTATACAACGGCCCAAGTTTCGTAGCAAAATGATTTTTTAAATTATTCGTATTGCGACTATTTCTTTACTTCTGTATACGTATGTGTGCATTCAAGCGCAGGCCAGAGAACAACCTGCTGGACTTGGCGCTCCCCTCCCACCACGTGGGTTTGGAACTCATTCGTCTGCTTAGCGGCAAGCGCATTTACCGGTCAGCCACCTCACCAGTTTTGTTTTGTTTTTTTTAATTGTGGTCCCTGTGCAAAGTCGGCTCCCAAGTACACGGTATAAAACCGCCGCAAAAGGGGTGTGTGTCCTACGGAGCGGCAAGCAGGAAGATCAGCGGCGGGTGGACAGAGATGCCTCCGCTCGTGGTGAGCAGTCACGGGGTAAACCGGAGGCCGGGGGTCCTTCCGGAGCACGCCCGAGGCAACGTCAGGCGGAGACCAGCCCAGGAGAGGCCAGGTCGCTGCCGCCTTGCTACGGAGCCCTGGGCCGTCGTAGCCAGCTCCCATCGAGCTCCGGCTCTCCGCGGTGTCAGCCCGCAGCAGCAGAACAAACGCCCAGAACCGAAGGCCGACGCCCAGACCCCGCAGCAGCCCAGCCTGCGTTGTAACCCGGTCCCCATAGCAACCAACTACCGCAGACTACTCTTGCAAGCGCTGTTCCGCTTGTGACCCGAACCCGCTTCTCTTCCGCTTCCGGTCCCACAATCCTCTGTGGGCCTAGAAGAGCTTTGCATTGTGGGAGCTCCTTCCTTTCTCGCTCCCCGGCCATCTTGGCGGCTGGTGTTGGTGAGTGAGCTCTGCGGGGTAAACGATTAGGCGGCTCGGGGAGCTCCGCTAGCTGGTGTTTGACGCTCTGGATTATAATCCTCTCTTCTGTCCTCTGTGTATGCTAGGTTGGGGGTTGTCCCGCACCTAAGGCAGGAAGATGGTGGCCGCAAAGAAGACGGTGAGTGAAGCCGACCGGGCCCGGAAGCCGGTTCACGTGGAGAGCTGGGTCGGGCCGGGGCGGATAGATTTGGGCACTTGGGTGGACGACTTGTCGCTGACGTTTCAGGGTCTCAAAGTGAATCCGAGAGGCTCTTTGTATGGTCTCAGACATCATGAAAGGGTTCAGTTCCAGAAATCTGGAACTGAGTTTGGTTTTGAGATGACTGCAAGTGGTGTTCAAGTCTCAAACGTTTGCATTGTAGAAAAAGTCTCTGGAGTCGATCAACTCTAGGCTCCAACTTGTTATGAAAAGTGGGAAGTACGTGCTGGGCTACAAACAGACTCTGAAGATGATCAGACAAGGCAAAGCGAAGTTGGTTATCCTTGCCAACAACTGTCCAGCTTTGAGGTAATGGAGGGAACCTGGATGTGTGCGGCCTATTGTAAATTCACTGTGCAATATCCAGCACTGGGAAGAAGAATAATGATGGTTGCTTTCTGATGTTTGGACCTTGCTTTGTGTGTGTTTTCTGTACCTTTGAGGCACATTGTGTGACAGCAGGCATACAAATGATACACGCAGATTGAGGGAAGCCCGATCCCGAATTTTTCAAGGTTTGAAGTGCCTGTTTTCGTTTAGAAAAATTCTGGCTGGATTATGGAGGCGATCATGAAATCACCTATTTGGCAGGGTCCAATTTTCTAACAAGTATTTTAAGAAAGCTAAAGAAGCTTGTGTAGTATACGCTCCTTGATTTTTCTATGGCAATTGTACACCTCTTCAGCCTTTTATGTAGGTGTCTATACTTAGTGGCAGAATTTGGGATGTTTGGTCTTATTTTAAACCTTGGCCAGTCGATTTATAGTGGCAGCGTAAACATGTATTACTAAATTACAAGCTCAGACTCAGTGGGTCCAGGCTGGAGCGTCAAGTTCATTTCTGATAAGCACTTTGGAGCACTGTTGGTATGTGGGGCCACATTCTAAGCTCAAGGTTCTGTGGAACTTTCAAATCTTAACAATTTGTATCCTTTAACCTGGCACTGAAGTGTTTATTCTTTGGGTAATATTATCAGCAGCCCTTATGTAGTATTCACTGTATAGTAGGTGGTTTAAGAGGGCTTACTTTTTTAGGTTTCTGACCCTCCACTCCACCTTCCTATTTTTCTTTGCCTTAGTTTCTTTAATAAAATGGAGTATATACTTGTTGCTGACACGAGATTCTCCTGGAGTTGTGAGGTGGCTGATGTGAATGCTGGAAACTGAATTTTCTTAAGAGCAGTATAAGCTTTCAGTGAACCATATCTCCAGGCCAGCATTGGCTTTTTTATGTCTATTATACCCTTTTCTAGTACTCCTTTAGTTTTTAAGTAACTTACACATTTTAAACTTAGTAAATTGAAACATGAATACAATGTACTTAATATTGGATACTACCTCCAAAAAGTAGGTATTTAGTAGATAATTTGCACAATACACTAGTAAAGGATCTATGATAATCAGGACAGGTAGAATCTTCTTTTAAGAGTTGTTATGATTTAGTTACTGTTAACAGGGCCTCACCAATTTGTCACAAGTCTGTCAGTACCTTGGTATGGCATCTTATCTGACTTTTTGTTGTTCCCTAAGGAAATCTGAAATAGAGTACTATGCCATGTTGGCTAAAACTGGGGTCCATCACTACAGTGGCAATAATATTGAACTGGGCACAGCGTGTGGGAAATACTACAGAGTATGCACACTGGCTATCATTGACCCAGGTATGCTTTTAGAATTATATTTTTTTCTAATGTAAGTGCTTATTAGACAGTGGCTTTGGTTCCTGAGTTCAGATGATTAGGACTTTAATATTGAAAGAGATAATGCCACAATTGCAGAGAATTGATAATGCATGTCAGTACATTGTAATCGGCTTTTCTGTAAATTTTTTGTTAACTTTGATGTTAAGAATTTTGTTTAATGAAGCAAGTTCTAGGACAACTGGGGCAGCACAGTGAAACTCTTTGTCCCCTCCCCCTCTCAACCCCTCTTACCATACCCCGCCCCCTTGGGAAGAAAAGTTTGGTAGAAGGTGAACGAGATAAAATGTAATCACCGCTTTGTTGCTTGGGAATAGTTTGTGGTAAATGCCTGCATTCTATTTTATTTTGAGCTTAGAAATTTGAACACTTGTAGAACACTGCGAATATTCTCGCTGTTCTGATTCTGTGATAATCAGGACAGGCTAGACATTCGCTATAGTAAGACCATGCATGTGTCCCCAGACCTAGTTCTTTACTTCAGTCTGGTTATCTAAATGCTGGTGACAGACCATCTGATTCATTATTTGTATAGGATGGCTGAGATTTTAAGGTATTTTTAATTGATTTTAATTAAGAGTGATAGCCGCAACAATTTGCACATAGTGCTAATCTGCCTTCTTACCTAAAGAACAAGTAGGGGAATTCTGTAATTATCAGTTGCCATTAAATGACTTGTAAAACTGTTATTTTATTTTCTAGGTGATTCTGATATTATTAGAAGCATGCCAGAACAGACTGGTGAGAAGTAAACAAGAAAGTTTTCCTTTAATAAAGCTTTGCCAGAGCTCCTTTTGAAAAACATGGTGTCTGTTTGCTTCCTAACATTTAGCTTTTTTGAAACCACAGGCAGGACTTGGGTGAGAAGTTATACTGTTTGGTTTCCATTTTGCTGGGGTTTTGTTAAAAGAGGGGTTTTGTTAAAAGATTGTACACTGTATCACTATGCAAAATGTGTGGACCAGAGAAGTGTTTCTGAGTTGAAATGCACATTTGTGGTGATATAATAATATCTAATCAGAAGGTCATTTGGTGTTTGTAATCACTATTTTATATACTGAGGTAAGATCTCTCAACCTAGAGTTTGGCAGTGCCAGCTAGTCTAGCTAACTTCCTCTGGGGAACCTTTCCGGACACTCTTAAGTGATAGAATTGCAGGCTGGCACCCACTGTTTATTTTATATGGGTGCTGGTGGTCCAGTTTCAGTCCTCAAACTTCACAAAAAGAGCTTCTAAGCTGATATCCCTAGCTCCTTGTAAAGACAGGCTCGGGGTTCTAGTCTCAGGGTGTTTGCATTGTATTTTTGGGTATGTTTGAGAGGCATGGGGTATATGAAGATTTGTGATGGACCAAAGCTGTGGATTTTGCATGCTATTTTGAGTAATTTAGAACTATTTTCCTTTTCAAATTAACTATTTCCTACTTAGTTCCTTAAAATATGGAGAGTTTCTGTGTTGTGACTTGGCTGCAGGCATTTAAATTTTTTTTTCCTAGAGCTTTGTAGGTAGTGATAATATGAGATAATTTTTTAATTTTTGTGTAGTCATTGTGTTTGCAAGAAGGGTTTAAAATGCAAAGGAATGTTTAAAAGCTATGTGGTAGGAGACATGACTTTACTCTGCTGTGTTTCATGGAGAATCTGTAAGAAGTGCCATTCTGCTAAGGAGGAAAGGTCACTGTCCCACATCAGGGGTTGTAAAAAGTGGCGTTTTAAATGTGCAGGGGAAGCCGGTCATGGTGGCGCATGCCTTGGGAGGCAGAGGATTTCTGAGTTCAAGGCCAGCCAGGGCTATACGGAGAAACCCTGTCTCGAAACCCACCCACCCACCCACCCAAAAAAAATCATAAATGTGCAGGGGATTCTAGCCAGCTGGATTTAATCCACAGCTCTACTAGGTGAGTATAGAATATGTTAACTGCAAGCAACACTGGCAGACACGGGTTGAGCTTGCTATAGGAAGAAAGTCTAACCTAGTTAAAATTTATATTTTCTGTTGTTTAAATAGCATTAGTCACATTTGATTCTTACTGAACTATGGAGAGCTAAGGGTTCAGCGTTTTCAACTTTATGTCACATAAATTTGAGTAAATATTTCCCAGTGTTTACGCAGTTCCCCATTAGATTTATGACTATCTAGCCTGGAACTTTACATTTTGTCTTTTGTTTTTTTTCTCGAGACAGGGTTTCTCTGTAGTCCAGGCTGTCCTGGAACTCACTTCGTAGACCAGGCTAGCCTCGAACTCAAATCCACCTGCCTCTGCCTCCCAAGTGCTGGAATTAAAGGTGTGCGCCACCACGCCCAGCTAAACATTTTGTCTTGTTAATAGTAGTTTTCAATATTGTGTCCACTTATCATTTAACTTGCTATTCCATCTGGTTCAGAGTCAAAGCAAATGGTGGTCTTCATCAGTATAGACCTCCCAAGCCCCATCTTGTGAGAGACTGGTGGTGAAGAATAGAATTGTCACAACTAACACTGAGCATTTAAGATGTTGGGGGTTGCTGTACACTGTTTTCTAGACTCTGGGCACTTGCATACAGTATTCATTCGAATGTATGCCTAAAGTGTTGAAGATTTGCATGTGGGTGTTGTGCTTGTCTGTGTACCACTTGCATGCCTGATTCCCATTGAGGCCAGTAGAGGGCATTGAATTCCCCTAGATCCTGGTTCATCAGCAAAAACAAGTGCACCTAATTGCTGAGCCATCCCTCCAGCACAAAGATTTAGTAGTGTGTGTGTGTTTGTTTTGCCTATGTGCGTTTAAGTGCACCATGTGTATACCTAGTGCCTAAAAGGCCAGTTGCTGCTCTTGGGTCCTCAGGAACAGGTGATTGATAGCATTGCACTTATCCACCAAGCCATGCTTCACTTAAAAAAAAGATGTATATAAAAATGTTTTGAGACTTGCTAAATGTGTATGTGCTCAATATTATGACAAGAGCACTGTGACATTTGTTACAGGTGACATGTAGGCTTAAAGAGGTTAGTGCCAACAATGAAATTTAAAAATGCTGATAACACCTGAACAAGCTTAATTTTTTCGAAAGATTTTATATGCGCCTGTGTTTTGCCTGTATGTATGTTAATGTGATACCTTGGAACTGGAGTTACAGGCAGTTGTGAGCTGCCATGTGGCTGTTTGGGAATTAAACCGGGGTCCTCTGGAAGAGCACAACAGTGCTCTTAGCTGCTGAGCCATGTCACCTCCCCAGCCCTGTTGAGTTCTTTTTTTCTTTTTAAAGAAACCTTAAGCTTTTTACTTACCATGTCTGCATGTGAGTATGCCTGATGAGGCATTTGATGGCTTGGCTTGTACCTGGAATTAACTGGTGAGAGTACAGCTGCCTGGTGTGGGAACCCAGTTCAGTTCAGCAGTAGACACTCTGTCTAGTCCCTAATCTATAATGGGGATTGGCTGCAGGCTTGTGTATTTTATGTGGCATCAAGGAAAAAATGGTAGGGATGGTTTTGTGCAGCTAGAGGGAGGTTGAACAAAGAGTAGCCAACTTGAAGCCCTGTACCTTATACCTTAATCTTTGTATCATCCAAATTAATGCTTTGTAGCAACATTTATTTTGAGTCACAATGTTGACCTCTATTACTCAATGGAGTGAAGCCTGGTAAATGTTCCACCCACCCTTTGGGAGAACATTCTGATCAAAGCACTTGAAGTATCAGTATAAATTATAATATTTGTATAATATTTTGAATATGAAAGGTTCATAGTCTAAAATACAGTGGCTTGTCTGTCCTCTGTAAAGCTAAGTGCGTTCTTTTTTTTTTTTTTTTTTTCTGGAGACAGGGTTTCTCTGAGTAGCTCTGGCTGTCCTGGAACTCATTCTGCAGACCCGGCTGGGATTAAAGGCGTGCGCCACCACGCCTGGCAGCTAAGTGCATTCTTGAAGTGATACTGTAAGTTCCTGTTGACTCATCTCTTGCACTTAATATGCAAATTAATATGTCCCGTGCATAGCAATTCTATATATGTTAATTCATAGAATTACCAGAATGCTAGGTCTCAGGGTCTCAGTATATAGATCAGGCTGGCTTTGAACTCAGGGAGCTCCCTGTTTCCCAAATGGTCATTGATTTGAGGGCTGGAATGTGGCTCAGTTACAAGTGCTTTCCTGATTCACATGAATCCTGAGGTTCAATCCTTCGCACCAGGTAAATTAGTTATGGTGGTGCATGACTGTAATCCTCAACACTTAGGAGGTGAAGCAAGAGACCTTTAAAAGGCCGTGTTAATAGTGAGTTTGAGGCCAGCTGGGGATACTTGAAATCCTACTTTAAAGAAAAAAAACAAAAAAGACCCAGCCAGGCAGTGGTGGTGCACACCTTTAATCCCGGCACTTGGGAGGCAGAAGCAGATGGATTTCTGAGTTGAAGGCCAGCCTGGTCTATAGGGTGAGTTCCAGAACAGCCAGAGCTACACACAGAAACCCTGTCTCAAAAACCCACCTTAGTTTTGGGCTTCACCATGGATATTTCTGTAAGTATATAGTATTTCTGTGATACAGACCACACAGTGAATCAGTTCTGATGTTTAGGCTATTCCTAAGTAGTGACATTTCTCTGCAGGTCTCCCTTGTATACGTTAAGGCCATTCGGTTTGATCTCAAATGGCAGCGGCTATAGTTAAAAGTCTGTTTTCAGAACCTGCTAGTTTGTACTTTCCCTAGCAGCATGCAAGGACCTGTATTTCCACATTAATAGCATCACTAGTCAAGTCAGTGACTGCTGAGCTGATGAGCTTAAAAAATGTATACAAACGCTAAACCTGCTTTTTTCTGATTATATTGGCTTTTCTCATGTATACATAGTTTATACTTAAGCTAAGCTTGGGCTTGGTACAATATGTGTCTCTGTTCCCAGTACTCTGAAGGTGGAAACAGGAGAATTGGGAGTTTGAGGCAGCCTGAGTTACAACTAGTAAATAGCACGGCCCCTAATCAAATTTAAACTAAGAATTTTACTCAACACTATTTTCTGGAATGATGAATTTTAATATTGTGTAGAAATCCAACTTATTACAGAACATATGTCTCTGTGACTTATGCACACGTCCATATACACATCAAGGTAAATTCCAGTACAAAAAAATAGCAATTTGTGGGGTCAGTTTTCTGCTGAAAATGAAATTTCAGTGTTGCAGTAGAAGGAAATTAGGTCCACAGTACACCATGGAACACTACACTGAGCAGCTTATTTATTCTCCTGGTAAACTCAGAATTCAGGATTCCTTCCCCCAACCCTCATTGAATTTAGACACCTCAGTGTCTCGATTTTCTCTGTCAGCAGTCAAGCAATCCAGTGTCTCCTGTACTGGTTGTATTTTGCTTTACAGCTTGTAGGTCTACTTATGGTGGGAGCTCTACCACCTTTGTCAAAATCCTTTTTAAGATGGTGTACAAATATACATAAAAGCAATTCTGGTCTTCATCTGTATTTTAGGCGATTTTCCAAAGCTTCCATTCTTTGAGTCATTTCTTCTAGTAAATCTCAAATTAAGGAAAAAGGAGTCTGGTATACCTGTTTTAACTTAAAATCAAGTACAGATTTAACTAACAAGTTGCAAAAACAAAAACTTTCCAGTATTTTAAAACTCTTGTACATTTATAGTAATTTAACATGCCTTTAAGACTATAAAAAGTAGTTCATGTTAAGCTGCTTTTCTTTCTCTTCTTTCTTATTTTTGGTTTTTTGAGACAGGGTTTCTCTATGTAGCCTTGGCTGTCCTGGAACTCACTCTGTAGACCAGGCTGGCCTCGAACTCAGAAATTCACCTGCCTCTGCCTCCCAAGCGCTGGGATTAAAGGCGTGCGCCACCACGCCCGGTTGGCTTATTTTCAAAATATCAAATCCAGATAATTCAATTTGAATTTACTTTTCCTTATGATAAAAAAAGACAAAGAAAAAAAAACTTTATCCAAACCAGTGTTGCTTATAACTAACTAGCCAGTGCCATCCATGCTCATAGTTGGGAAGGTGTGAGGTGTGTCAGAAGACTGGCATGGGAGGGAGTGAGGCCAAAAGCTAGGGAGTGGGGGAAGGGGACAGAAAGAGGCTACAGAGTTAATGCTTGTCTTCCCTCTAAGCCACTTAATCCTCCTCATCTGCCCCCATGACAGTGAGCCCAGCTTTATCTGTATATCTACCATCAGAAAGACTTAGTCCACATGGAGGAGCAGTGTCACCCCACCCCCTTACATGGAGAATTGTGTGTTCTTATGTAAGCCTGTTGGCACAGGAGTAGTTCAGAATTAAGCCATTTCCCTATGGACTAGTTGACACTGAGGTGAGTATCAGCTGGCTTTAGTAAGCTTACTGTAATTTTAAGTTCAGAGCAGCTGGCAGTTTGTTTAATGCATTAAAAAACTATTATCCTAATGCATTTCTGTTTGAATGAGTCATTGTATCCAGTTTGCTTGGTAGAATCTTCAATCTCTTAAGAGAATTGATATAAAGGATCTCTGCTGCCAAAACCAAAAAGGGAAACACCCAGCTCCTTAAAATCTGCACATATGTGGGGCCTCGGTGTGGTTTTAGGGCTGAAGGTTTAGAGGCTTGATGGAGTTTGAAACTTCTTCCTTTTATAATGTACTGTGCCTATCTGAGGGACTTCGTTCCTAGTGTATATCCATCCTTTTTTTTTTTTTAAGACATATATTTTATGTATTTGAGTACACTGTAGCTGTACAGATGGTTGTGAGCCTTCATGTAGTTGAGAATTGAATTTTTTAGGACCTCTGCTCCGGTCGACCCTGCTTGCTCCTGCCCAAAGATTCATTTATTATTATTCATAAGTACACTAGCTGACTTCTGACACACCAGAAGAGGGCATCAGATCCCATTACTGGTGGTTGTGAGCCACCGTGTGGGTGCTGGGATTTGAACTTAGGACCTTCGGAAGAGCTGTGTATATTTAAGTGTCTCCCCCTTACACTTTACATGTTGCCAGATGGGCTGTTACTCTTCCTACACTGGCCAGCAAATGACAGCTAAGTGCTTGCTTGAATGGTCACTAAGCTTGGCTTGACCTCAACTCTCAAACACCTACCTAGCTGCCTCTTACAGAAAAAAAAAAATCTTTCCTAGTTATATGTTGATGCCTTTGTCAATGGAATCTACAGTTATTTGAAAAGTTTTGCTAATATATTGAGGTTTGGTCTTTTGCTTGTATTGTAATGCTAAATAATGGCCCCCAAGCCCTGGTTGGCCCAGCAATGAGAGCCTATCCTACCCAAGTGACCTTATGTAACCTTGTCCCGCTTCCCAAAGTTATCCCTGATGGGTGAAGAAGGATGCCTACAACCAATAGCTAGGCAGAAGAGAGGTTATTTTCCTGGCTTGGAATCTGATGGAAAGAGGAAGGAGAGAGGGGGAAGCTGCCATGGGGTGAGTTATGAATACATGGCTACGAAGGCTGCCTGATTGGAATTAAGAGCAGCCTAGATGGAACATGGAAGTTATGACTCGGGGTTATTGATGGGGAGATAATTTAGCATAGAGGGTGGACATCTGCCTAGCTCTAGTGCTGATTAAGGCTTATAATAATGAAAGTGTTTTTTACCCAGGAACTGAATGATCAAAAGCAGGGCAAAAACCACCGATTGAGATTAAATATTTGCAACAACAGAGTATCCTACTGGGAAAGGATATAGCGCTGGGTTAATTTTCTTACTTCTTCATTTGCAATGTTCTGGAACAGTATAAGGTTTTCACATTTGCATTGGTCCTGGTTTTCTTCCAAAGGGTTTCCTGAGAAAGCAGATGAAAAGAGTTCGCCTCTGTCTTTACAACACTTCCCAGACATAATAATGGGACTTAACAGTACACAGGAACCCATAAAGAAGTCTTTTCCATGTATCCAGATACAGGGAAGTAAATGCTGGTGAAGGGCTTGGTTGGCTTCAAACAACGAAGAGACGAAGAGATGGTGTACTTGGGGGTCAAGACAATGGCTCCTGCTTTAGTTTAGTTTTTAGTTACTGCACTTAATTTCCTCTTTCCCACTTTAAAATCTAAGTCTGTTAGCAAACTAAAAGACTGCTGCACCTTATCTAGTAGTGATTGTTCACTTGGAATTACCTGAAGATTTTGTTGAATGGAAAAGTTTTTGTGTAGACCGTGAAAGATTGTCTTCTTCAAACAGGAATCTATGTTGCACTGCAAAATTAGAACAGGAAAGTAGGTCTTTGATCTTTATGGTGACTGGCTCAGGTTCTGTGAAGAGAAAGAAGCAGATTCAAGTCTGTCTCACGTGACTGTCTTAAGCAGCCAGCAGCTGAGGCATGGTGTCCAGCAGCCCTCAGCTGTGTTGTAGAGCTTTGCTTTGAGACATACGGTGCAGAGATAGTAGCTACCCAATATGGCCTAAGGGACAGACTGAAGCTTTCCTGTCTGTCTGAGGAAAAGGGCCCTAGCTGACATTTCAATCTTAACTGTCACTTTACAACTTTGTCTACAGGGGAGCTGAGGCAGAAGCCCCAAGTAAGAGTGACCATAGTGCCTTTTACGACTCACCTGTTGGCTGGTGGGCCTGCTGTGGCAGGTCCCATGCTGCTGAGTCCTGTCTTCCATCAGAGTCTTGTAGAGCTGAATGGAAAGAGATGGCCAAGGCAGTGATAGTTCCACACATGCTCTTTAGGACCCAGGGTCTTTTGGTGTTATTTGGTAACACCAAGGATTCAAAGAAAGTAGTTTGACTATGTTAGAGCAGGTCTCTCCACAAGAGACCTTAAACTTAGGTCTAAAGAATGCCCCCATGCCATGTCAAGAAGGTGATGCTGAAAAAAAGTTGAAGTTGCTAAAAGACCCAGTATAATCTGCAGCCCTACCTACCTAAGACATTTCACTAGGAATGAAAGCCACAAGGCAAAGCATGGTCTACCCTTGGGAATCTGGAAGGCTTTCTCCTTGGGTCCTCTCTTCACTCCAGAGTTCTTTGCTTTAGAGGAATAAGGCACCATTTAAATTGGATTTTAAGGGCGTCTGAACCCAAAAGGCAAAATGGGTATTATGTGTAAGTATAACCAGGTCAGTTAGTGACCTGTAGAAAAGTATATTAAATGTCTAACATCTAAAGGAGAGTCATTCTAGAAGTAGACGTCCCTGCAGGAAGAAGGTACCCTTTAAATGCTCAATGGTGAGCCCTCAAGGACAGGTATCCCCACAAATTTCCTGAGGTAGTACTTATTTTTTGGTTTCTTTAGTGGTGGCTCCTTGTTTAAACTTCGCTAGGGTTTATTGAGAATTAAGACTAGTATATTAAAACATTTAGAATGGGGGCTGGAGAGATGGCTCAGTGGTTAAGAGCACTGGCTGGTCTTGTAGAAGTCCTGAGTTCAATTCCTAGCAACCACATGGTGATTCATAACCATCTGTAATGGGATCTGATACCCTATTCTGTAATGCAGGAGTACATGCAGATAGAGCACTCATACATAAAATATATCTTAAAAAAAGTTTAGTACGCTATTTGGCACAGCAAGACATGGTAGCTATCACACTTGTCTTCCCCTCTTCATTTTTTTTTGGGTGCAGTGCCTTTTTAGGTATCACTTGGTCAGCAGGGAGGCATTTTTCTGAGCACTGAAGAAATGGTTTGAGGCTTTTCTCTGGGGTTCATGCTGCCCTTTGGCTAACTAAGGTCTACCTTAGACACATTCTATAATACCTTCACAGATGCCTTCTTTCAGCTTTTCACTTATTTCCCCCATTGTGCTGAAGTCTTCAGCGTAGAAGAGATGCTTGTCAGTGGGCTCAGAGGCAATCTCCTGTAGTTCTTCCTCAATGGCTTTTCCTACCCCAACAGCATACATAGTGATACCTAAGCAACAGAAATTAGAGTAAGATACCATTGCATTCCTACCATCTGTACATTGTGCTGTGCCCAAAGTCAGTTAGTATTAAGTTGTGGATTTGAAACATCAATACTAACAACCCATTTATAGTTTCTAACACTTTTATTTTGGACCTATGAACAAAAGAGGATTCTAGAAATGCAGTGTCTAGAAGGGGGTAGACAGCTAAGGCACAGATTTATTGATTAGCTCTCAAGGGGGTCAAGTAACAAATATTCGTTGTTCTCCTGAATTGGCCTCTGAATGGTAGGAAAAAAGTCTCACAGCTTGGTAAAATGGAGTTTTCTGGGAAAATTCTAAGCAGGTTAGTTTATAACATTATTTAGTTTTCAAACAAAATAGGCCCTTACCATATAGCTAAGGCTGGCCTGAGACCTGGGCTGTTATCCCCCTGACTCAGCCTTTTGAGTGCTTGGATGGTCTAACCTCAAAAGGAAATGAGAAGAATCTTAACTGTCTTGGGGCCAAGTGGAGCTGCCTTCTGCCCACCTTTCTTGAATGGATGGGTGGGGTGGGGCATTGTCTTGAACAGAAATGAAAAGCTAAAGAGGTGAGTCTGCAGACCACTGCATTTCCCAGTCAGGATAAGGAAGAAACTTAAAATATCTTCCTGAAATTTCAAAGGAGCATATGAATTAAGTTAGTCTTTAGACTCCATTCCCTCATTTGAAGGTGAAGTAAGCAATTGAGCTTTGCTTGGCTTCCAACAATTTCCAACACTGGTATCTTATTCTGGCTAAGCCATTAGGTTTAAGAGTGCCCTTAAAGCCAATGGGCAAAGGTCACACCTTGTTCTGAGTCCGTGTAGACTACAGTTGAGCTCAGCATGTTTGGGAGCCAGTAACCTTGCAGACAGTTTCCTCCGAGAGGGAAACTGCTTGTTCAAGGTCATATTTAGTTTCACCCAGAGAAACGATTCATTAAGAGGATGTCATTTTGGATAAGCCTGGCTGATTCAAGAACTAAATATCTGCTTTTACCAACTGCTGTTGGGCAATTCAAAGCAATTTGAATGTGGAAATGTAAGGTGGGCTAGTTTCAATGAATCTAAAGACCCTTGCCTAGTACTTTTTAAGAATGCAGGCTACCAGGGCTTATGGGTTATACTTGAGCTCTAGCAAGCTAGTCTAGAGTGAACAACCGGTTTTATAAACTACTCAGATCAGGTGGTCCTGGGGATAGACAACTCTAATGGCTCCCTCACTCTTGGGCAGGGAAAGACTGAACACTGAGGTAAGAAAAGCCTATAAAATGGACTCTTTCATTAAAAAAAAAAAAATGGTTTGGAAACCATCAGCAATTCTGTGAGGGAGGATGGAGTTTGCCAATAGATCCAAGAGTACTCCCTGTTTTTTATTGACTGAGCAACTGTCAGTCATCTACATCTGGGCCCATTTAGGCACAAATTCTAGAGAATCTCCCAGGGGACTGCATGCATTCTTTTTCTTAGCAATGTGCCTTCAGTACTTGAAGGAGTTTGGCTTGGAAGCTGGCTGCTTTACGACCTTGAGTCTTCTCATCTCACCAGAGGAAATCCATATATAATCATCATGAACTAGATCCAACATCCATCCTGGTTTTTGGCCTCTCATGAATCAAAGGCCACACTCTTCCACATCTATGCAAATAAAGTCACCCTTCAGACCCTCCCTGCAGAATACACAAAGTCAGGAAAACCCCAGAGAAAGGGTTAAGCTTTGTGGAGCAATAGAAACTTGGACCCATCCAACTTTGTTCTTCTCAAAAGCCAGGTTTCTGCCAACATAGGTCTCTATCCAAAGACTTCATGACTTCAGGATATTCACTTAAAGACTTGATCAAAAATCTATTCATGCCTGTAGTTCAAGTACTAGGGAGGCTGAGGCAATGAGTTTGAAGCTGTTCTGTGCTACATCGTGTGTTTCAGGTCAGCCTGAACTGGAAAGAGAATCTTTCCTCTTTGTTTCTTTGCTTCTCTCTCTCCTTTTCCTTCCCCCCTCCCCCTCCCTCCCTCTTTCTACCTTCCTCCCCATTCCCTCCCTCCCTCCTCCTCTTCTTCCTTCTCCATTTTTTTTAAAGTGTCTTGGTGCTGGGTGATGTTTCAGTGGTTAGGCGCTGCTCTTCCAGAAGACCTGGGTTTAATTCCCACACCCATATGGTAGATAAAAGCTGTCCCTAACTTCATTTCTAGGGGATCTCACACCCTCATGTAGGCAAAACACCAATGCATGTGAAAATAAAAATAAAGTTAAAAGTATACTTGTGTCAGTAAAGTTGCCACCAGAAATCCATCTTTAAAAAATTCTTCAGGTGACTCTGGAGGAAACATACCAGGGCATTAAAACACTTGTACGTTGTAGTTAAAGAACACTTGCTGAGGTGACTATCTCTATTGAAGTTCACACACTAGGTGGGAAATCTGATTACCCAGGCTGTGAGGCCGGTTTATTTAGCATCGCCAGGGTCCCATTATGGCCTGTAGGTGGCAGTATTGCCAAGGTGTATTTTTAATGGCTTAGCCAACAATTATTGGTTGCTCAATCACTAAGACCAGCTGTGAATCTAAAAGACCCAAACTTTGAGTAATATAAACCACAACTCCATCCCATTTTACCATTGGCCTTGGCTTTACTGGCCCACTCAGAGACATCATCCTGAGCCCGTCCGTCGGTGAACACGATGGCTACTCTGGGTACCTGCGTGGAGGGGGGCCTGGCCCCTTCTACTTGGGTAAAACTTCTCTCAAACATGTGTTTCAGGGCCAGCCCAGTCATAGAGCCTTTGCCCATGTATTTCATGTGGGCCACGGCTTTCTTCATTTCCTTGGCTGAGCTGAAGCTCCTCAGGGTAAACTCTGTCCGGACCTGTGTGGAATACTGCAGCAGCCCCACACGAGCAGCTTTGGGGGAAACTGCCAAGGAATCTATGATTCCAGTGACAAAGTGCTTCACAGTCTCAAAGTTCTCTTCTCCAAGGCTCTTGGATCCATCAATCACAAAGACCAGGTCAATTGGGCCTTCAGTGCATCCTATAGGAATGAAAGGAAAGGTCACATGGTTAAAAAGTTAGAGATCATGTGTATACAAAGGATAAAAAAGCATACTTCAGCAGGAGGCATAGGTGAATTTAGAGAGCTGGGTTTTTGTTCTTCAGCTAGTACACAGGATAGACAAGTGGGGGATATCACAATTACCATTTTTCCAGATACTCTTTTATGTGTGAGTTCCCAATTACTAACACCAGTAATTTCCCTAAGTAAGCTACACAGTATACACAGGTTGTAAAGGAAATCACACACTGATTACTGGCAGCAAGACCTTTACTGTGCACAGAGTACAGTAAAGGATTAGATCAGTGGTCCTCAACCTTCTTAATGACGTGACCCTTTAATACAGTTCCTCAGGTTGTGTTGATCCCCAACCATAAAACTGTATTCATAACTGTAATGTTGCTACTGCTATGATTATAAGGTTCTGTCAACCCTTACAGGAGTCAGGACCCACAGGTTGAGAACCACTGGATTAGGCTAGCCCGTGGCAGTTCCTTTTGCTTTATTGCTGGAGGCTCAGCTACACGAGGGCTAATGTTTTGACTGACAGAAGAAGATATGCTTACTTTCTCCTCAGCCATTTCCTCTTTCAAGAACCTTACACAGTAACCCAGCTGTGTCAGCTACTCTCGGAATATCCTAACACATTAATTTATTCAGCCAAAGTCAATGTATGGAGCATCTGCTTTGTGCAAGTCGGTGGACACAGCAGGATTATGATAATGACTAACACAAAGTGTCAAAATGCCATTTTGCTTAAATCCAATGTGCCCTATGCTGTATCCATGCGGTGAGATAATTATTTAACAATGTGTTGGGCTGGAGATATGGCTCAGTGGTTAAGAGCACTGACTGCTCTTCCAGAGGTCCTGAGTTCAATTCCCAGCAACCACATGGTGGCTCATAACCATCTGTAACGGAATCTGATGCCCTCTTCTGGTGTATCTGAAGACAGCTACATGTACTCATTATATATATATATATATATATGTAAATAAATAAAATCTTAACACAAAACAAACAAACAAAACAATGTGTCTTTCTCCCTTAGTCTGAATTCTCCTTCAATAGATACTAAGTGTCTTTTATTTTGAGGTCCATAATGTTTGACACACAATAGGTATTCTGTATATTAATGCTGACAGAATAAAAGAACCTAGTAGTATCTATTTGGTAGCACACGTACTACTAGTAGTACTTACTAGGTAAGTACTCTACTGACTTATTAAGACTTAAAGAATGTAACTTTAAAAAAAAGAGATTTTTGGAAAACTTAGATGGTTAACAGTAAAAAGAAAAACTTTATATAAATACATAGGCAATTTAGATGCTATGAGACTTTGTATGTAGGGCTGTATAAGAGAATTGTATCAATTCCAAATGGATGCTCTTATTTCAGTCTACAGTATGTTATTATAATATTCTCTTTTATATAGATCAAGCAGCTGTCTAATCTTTCAAAGTAAAGTACAAAAATAAAGCAAGTAAAGGCATATATATGCAAAATTACTTCTATGCCTGGCCAGCAGAAAATGCTAATGTGAGTGCACCCGTGTGTGTGTGTGTGGGGGGGTGTCTGTGTGTAGGGGGATAGTTGGGGATTGAGTTCTCTTTCTTTTTTAAATTTTATTTTGTTTTATGTGTATGAGTGTTCTGCCTGCTTGTATATGTCTCAGATCTTCTGTAACTGGACCCACAGATAGCTATGAGGTACCATATGGATGTTGGGAATTGAACCCAGGTTCTTGGAAAGAACAGATAGTGTTCTTAAGCACTGAGCTAACTCTCCAGCCCCAGGGTTTCTCTTTCTTCATTAAATGCTTGTCTTCATTACTCTATTGATTTGTCATAAAAAGGAAATCAGAAAAGACTCAGATGCCATGCATGTGTCTCCCCAGCAGATTTCAGGGGTACTGGAGTAATTCACAAGCCGCTCCCCTCTATATACTCTTTGCTCACAGAACAGAACCAGTCTATTTACTATCTACTAAATCAAAGGTGTTCTGGCAGCTGTTGTTGCTGTCTGCATATACATCTAAGATTTTGGCAGAAGGAGGGCTAAGGAGTCTATTACCTGAAAATGCCCCCAAAAAGCCATTGCTCCAAAACTAAATGGAAGCAGCGAGCCAGTTTTGGTCACTTACGCTTGCAGTGCCTTCCATCCTCAGCTAGGACAAAGCCCTCTGAGCACCTGCACAGATAGGAGTTCCCATTGTTCACACACATGTGCTCACAGCCATGCTGGGTTGACTTGCAGACATTCTTCCCTAGGGAAAATGTAGGGAGATGAACAACCCATTATTGTAGAAAGAAGCTATCGAGAGCAGTCATGTCAGGGTATGGCAAGGAAGTAATCCATCTTAACGAGATATTCTTGCTAAAATGATTGATTACCTTTGCAGTCTATGCCAAAACAGGCTGAGGTCAAGGAGCAGTCCCCTCAGAGCTCTCTGGACCCTACTGGACCTGCTGGATTTGCCATTTGATTTTAGAATGGCTATATAGGAGTTAGCTTCATATTTCTTAGTAGCGATCCTAGATACGCCATGCTGGTTGTCTAATGAGCACTTCTCACGGGTGAGGTAATTTGAGCTTTTTGAAGTAGTTAATGACCCTTTAATCCTAACAACACCCTTGGGGCGTGGCTAGGTACACACAGAGAATAAATGAAGCTACGGATGCCATGTATCTGACTGTGTTGTACAAGGTTGTCTGGCCAGAGGATTGCCCAGTTGGGGCACACTTCCCCGAGTCTTCATTTTCTGATTGTATGACACCCCTGAGCCTCTGTCTACCCTTTAAAAGGAGAAACCTTACATGAAATTGGAATCTGTAACTAGAGATACCACCAGGAAGGTGGAAACTGTGGGATTTAATTTAGGGATCATATCGAAGGCTAGAAATATTGCCTCGTATCCACCTGTTCAAGGCATTGACGGATACATATGTTAAATGAATAGAAAAATTGGCTCATCCAGACATGTGGACAGGACCAAAGCATGAGCTCCATGAAAGAAGGACTGCAGTGTTCAGCTAGAAGGTCAGACGGTGCAGGAAGGCTGGCAGAGGCCAGCCAGGGCCCCAATGCACTCATTCACATCAGAGCCTCTCTCTAGACACAAGCCCTGCTCCTAGAGAAGAATGGTGCTAATAGTTCTCTACTCAGCTTTGCTGACATGTGTAATGCCCCATGCTCTCAAGGAGTCTGTGAGGAAACTGCCACAAAGCAACCTCAAAACCAAATGAACTTGCTTTGTTTAACCAAGAAAGGACCATTCTACCCACTACAGCAGAGTCAGAAAACCAAATAGATATTATCAACCCCCACCCCTGAAAGAGAACTATCATCTAGAAAGGGGAGAAAGTCTATACCTATATTCAAATCCCCACTTGACTGAGCTGCTCTTTCTTGAGTAGCATAACTGCTAATTTTATGTAAACTTTGACTGGCGATGGTGCCTGCTTTTTTTTTTTTTTTTTTTTGTTAAGCACAGGTCTAGAAGTTTCTGTACCTTGTACGTGAGGCTAACATTTAAATCAGCAGATTCTGAGTAAAGCAGACTGCCTTCCCAAGTGTGTGTGCGCCTCATCTAGTCACACGAAGGCCTTCAGAGCAGGCAAAGAGACGTCCTCCTCACGAACCCTCACAATTTCATGAGCCAATTCCTTAAAGTCAATTTCTCTTTCTTTTCTCCCCCTTTCTTCCTTTATCTACAACATGTATGTACGTGTTCCTCTGCCACATAAACTGTTATCTACTTTTCTGGAGAATCCTAGCATGAGTATATGTGAGTATCTGTGTGCACTCATGTTTGTGCTTGTGGGGGTCAGAAGTCAATGTCTTCCTCAGTCACTATCCATTTTATTTTTTGAGACAAGGTCTCTCTCTGAGGCTGTAGCTCACCAAATCAACTAAATTGGCTGGCAGCAAGTGTCTGGGATTCTCTGGTATTCGCCTCCCCACACTGAGGTGATAGGTGTACTCTACCATGCTTTCTTTTACACAGCACTGGGGATGGACCTTGGGTCCTCATGCCTACCCAGCGAGCTCTTTACCAACTGAGCCATCTCTGAGATCCCTCCAAGCTTTCTAATGAAACTCTGCTTGAGAAACCTGGTCTAGGGAAGCAAATGGTAGGTCTTCTTTTGTTGTTAGTTTGGGTTTCTTTCCCCTCTCAAAACCCCACAGAACCTCCCTCCGGCCCTTCTCCTACCTTACATATATGGTCTGCCAAGAAGAAAAAAATGATCTTTTTGGCCCTGGTAGTCAATTGCTACCAATGATTCTAGATTTTCCCATCAGCATGCTAGGCACTAAATTAGGCCCTGTACAGCTACCCAACCACCATGCAAGAGCTGGGAGGAAATAGAACAGAAGCCTGACAACTTAGGACTGCCACTGAGAAATTCCTGAAGAGCCCATAGTCTGCTCACTTGATCCCTTGGAAACACCCTCAGAGCACCCACAGTTGGAATTTGAGTTTGTAACGTGGTTACGAATTCTACAGAGGTAGAATGTGAGGATCCAGTGAAGAGCTGTGCCCAGTTCCGTATGCAGAGCTTGAGCTACTTACTCCTGCAGCGCTTCCCATCCTCAGCCAGCCTGAACCCCTCCAGACACTTGCAGACGTATGATTCGCCACTGTTCACACAAAGGTGCTCACATCCATGGTTAACATCCTGGCAGACATCTTTCCCTGAGGAGAGAGTACGGTGATTAAAACAACTGCATCAACAAAAAGTCTACGTGGACTCCCCCTAGAAGATCCATCCATCTTGGGCTCTGGACTGCTGCTTGAGTAGGAAGGTGAAGCTGGATGAAGTCTGGTGGCTCTGGGTTGACTTCTGTCTTCAAACATTCCCACTGCCATAGCCACCTCCACTCTCCAGCACCAACGTCAGTGTCTCAGGATGCAATCCAGCCCCAGCGGTCTGCAGGCACAGCCTCTGGTATCACGTGAAGGTGGTGTTGGTAAGGTTACATAGGGGAAAGCTTTCTTTTAGATTGCTAGCACTGGGAGCTGATCTTACCTTTGTCAGTGGCATAATCTACGATTTAGGAAAATCACGTAACCTCTTAGAAACTTAGCTTTCCTGTCTGAAAATGAGAGTAACGACTCCAGGTACTCATCTTTCCTTCAAAGCTCTTTGGGAAGAGTTTTGAGAAGTCAGAGAAGAGGACTGACAAAGATCCATTTGCCCAGTCGTGCACACTGCTCTTTGATTGTTATTGTTGTCATTGGAGTTTTAGGGACAGAACCCAGAGCCTTATGTATGCTTGGCAAGTGCTCTAACCGCTAAGCTACATCCTTAGTCCATTTATTTACTTACTTATATTTTTACTTATGTGTCTGTGTATGGATATGGGTACATGCATGTAGTTGCCTGCAAAAGCCAGGAGAGGGGGTCAGATCCCCTGGAGCTGGAGTTACAGGAGCCTATAAGCTGCCTGATATGGATGCTAGGAACTGAATTCATATCCTCTGGAAGGACCCAAGGATCACTAAGCCATCTCTCCAGCCCTCTAAGTAGCTAGGAGTATAGGAATACACCACCAGTTCACCAGGCCTAGCCTAGTGTGTTGCTGTTATTGAGAGAGGATGTCACTATGTAGACCAGACAGGGCTTGAATCCACAGAGATCCACCTACCTCTGTCTCCTGAGTAATGGGAATCAAAGCATGTAACACTACACCTGGCTTGACAAATTATTTAGTAAAACATATAATTATATATAGTTACTTCATTATTACATAGCACCCCCTTCTGTTCCAGGATTCCACCAAGGACACTGCATGACATTTGATTGTGTGATATTAGCTGTTGAGAGTAATTGGCTCACACTAAGGCTGCAGTGGTAGATCTCAGGCATGGCTGTATGAATTAGCTCTAGTAAACTTACTTCTGCAGGTCTTCCCATCGTCATGAAGAATGTATCCCTCAAAGCACTGACACACAAATGAGTCTTCACTGCTTACACATGAATGTTCACAACCATGGTCTCCCAAAGCACAAGAGTCCAGTTCTGATTAGAATTACAAAAATGGAAGAAAATTATTCATAGATAAATGAATGGTGACCTATTCATTTCTAAAAGATATTCCAGACATCTTAAATTAAACCGGTGTCTTTTCTCACATAGTTCATTTCAGGATAGAAAGTGTCTATGAGCAAACATTCCTAATATATAAAAAGGACATACATAAAGCAAAACACCCAGCTCCAGGGGAAGAGAAAACAGAAGAAGACAGTTTCCAAAGGGAAATATAAGTAGCTCAGACTAAGAGAGAATAAGTCTAACACCAGCTTTCCCATGGATCTACATATGCACGTACGACACTTGACCTATTCATTCGTTTATTCAAAGGCAGCAAAGCTTTTTGTTGTTTTTTCAAGTTAGGCTACCACCATGTAGCCCAGGTTGGCCTTGAACTCCTGATCTTACGCTTTAGCCTGAGCACTAAGGTAAGCCTCAACACACCTAGATAATCAGCAAACTTGTTGTGAGTTCTTACTGTGGGCCAGACATTGACTAGATACTAAGGACAGAACAACCAACACACACACACACACACACACACACATATATATATGTATGGACAAAGGGCCTAGTGGGTTGGAGCTTGACACCTTATAGTGTGTGATAAGGAGCAGAGCCCTGGAGATGGACAGGAGGTGAGTAGTGCTGGTGTCTGGATGAGAAGGATGACCAGATGCACGATGAAGATGCCAAGGACATGTTCACCATGTTTCAGGAAAGGCAAAGAGCCCAGCAGGGTGGGGGTAGGCAGGACACAACATGAGGACACATAGGCAGGACATGTCTGAGGGAGAAGGGCAGTCATAGAATGTTTTGAGCAGGAGAATCCCCTAGTCTGGCTGCGTTGTGAAAGCACAGAAAGCTGTGAATGCAGGGAAGGAACACAGGAAACAGATATAGCCTACTGCAGTGATCCTGCTGGCCCAGAACACAGTGGTGATCATGTGGTCAGACTGCCTATGTTCCGATGGTAGAGCCTATAAGATTTGCCGGTAGAATGATGTTAGACCACAGATCTTCTAGCTCTCTTTCTCCTCCTTCCAAAAATCAGGCTGCACCTCCCTGAAGCCTGTCTTCCTGGGAGTTCTCTCTTCCCTCTTGCAGCTGTGAGCAAGCCTAGACCACAGACAACCCTTGAACACAACTTCAGTCAGTGCCAGGCAGATCACATGGTATGGATCTGGCCCCCTCCACTGACAACGCCAGATCAAGATGGCCTTTGTTCTTTAGAATCCAGGACTCTTTCTCACCAGCTTCTTTACTCTGGTGTGGCTGTGCCTGCTACTGGTCTCCTATGTCATGGCCTGATTGCAGCTGACCATGATCATGAGGACCTCTCCAATAAAGTTCATCTGAAGGACAATTTTGCGTCAACTTCTGTCCTTTCCAACGCTTGAAATGAAGAGTCCACCGTCACATGGTTAGGACAAGAGTCAGAGATAACTCTGTGATCACCAGGCTGAGCTCCTGAATGTAGCGTATTATTTTATAGGGCTGCGTGGCAGTGACTTTTTAAATAATTAAATAAATAATTAGTTAATTAATTAACTTAATGCACGAGTGTTCTGCTGCATTTTATTTGTTTGTTTTATTTTCGAGTGCTCTGCTGCATGTAACCTGCATGTCAGAAGAGGGCATCAGATCTCATTACAGATGGTTGTGAGTCACCATGTGGTTTCTGGGAATTGAACTCAGGACCCCTGAAAGAGCAGCCAGTGTTCTTAACTGTTGAGTTATCTCTTCAGCTCCATCGGGGAACAGTAAGATTTTATGAGTACCATACAGTTAACTGAAAGCTAACTAAACCTTTTAGACAGTGAACAGGATTTCAACAGTGGGTGTGCACCAAAGTGGGAAAGGGGCCTGGCAGGGGTTACAACAGGAAGAACCCATCAACTTTGTTTTTGTTAAGCATCATTGCAACATTTTTTAGACAAGGGAAGTCCTCAGAACTATATCCTGTAGGCTAGTTAAGGGATCCAATATTATTCTCATTTACTAGCAAGAGAAGTTAAAGTTGAGGAAGGCTTATTACAGCTCGCCAAGACCACTTGCTAATAAATGGAGGAACCAGATTAAAAATATGTTTTTTTTTTATAATGAAGTCCATAACTTTTCCCAACTACACAGCATTACCATCTGCTAAGCTTTCAGACACAAAGGGAATTTTGCCTTTCTTTGGGCAGGAACACTGCCAGAATGTTTGAGCAATGGGGAAATGATGTAGGCTGGACATTTAACTGCAGAGGAGATTCTGAGCAGAGGTTGGTGCTCCGGTTTGCTCTGGGTGTGACTCACTTCTCTGGACACATTCTGGACTCGTTATTAATGCAGAATAATTCCCTGTGGCTGGGTAGTTCCTCACAGAGTTTAAAGTACCACTAAGTGACACACAGCACAGACAGCTTGTTGGCACAGAGGGGAAATTTTTTTTTTTCCTTTTTCAAGCATTTATAAGAATACTCCATTTTCCAAGGTAATAAAATAGCAAAAGCTCTCAGGCCAATATCACCAAGCCCTAATCCAGAGTGGACTTTCTGATCACACTCTTCTGCCTGGGACTTCCTAAACCCAGTCCTGTAGTCTTGAAGTCTGCAGGGTTTTCTTCAATGGAGATACAGGCGACTGAGCTCAAGTTTCCCAAGCCCATGTCTGTCAGATGGCACTGCTTTTCTTTATCAGAGGTCAGGACAGCCAGGGAGAAGCCCTGTGCCCATAGGCTCGTGTTCTTATCCTTGGCTATATGGCAGCAGCTCCCAGCCCAACTCCTCAGTTCTCTTGGAACTGTTACAATGTACATGCTTTAAAGTAAGTGAAGAGTTTATAAGCTTTTCTTTTCATCCCTTCAGGGTATCTGATCGAGAGCAGGATGGGTGACGCTCAGTCAGTCACAGGAGACGTCTACAGATGATTGCTAAAGGGAAAACACATACAGCTTCCAAAGTCAACTGTACTAAAGGGCACACATGTCTATGACAGTTACAGAATGCACTCAGCAACTTCATGTAGGGATTCCCTTCTGCAGATTCCCTGGTTCTATGTAAAGGGATGTGCTTTCAAGCTACTGACTACATGCCTGTTTGTAGAGGTGAAAAGTGAGAGTCAACCAAAGTGTCCAGAAACGGGACTGACCAAATGCAATGGAACATTACATTACGTAAAGAGAACGAGGAACTTCCCTATGTAATTGTGGTGGCTTGAAAAAGAATGTCCCCTACAGGCTTACAGATTTGAATGCTTAGCTACCAGGAGTGGCGCTGTTTGAAACATAGGAGGTGTGGCTTTTTTGGAGGAAGTGTGTCACTTGGAGGTGTGTTTTGAGGTTTCAAAAGTCCAAGGGTAAGGCCAGAGTCAGTCTGTCTGTCTGTCTGTCTGTCTGTCTGTCTCCGTCTGTCTGTCTGTCTGTCTGTCTCTTTTTCTTTCTGTCTCTGGGTCAGTGTGTCAGTGTGTCACTCTCAGCTCCTGTTCCAGCACCTATGTGCATGCTGTCATGTTCTCTGCTGTGATGATAACAATGGACTAAACCTTTGAAAGTGTAAGCCAGACCCCAAGTAAATGCTTTCTTTTATATGAGCTGCCTTGGTCATGTTTTCCCTTCATAGCAACAGAAAAGTGACTAAAACAGTCGTCAGGGTAATTACTGTAAGCAGCCTGACCACTGGTTAATGGCAGAATGTAGACTTTGGGACTCTGAATTAGGAAAGCAGTTGAATGTTTAGGCAGGGGCCTAACTAATGGGCCACATGAGTAGTATTATAGAAGACAGTGGTGCTGGGAGCAGTGTAGATTATGACAGCTGGGTTTGAAGAAAAGAAGGGTAGTAAGTGGGCTAGAGACATTCTTGTGATATTGTGGTAAGGAGTGTGGCTGCTTTTGCCCTCATCCTAAGAATCTACCTGAGGATAAAATGAAGAGTTTTGTTACTGGTGTCAGCAGAGATTTCAAGACAGGCTAGTATCGACTGTGTCATGTGGTTGTTAGTAACCACTCTTATGCAGATCTATGTGAAAAAGAGTAAGCTGCTAGGCAGAGAAAAATGCAAAATGTACAGCTTGAGGATAAAAGGAGCACCAGAAAGTATAATGGAGTTCACTGCACAAGCAGATAAAAAGTTTAAAGAAGAGCCTGATGCTAAATGAGAGTGGTGACCTCAGGGCAAGACCCTATGCGCCACACTCCCAATTTTTGAATAGTAATGAAGGAAGGCTTCTGTGTGATGGAAGCTGCCAACAGCGGAAAGGTGATGCAAATGTAACTGAAGGGGGGGGGGAGGCGAGGCCCAGCTCTAGCAAGCAGCAGAATTGGCAGCTTTAGCTACAAGATTCTGCAATAGTGGCAAGGATACATGAAAGGGGTTGTGGACACTCCCTTCTCAGCAAAAGAAAAGTCCCTGCACGAGGCCCAGAGATGTCGTTGTGTGAAGCTGGACTGTGCTGGAGACTCCATTATGTTGGAGATGCTGGAATTGTGAGATACCTGCCAAAGAAAGCTGCAGATGAGATGTGGAGCCAGGCCAAGACAGAGAGACATGAAAGGAGTTGGGGATCTTAGCTGTTAGACATGGGGGTGCAGAGGAGCTTGCCCAGCTGGTTTTTAGCCTTGCATTGGTCCAGTATTTCCTCGCCATGCTTCCTTTCCTCACTTCTGGAATGCTAATGTACACCCTGTGTCATTGTATGGTCAAAGTATGTGATCTGTTTCTTATTTTGATTTTATGGGGGTTACAGTTAACTGTAACTCTTTTTTTCATATTTAAAATTTTCCTTTAATTATATATTTTCTATAGATACAGTATTTCTCAAAATTATGTACCACATTAATTTTCTTTTTTTAATTTTAAACAAACTTTTTATTAGATATTTTCTTCATTTACATTTCAAATGCTATCATGAAAGTCCCCTATACCCTCCCCCCAACTGTAACTCTTAAGAGAGTTCCTTGAGTCTCAGAAGAGATTTTGAACATTGGACTTTTAAACAGTGTTGAAACTGTGATAGACGATGGAAACTTCTGAAGTTGGCCTGAATGCATTCTGTGTAAGAGGTTCTGATAGAAAGGTCTTGTTCTCCAATTGGTTCTTGATTGGCCAGTAAAGAAATCTGGGTTGAAATATGAACTAACCAGTATCCCTCAGAGCTTGTGTCTATAGTTGAATATGTAGCAGAGTTTGGCCTAGTAGGCCATCAATGGGAGGAGAGGCCCTTGGTCTTGCAAAGATCATATGCCCCAGTACAGGGGAATGCTAGGGCCAGGAAGTGGGAGTGGGTGGGTTGAAGAGGAGGGACAGATAGGGGACTTCCAGGATAGCATTTGAAATGTAAATGAAGAAAATATCTAATAAAAAATAAATAAATAAAATAAAATTAAAAAATAACTGTTTAAAAAGAGAGTTGCATGATTTTGTAGAAAACAAGCGATTTGGAACAAATTAAAAAAAATGTACAATAAAAAAAAGAAAGAAAAAAAGAAAACTGGGTTGAAGGTATAGGTGGGACTTCAAGGAAAAAGGAGGCACAGGAAAGAAAGAGAGCTTTCTGCCATGCTTTGGAGGAAGAAGAATGCAGCAATCATGTGAGGTCTTGGGGAAAGCTGGGGCTTGTGGCCTCCACTACAGGTGGGTGGCCAAGGATGTTTGACAGGGGCCAGGTGGGACTAGCCATTAAGTTTAGGGCAGGTGGAGAGACAGAGATAATAAATTGATAAGGACATGCTTTTCCAGGAGGGAGATATCTGTGCCAAGAAGGCAAATTGTAAAGTAACAAACTGTGTATCTGTGTCTTTTATCCGTGGATTCAGGGAAGCTGGGAAAGAGCTGGTAGCATGGTTACCTCCTAGAACCAAAGGTGGGCAAAGCTAAAGGGAAGATGGGAGGGGCTGGTAGCTTGGCTGATCCTGGGCAAAGGCAGTAGCGAATTTAAAACTACATGAAACAGTTTTGTACTATGATATGGCTATAAGCCTATGGGGGCCAGGAAGTGGAATCTGGTGGTTTGAAAAAGAATATCCCTCATAGGCTCATATATATGAAAGCTTAGTGATCAAGGAATGATACCATTTGAAAGGATTAGAAGGATTGGGATGTATGGTCTTGTTAGAGGAAGTGTATCACTGGTGCTAAGATTTGAGGTTTCAAAGGTCCTGTGACCCAACACTCTCCACCCAGAATTTTCATTGAGAATATCCACCAGATCCTATGATGTGGACTTAATTACTGCAGGGCTCACCACTCCCGAGCTCCCCACCTTTCCTCTAAGTCGGCCTTATAGAACACTTCTCACTTCTCACACTGCCCACTTTCTGCATGCAAAGAGCATATGAGGTCATTTAGGAATTCCAAGGACCATGTGTCATAAGAGACAGAATGCTAAGTGTACTCTGAACTCATTTCCTGCTCAGGGAGGCTAGTCCTACCTGCCCACCCACTCTGGAAGGCATCTTGGCCTCAGCTTCTCTCAGGGCCGATGATACTTTGCTATGGGAATGTACTTGGCTGTGTCCTTTAAGTCACCATCTCTAACTTGCCACCAGCCTGTGGAAATAGTGTGCACTCCAGTCAGGACTGTACTTGTTTAGCAAGCATTTGTGGAACAATGACCTGTGCCCACTACTATCCATATTTAGAGGCTAAAACAGGCCTTGGAAGTATGCTGGTCCAGCCCTACTTTAGAGATGAGGAAACTGATGGCCAGTGAGCAGAAGTGACTGGCTCAAGGCTCCTTAAACTGAAGAGGTGACTTGTCTTAGCTGTACTGACCCCAGTAGTTCACAGATCCATCCCCTCTGTGTTTCCCTCCCAGCTCTATGGGGCTAACCAGTCTGGTAAGGCTCTTGGAAGACAAATTAATAGTTGACTCAAGGTAAGCTCCAGAAAGTTTCCTGTCACTCTGTGCTACAGGTGACAGGTCCCACCTGCTCCTGTGACTCCCTCTGGCATTGAGTCTACTGACCTCCCTCTGGCCCATCTGATCATGCACCTGCACTGCTGCTGTCCACCTGGGTCAGGGAAGCTCGTGGGTTGTACCTGTGGCTGGCTTCCCTGATTGAGTGTCTAGCATCAAATTTAACATCTTTCCTGAGACCTGGGACTCCCTACTCCATGCTCTTGTGGCCGTTCTGCCCACATCCCGGTGGCTACCATGCAGACTGGTTGACACATTTTAAATACTTCTTCCAGAGGAACCCTAACCACTGCTGGGGAAGAAACTGAATTAGGTCAGTCCCAGGGACCACCAGCACCTCGTGTACCACAGGCAGACACGGGTGAGGAGATGGGCCAAGGAACATGTGCTGAAGCAGATATTAAGAGTCTGCCCAGGCAAGAAGATGAACCAGACTCAGTTACCAATCAACGCTGAAGCAGAACAGGGTAGAAGGCTTAAGAAGTCCCAGGAAGCAGGACAAAAGCATCTCCCACTCAAAGACATGGCTTCCCCTTCATTTAACTAAGGCCTCACTGTGAACAGGCTCTGCCCTCTGTGACCAGGATGGCTAGAGGCTGAGCTACATAGCTAGGTTGTTGAGGTGCTTGTATATTGCCACAAACTGTGCTTCCCACATCTAAGTTATAAACCAGGCGGTGCGTGTGGGGTGGGAGTTTCAGGAATTGTGGGGTAGTGTGTCCAGTGTCTCAGACTGTCAACAATGACAGGTAGTGACTCCGGTCTGGTTTTGAACTCCACATACAATGTAATTGAAATGCACCTGACCTTAGGAGGAGATGGTCATAGGGGTAGTTTGCCAAGAAGGTGACTGACCCAAGGTCAACAGCTGGCATGATGGTTTCAGTGGGGGAAGCTGACCTGTTGGTGCCCCTGTAGAAGCTTTTTCTTAAACTAAGAAGCATCCATATATCACCACTGTGGTCATCACCATCACCACCATTACCACCACCACCATCATCATCACTATCACCATCACCATCCTCCTCCATCATCCTCATCATCATCAAGTGTAAATGATGTGATGGGGAGCTCATGTGCTATGGTGCAATCTAGAGGTCAGAGAACAACTTTCTGGAGTCAGTTCTCTCCTACCTTTATGTGCATTCTCAGGCTTAAACAGCTCACCAGGCTGCCAAGGCAGGCACTTTACTGAGTCATCTTGACAGTCCAGGACTAGTGTTTTTATTTAAAAAGACACCAAAGAGCTCATTCACTTACTCCCTGTCTCCATCTCTCTTCCTTCATGAGAGGACACAGCCATTGGTGGAGGAAAGCCTTCACCAGAGCATTACCATGCTAGTGCCCTCCATTCAGACATCTAGCCTCTAGTACTATGAGAAAGACATTTCTGTGGTTAGAAAACAATATACAGTCTGTGGTATTTTGCCATGGCTTTCAGAGCAGACTTAGACAACTAGGCTTGGGGTGGGACAGGGGCAGGCCATTGAGGCTGAAGAGGTTTTTCATGTTAGCCTGTGGTAGATGGACTGGGAGCATGGCCAGTTGGATCCCAGAAGCTTCAAGGCTCTGGCTCCTGTACAAGCAGTGTCCTCCACAGCTGGAAAGAAGGGCTTCTCCTAGGACAGTGTGTGAATCCTGAGCTTGCTAACTTCTGGAGAAGGGTATCTCTGTGGCCTGCAAGGAGAGTGTGCCTGGGCCTGTCTCTGAGAGAGAGGTCTCCAGACAGCAATACAGGGGTCTCTTTGGGTCTCTTGGTGAACAACAGGCTAAAGCTGAGGAGTGAGACCTTAACTAACAGGAGAGACATATGGTTTAAGGTCCACTACACATTTTAAAAACATGTCTCTGAATATATGTTTCTGTGTCACACAGGGACCCTGAAAGGCAGGAATAATCATTCCCAGACTGAAGGTGAGCAGACACACAGGGAGGGCCCGCTTTCTTGCACAAGTTAGAAATGTGAACTTGGGTCTTTGGATCCCAGATCCATACTCTTTATATCCTGTGTTTCTTCTCTCATGTGTACACAGGTGCACAGGGAATGGGAGGAGGAGTGTGGCTCTCAGTGGTTAGGGAGGAGAAAGTTTCCATGTGGCTGACTCTGGTGATAGACTGGGTTTCTGTACATAAGGTGGGAGGGGCTAGCTGAAGCATAGGTGGGACAGGGGCTCTCCCACACTGCTAGTCAAGGATTGTTAGTGATTCCCCCCCCCCTCTTCCTGGGAAGCAATAGGGATTCATTACAGGTGACAGCGTGGAGTGGAGTTAAAGGAGACCTAGATGGTCTCTGTTCACTGCTAACCCATTTATCTCACTTTGCTAGACTGGGCCCTGGGGACACCAGGTAAGACCTGGCCTCTGACTCTGACTCAACTCCCAAGGGCTTGAAGACTGCGGGCTGAGCACTCCATTTGTACTGTGCCTGTGGAGTCTTGTTTGGCACTGTGTGATTTGGTGCAAGTTGCATTTTAGGGAAATGCAGTCTAGTGAGGGAAAGAGGCCCCTGAGCTGCAGCTGGAAGAAGAAGCCTCCTTATTTCCTGCCCCAGCTCACCCCCAAACAGTATAGCTAGAATCTGGCATCAGAGGACTGAGAGGAAGAGAGGGTAGGCGTCATGCCAGTCACTACCTGCTTTGACTCAGGAACTTGGACTTAGTTCTATACTTCAGCACCTTCCAGACTGAGTGATAGGCTCTTCTGACCATCTGTTGTCAACGGTCTAAATAAAGGCTGAGGAACCCCTCATGTGTTGAGCAAGGTCTGGCAGTCCTGGGCTTACTTTAGTAAAGTCCACCAGACTTTACTAAAAAGGTACAGTCATGTTATCTGGCTCTGTACCATCTGGCATGGGGCTGGGGTACAGTCATCCTCACCCCATTAGCAGTGACTACAGTGAAAACTCAGGCTTTGATTACAGGATGGAGCAGCTGCACTGAATCACTTGAGAGCAGACAGAAAGTCTTCAATTAGGGGAACAGCTCTGCCGGGTAAAATGCTTCTGTCCCGTGAGTTCTGAGGTATGTGGTAACCCATCAGGTTACCTCATGTGTTCTCAGTACCGCCCAACCAGACATAAAGCTCACTTGTACTTGATGTTGGCTCTTTATTTAGATCCTTGTTGGACTTAAACTCACATAGACGATGACACCATTCCCTTAGTTACAAACACACTTTAACTGAGAAAACAGACAAGGTTCAAGGACAGTGAAGGCAAAAGCCTGGTTAGGCGAGGGCGGGGGGACCAAGAAGTCCTGCGAGCATTATCAGAGCAAGGAAAACAAATGAGGGAAATAACCCATAATCCCCTCACATCTGGCTTTAGAAGGCAGGCAAGTATAGATGGTATTTAACATACCCACCCTTTTTCCACACCCCCAGTGCCCGGGCCCTATTAGAATTGGCTGCAGCAGCAGTCTGTAAGGCAGCTGGGCAGAGATCAACAAGCAAGCAGCAACATGGATAGCCCACTTGCCAAGGTCCAAGAATCCATTCCAAAGAGGGAAAGTATTTCTCACAGGAAGCACAGTGATGGCAGTGCAGCTGTGCAGGAAGCTCAGCTGCTCACATGAACTGACAACACAGACAGGGGGAGGATGACTGCTGTATCTTCTGTTGTGCCACTGGCCAAGGAACTTGGTCTGATAATGAGAAAGGCAGGAGCCAGGGAAAGCAAAGTATCGTCTTTGCTTCCATTTTTACCCTTTCTCTCAAATGGTTCTTAGTTCTTCGTTTTGTTCTATGTGGAAATAGTAGCATTGGGCAGAAAGCACAGCATTTTCTAGTGGAAGATGAGGGAATGTTTTTTTTTTGTTTTTGTTTTTGTTTTGTTTTTTTGCTTTTTCATGACAAAGTTTATTTGCATTGCCCTGGCTGTCCTGGAACTGGCTCTGTAGACCAGGCTGGCCTCAAACTCATGGAGATCCTCCTGCCTCTGCCTCCTGATGCTGGGATGAAAGCATTTATCACCACTGCCCAATGAAACAGCCTGGAATTTTACACTTGATTTTAGCCAAAAGGCCGAGAAGCGATGCAGCCTGGAATTTTATCGTTTGGTTGTTTAAATGGAGAAAGGAGTTAAAGCTACAAGTAAACATACTTGTAATATGTATGGATAATATCACTGCCAATCCGGCCTTGTGCTGAGGTGACGGGGCTCAGGGAAGGCAAAAGTTTCCTCAGACATCTCCCTTTCAGAGATAACTGAGCTCCCACACAGATTGAGACTCTGCTTAGTAGTAGGCTGTACTGGCGAGTTTTGTGTCAACTTGACCCAGCTGGAGTTATCACTGAGAAAGGAGCTTCAGTTGAGAAAATGCCTCCACGAGATCCAGCTGCAAGGCATTTTCTCAATTAGTGATCAAGGGGGAAAGGCCCCTTGTGGGTGGTGCCATCTCTGGCTGGTAGTCTTGGGTTCTATAAGAGAACAGGCTGAGCAAGCCAGGGGAAGCAAGCCAGTAAAGAACATCCCTCCATGGCCTCTGCATCAGCTCCTGCTTCCTGACCTGCTTGAGTTCCAGTCCTGACTTCCTTGGTGATAAACAGCAGTGTGGAAGTGTAAGCTGAATAAACCCTTTCCTCCCCAACTTGCTTCTTGGTCATGATGTTTGTGCAGGAATAGAAACCCTGACTAAGACAAGGGCCATCTTGGACTCTTCCCTGAGTCTGAGCTGCAGCCAATCCATCTGTCCTTGGAGTGTGATAGCATGGGCTTAGCACAGTGCTAAGCACCTGGCATGCAGCCAGCTGGCAGCCAGCTTGCAGTCAGCAAGTCTCTGTATTGTGGGTCCCAGGTTTGACTGGCTAGGGGTAGAGCTGAGAGTATGTCTTAGTCTGTGCTCTGGAGTTATATCACAGCACATGGATAGAGTGACAAGGAAGAATAGAAGCGTAAGGAGTTAGGACTTCATCCTGCTTCATCTCACAGTGGGAAAGCACAGTGAGGACTTATGTACAAGAGGTGGGGACGGAGGGATTGATCCCACACTATAATTGCTCATTCTCTGTAATCAGCCGACTCCCACGAGAAAGGCATTAACCCTTCCCACCAACACAATCACCTTGGAAAACTGCCATGTTTCAAACGTATCATAATAGCAACGAAATTTGACCATAACTTTGAACAAACAACTCAAACCACTGCAGCACACCAAAAATGAGGGACTGTTTCTTAATGCTAACGAGGCAGGGCATGGAGATAGCAGAGCCATTTCCAGGAGTGTGGGAAGGAGGTTTGGACAAGAACACCAGTGGCTTCAAGATATAGGCACACACATCACCAGGGGCCCAGTGAAGTCTGAAGGAGGATGCACAGCTACATGCCAGTGTCATCAACGCACTGGCACCCATGAGGGCTTGTGCTGAGCCTGTCTGTCCCAGGATCTTAAGTGTAATGAAACTCACTTGCACAAGTCTTCCCATCGCTTCGGAGCACATGACCCTCAGGACATTGGCAGGCAAAGGATTTGTCTGTGTTGACGCAGGAGTATTCACAACCATGGTTGCTCAGCAAGCAGTAATCCGCCCCTGTAAGACCAAAGCCAAGTGAGGTTCCTGAGCCTGTCTCGGCAAGCCTTCATGGCTATGATGGGAATCAAGTAACTGTTTATTTATTGCCATTGAAAGCATGTGGCCCCCAGAAGATTTCCCCTTAGTCTCCCTGGGGGAGAAAAAAGGGCAGAGGAGAACATGCTGTTCTCTGCATTGTCTATACAAGCACTTCTGTTGGAAACCCTTCCCTATAGAGAGGTGAAAGGGGAACTCACTGGAGCAGGTCTTGAGGTCATCATTAATAAGGAAGCCTTCTGAGCACTGGCAGACAAAGGACTCCTCTGTGTTCAGGCACAGCTGCTCACAGCCATGGTCCAGCTGTGCACAGTGGTCCACCCCTGCAATGGTCACAAAATATGAAAACATAAAGGGACCGAGGTGCCAACACACCATTGAGCAAGGCTAAGCAAAGCCTTTCTGCAGCCACAGGGAAAGAGCTATGCTTGCTGAGATATCAGCTTTGCTCCATGTCAGTCATACAAACCTAGAGTCCCTTGAGTTGAGAAAGTCTCAGTTGAGGAATTGCCTCCCCCAAAGTGGCCTGTGGGAGTGTGTGGCATGTCCTTGATTTGATTGATGCCCACTGTGAATGGTGCCACCCCAGAGAAGGTAGTCCTGAGTGGTATAAGAAAGCAAGCTGAATGTGAACCTGGATGCAAGGCAGTACCAGCATTCCTCTGTGGTCTCTGGCTCAGTTCCTGCCTTGAGGTCCCTCTGTCATAAATTGTTACCTGGAAGTGTAAACTGAAACAAACTGTCTCCTCTCCAAACTGCTTTTGGTCATAGAGTTTATCCCAGCAGCAGAGAAGCAAACTAGGACAGGGCTGATTCCCATGTCCTTGCTGTGGGTGTGAGTCACACTTAGCCTCTCTGTGCTGTGACCTCCTGATCCACGGGTGATAGCAATTCCTTTTCTTTTTTTTCTCTTTTTTTTTTTTTTGCCTCCCTTGACTCTGTGTGTTCACACATGGCTGGCTAACAGGAGCCTTTCTGAAGTGGAAATTCCCGGTTTCTTTGGAAACTCAGTTGTGTCATGTGATGTTTTTTCTGGAAGCTGTCTCACGAGAGTATGTTTTGTTGAAGCAGACACACGAGAGGACACTGTGATGTTTGGAAAGAGCCCAACAGATTTTTGCATCAGTTCACCTTCTAACAGTTTGCAGGTCTTAGCTGATCTTCTGATCTTTACATGTCATGACTTCATAGAGAGAAAAGAACCAAAGAACTTCTCATGGTATTCCAACTGCTTCCTGACACTCTAGAGGACTTGTGCTGATTCGACAGAGCCTTGTGGTTTCTTCTGGATTGAGCAGCTGCTACTCATTAATGTTTGGAATCACCCAAAAGAACTACTTCTAAACAGGTCCACATCTCCCGTTTCCTAGTAACCGTTCTTCTCCCCTGCCTTTGGTTGGTGAGCTAGAGGGGGAGTTGAAGCATTTAAGAACCTTTACTAAAATAGGTTTTGAAAAAAAAAAAATCCAAGCCTACACTGTTCTGTTTCCAGTGCTGCGATCACAATGCATACGGTCACACCTCCACTCTTACCCAGGTTCTGGATGTAGAACTGAGACCCCTGGCTTGCAAAGCAACCACTTCATTAACTGGGTTATCTCTCTTAGATACCTGGTGGTTACTTTCTGGTAATAATGCAGTCAAAGTCAGAGGAGATGATCCATCTAAAGCCCTCCAGGGGCTGACATAAGACAAGCAGAATTATTGTGTAATTCATTTCTATTTGAAAATAAAAAGTCAATTAAAAGAAAACACAAACAAACAAACAAAAACCTCTCTTAATCAGGACATCCAGATTCAGAGAAGAAACAAAAGCTTCAGCTGCCTGTGTGGCCTCTTCTGGCACCTAAACACCATACAGCCGGTGCTTGGGCAGGGAGAGTGGAAAGCCAGGGAACACACAGCTATGGTGGCTAGCTCCCACGTAGAGCCCCATGGGCTGCCTCGAAGATTTACTGAATGGAGAAAATGTAACCCCCATCAGCTGGACAGACACTGAGGACTTCACGACAGCCCCCTGAAGTAAGCCTTTTCACTCTGCATGGCTGAGGACTAGTGCCTTCTGCAACAGTCTACTGGCAGGCAAACCTACTGGAAACTCTTTCAGCGTCTCAGGAGCCGAATGCTCATGCTCATATCCTGAACTGCCATTTACCAGGCACAGCTGTTGGGAAGCATGTGAGAGCTAGGGTGCTGACGGTGCTCACAAGTGTGCCTGCATGGAATGAGTACCTCAGAAGGGTTGGCTGCCGTCTTGCCTGGGGCTCTCTAAGAACCCCATGAGTTTCTCTGAGGACTTCTGGGTGGAAACAGCTTGGTTTATATTTTCTAAATATTGACAAATCTTATAAAGACCCCCATCTCTTCTGGGCTCACATCTGAGCTTCTAGATTTCCCAAGGCATGCTGGGAGAGTCAGGGAGTCCAGGACTCTTTGAGGCCTAAGGTAGACTCAGCAAAGTGGCAGATTACTACCAGGGACAGTGGCAAGCCAAACATGCTGAGAAGAAGGCAGGATTTGGCACTTCCATTAGCCAGGCATCTTCTTGTTGAACAAAGATCTCCTTCTCTTTCCCCTCAGCTCAGGACCCAGTGACAGTCAGAAGAAAGTGTACAGCACAGTGCTGACTTTTGCTTCAACCTCTTCATGCAAACCCCCCTTGACTTCTGGGATCATGCTTGGAAAGTCACATTTCCTTCCCTCTGAAGACAGAGAAGAATGAGGTCCCCCCAGGCTGGCCCTCTATCTCATACTTCAGCTGTGAAACTTCCCCTCCTGGCAGTCAAGGGTCCAAATGTTCAAAAGCTGCATGCTTCTCACTCAGTCTCCTGCCTGCAGAGCCAAGCAGATACATAGTGTACTGTTTGCAAAGCACAAAGGAATGATTCTTATGTAGCCCAGAGCCACTAGCTCTCAGTGTGTCATGGTCCTGGTACCTATCACTGCCCCCACATACTCTTAGCCTCTGCTGGCTTGGGGCTGTGAAGACTGTACCTCAAAAAAGAAAAAGTTATGGGCCTATCCAGCTGGCAAGATCTGAAAGTTCTCATATGTTTATGTCACCAAGCTTGTGGTGGGCCCAATAGAAGGAAATAAAGGAACAACTTCACAAAATTCCCATGTTGCCCTGTTTCCCCCTTACATTAGCCTGGGTAGTCCAAAGTTTTCCAAGGTCTATCCCTTCTGGCTTCTTGTCCCAACCTGGTACTGGCCGTTAGGCACTTTCACAGGCTTGTTGATATGGACTATATTTTTATCTAGTATTATGTTTATCATAAACCAGGCATTAGACCACGAGATTGAAATGGCCTCAATTATTCCCCACAACCACCTGGGGAATCAATGCTATTAACTTTTAAAAATAGGCAATCAAAACTGGAAGAACAACATGTCCAAATCACATATATAGAATTCAGAGCTTAGATTTGAATTCAGGCCTATCTGACTTAGCAAATGCTTTTAGTAGCAAAGACTAATAGCAGCTAGCAGCCCTATTCTAAGTAGCCTTTCTCTCTCTCTCTCTCTCTCTCTCTCTCTCTCTCTCTCTCTCTCTCTCTCCCTCTCTCTCTCCCCATTCTCTTCCCCCCATGCCTCTTTCCAGCTTTATTCTTTTTCTTTTCTTTTCTTTTCTTTTTTTTTTGTTGTTGGTTTTTTCGAGACAGGGTTTCTCTGTGTAGCCTTGGCTGTCCTGGAATTCACTCTGTAGACCAGGCTGGCCTAGAACTCAGAAATCCACCTGCCAAGTGCTGGGATTAAAGGTGTGCATCACCACACCTGGCTCTCCCAGATTTATTTTTGCTGGGATCTAACCAATAGCTTTGTGCAAAGTTACCATTCTGCTTACTGACTTAGCTTACACCCTCAACCCCTATCTTAGTTTGGATTTCAATTGCTGTGAAGAGACACCATGATCAAGGCAACTTTCATAAAGGACAACATTTAATTGAGGCTAGCTTACAATTTCATTATGGCAGGAAACATGACAGACAAGGTGTTGGAGGAGCTGAGAGATCTGCATCTTGATCTGAAGGCAGCCAGGAAAAGACTGGCTTCCAGGCATCTAGGAAGAGAGTCTCAAAGTCCAGATCCAAAGTGACACACCTCCTCCAACAAGGGCAAACCTCCAATAGTGCCACTCCCTGGGCCAAGCATATTCAAACCACCACATTCCATGTCTTAACCCCCATGGGCTTGTTCAACACTTGAATCTATGTGAGTCATACCTAGCCATAGCTTAACACGAAATTAGTTCAACTTCAAAAGTCTCCATAGTCTATTATAGTCTCAACAATGTAAGAAGTTCAAAGTCTCTTCTGAGATTCACCTAATCACTTAACTGTAATCTCCTATAAATTCAAAATCAAAAAGCAGATCACATACCTCCAACATCATATTATATATGATACTATTCTAAAACATCATAGTGAGGAAATACTGGCCTGAAATAAGACAAAAAACCAGCTGGGCAAACTCCAAACTCTGTGTCTCCATGTCTGAAGTCAAATTGCTCTTCAAATCTCTAACTCTATTCATCTTTATTGACGGCAACAAACTTCTTTCTCTTGGGCTGGTTCAACTCCCTGTTAGCAGCTTTCCTCAGCAGGTGTCTCATAGCTCTTACTTCTCTAACATCTTGGGATATTCAAGGCAGCTTCATCTTTATAGATTCTTGTTCCAATGTCTGGGATGCATACATGATCTTCTGGACTCCTCCAAAGGGCTTGGGTCACTTCTCCAACTCTGTCCTCTGTAGAAACAACTCTAGGCTCTGGTTGATTCTACTCCACTGATGCTGCAGTTCTTGGTGGTCATCCCATGGTACTGGCATCTCCAATGTACTGGGATCTTCTGCTGCAACTAGAATTGACCAATAGCTTCTCATAGACTCTCTTTATTGTGCCAAGGCTCAACTTCTTTGTGTGACCCTTCCAGTCCGGGGTCATCTGAAGCTGCACCTTCACCAATGACCTACCATGGCCTCTCACAGTGCCAATCCTCAGCTGCTCTCCATGACCCCTTCATGCCTTCAAAACCAGTATCACCTGGGTGATTCTTAAACATTACCAAGTCCAATTACAACACAAGGTACAACCTTGGCTATCTATCTCTGGAACATAGCTTCTTTGTGCTTTCAGAAAACACTTCCTAGATGCTAGTCTCTTCTTAATCACTACTAATTTCTTAGCTCCAGCTAACCAGCACCACTTGTCCCAGTAGTCTTTTCTATTCTTGACTATAAAGCCAGAGCCACATGCTCAAAGCTGCCAAGTTCTGCTGCTTGCTGTGGCTGGAACATGGCCTCCTTATTGTACTGCCAGCTTTTTCTTTTTCAACTTCCTCATTGCCTAAGCTTGGCTGTCCTGGAACTTGCTCTGTAGATTGACTTTGAACTCAAGAGTCTTAGACTTGGTCTTCTGAATGCTGGGATTAAAGGTGTGTGCCACCACAGCTGTACTTAAGCTTCTTTTTACTAGGAACTTTTTCTGTACTAGGCTGGCCATGAACTCAGAGATCTGCTTGTCTTTGTCTCCTGGGATTAAAGGAGTATACCATCATGCCTGAACCTAAGCGTTTCATTATAGATCTTAATCAAGTTGAAAACTGAGAATAGTTATCACAACCCATCCCTTGTCAATTTGACACACAATCACATCTCCTTATGTCCAAATGAAAACACTAACCAGGTCATAATAACACCTAACGTGATATAACCCTCCCTCGTACAACTGCAAATATATAAGTTTAGCTGGGTGGGATCTTGCTTGGAGGTCACTACTTCCTTAATTCCATTTAATATCCTTGAACACAGGGTTTAGCTTTATTCTACTTCCTGGTACCCCTTTTACTCTTTGAACCACATTTTGTATTTTTCCTTTCTAAGCTGGCTATACTTGATCAAAATGTTCTTCATGAAAGTAAACCAGATGACAGAGTCTATACTGGACTTTTTTTGAGATTTCCTTTGTCAATGCAATAAATATAAATGTCTTTACCTTAGCCTCAGGCAGACTGTTTGGATAAAGGCAAAAAGCAGCAACATTCTTCACCAAAACATCATAAGAATGATCTCCAGAGTTCAAATCACCTCAATACCAATGTCTTCCATAGTCCTACTAGAATGGCCTATTAAGTCCTTCTTAAAGAATTCCATGGCATTCCAAATCCAAAGTCCCCAAAGCCACATTTCTCCAAACAAGAACATGGTCAGGCCTATCACAGCAATAACACAGTCCCTGGTACCAATTTCTGTCTTAGTTTGGATTTCCACTGTTGTGAAGAAACACCATACCAAGGCAACTTTTATAAAGGACAACATTTAATTTGACTGGTTTAGTTTCACCATGGCAGGAAGCTTGGCAGCATCCAGGCAGACAGGGTTCTGGAAGAGCTGAGAGAGCTACATCTTGATCAGGATGGTCAGGCAGTCAGGAAAATACTGGCTTCCAGACAGTTAGAAGGAGGTTCTCAAAGCCCATGTCCAAAGTGACACACTTCCTCTAACAAGGCTACACTTCCTAATAGTGCCATTCCATGGGCCAAGCATATTCAAACCACCACAAACCCTACACATTTATTTATTTCCATCCCCACCCCCCATCTTGTTCTCTTCTAATTTTTTGAGATGACAGTTTTGAACTCACCGTCCTCTGCCTCAGCCTCCTGAGTGCTGAGACTGTTAAGAATACACCACTGTACTTAGCATATATTAACTCTCTTTAAATTTTGTTTAGATTTATGTACTTTATGTGTATCAGAATCTTGCCTGTATGTATATGTGTGTGTATGTATGTATGTATGTATGTATGTATGTGTATACCTGGTATCCATAGAGATCAGAGAGTGTTGAATCCCCTGAACTGGTGTTACAGTTATGAGCCACTGGGTGGGTGCTGGGAACAGAATCTGGGTCTTCTACAAGAGCAACAAGTGCTCTTAACCACTGATCCATCTCTCTAGCCCCCATATGGATTCTCTTGATCATTACAACTCAACGTTTGGAGTGGGTAGTGCTAACAGTGACACTTGATGGCTTGTAAATTGCAGGAAACTCAGAATCTCTGGAAGGGTATGGATGCTAATGATCCCAAAGGATGGTGAATGGTTGGTCTCCACTCCATCGGCACCCACACCCCTGGGGCACACTCACGGCTGCAGGTCTTGCCATTGGGGTCCAGATTGTAGCCTTGACGGCAGCGGCAGTAGTGACCCTCCTCTGTGTTCACACACTCATGCTCACAGCCTGGTTTGTTCAGTGCACAGTAGTTGATCCCTAAGGAGAGAAAGACCCCCCATTCAGACTGTATGAGCACACACTCATGCTCACAGCCTGGTTTGTTCAGTGCACAGTAGTTGATCCCTAAGGAGAGAAAGACCCCCCATTCAGACTGTATGAGGCTATTTGGGTGGGCTCCAGGGTTCCCACAGTTCCTGGAAAGAGCTGCTGAACACTGCTTGCTGAGGCAAGCTGGGAATTATCATTCAGTCAGTCATTTGCCAGCTAAGGGCCAGGCCCTAAGCTAGATGTACCAATGTAAATGTGAACACTACCAAGGCCTGGCCTTCATGGGTTTGCACTCTGGAGACACAGCAAAAAAGAATCAGGACTGTTAGACACCAAAGATGCCAAGAAATAAGGTGAGGTTATTGATGCCTTCTGTGTACTGCAATGCTGGTTAGACCATAAACTGAGGAGCAGTATAAAGGGTGAGGAATGGATGTAACTTCATTTAGTAGGATCTGGTATGCCAAAGACACATGCCAGAATTGTCACATAATGTCCTTGATGTATATCAATTCGTGAAGAGTTCAAGGCGACTCAAGAAGAGTTCAACGTGACTCAAGTCACGATACCAAATGACTCAGGAAAGAAATTCCAGAAAAAACACAAAGGTTAAAAATGTTGAAGCAGAGTGTCTAAACTCCTCACTAAGGAAATGCAGGTCTAGAGCAATAAAAATAGTCTCTTCGAGTGATGTAGCTGATGTGGATGGCAGTTCCTAGACTGATCCTCAGACTAACTAACTGGGAAATTCACACTGGCTTTTAAGGATGTTATTCCAGCTATGATGAGCTCCAATGTGAGTATGAGAATCCAGAATCTCACAGCCCACATCTGGGTCACAATGCAATTGCTCAGCCTCAGACCCTGATGGCATTCCAGGCTTTGCACCACTACCTTCATGATGAATGTCTGCAACTGACAATGGCACTCTCCAGCAGGAGATGAGGAAGAAGGCAGAGACCTGGCCAGGAGTCTTCCCTCCGGCATGACGCTGCCTCAAAGTATCTTCCTCAGTTTAATCAGATGCTACTGAATTCATTTGAAACAGATTTTTTTTATTAGATTTGAAAATCACCACCAGCCTCCTGTTACATGTAAATGGCCCCGTGTTCTAAGGCTCAGAACATTTTTGAGATCTCAGGCTCCTAATTATAAACCTCAGATTTTAAGCCAATTCCTTTGCTTCCCTCTGCATAGAATGCTCTAGAGAGGCCATGAGCACTTCCTCCCACTCCCAGCCGCCTGCCGCAATCCAGGACTGAATGCAGGCATTAATGGTATCTCTAACAGACAGATCCCAGAGGTCCAGGCCTGGGCTCACAGCAAAGATGACAGAAAATATAATGAGGGGGAAAGGTAGGAGGAGGGAGAGAAGGAGAAGAAGGAGGGAGGAGGGAGGAGGAGGGGGGAGGGGGGAGGAGGAGGAGAAGGAAGAGAAAGAGGAGGAGGAAGACTTATAGATGGGCCAATAAAGTCACCAGATCTTAGGAAAAATCTGGTTTTTTTTTTTCCTGGTTATAAAAGCAGGGCACCTGGCTGCAGAGGAAATGGAGCTGTCACTATCAAACATATGCAGATGAGTGTTAGGGACTCTGGCAGGGGCCACAGCCTAGCAAAGGATCCATTTGGGGTCCTTAAGTGGGTCTCCCACCCTGTTCTCTCAGCACATCTCCCTTGATGATCTGTGCAATGGCTGCCTGAGAGGCCTCTCCTCTTTAGGAGCCCCCAGCAGTGTGTGGAAGGAGGGGTATAAGCCAAGGGAATCTTAGAGGACTGGCAAGATATGCAGAATCTCAAGCAAAGTCTCCATCAGGGGCTACATACCTGATTTGTTTCCATTCTCTACCCCATTAGTAACACAGGAAGCATGATATCATAATGCCTATTTGTGCTGAACCAGATCTAATTATCTCCTAAGACCCCTCATCCACTAATAGGAGTCCACTGGCAACCGATTTCTTACAGTGCAGTCAGCCCCACACACATTCATCCCTACGAAAAGGTGTCAGCAGAGCAGAAGAGAGCAGCTAAGCCATGAAGCTGGCCATCCAAAATACTGTTAGGTGTGTGTGTTCTAATGGAAATACTCCACCTCCTTGTCTTCACAGTTTGAATCTCTTCATTCAAGTTCTCGTTTAATACTTGACTGTTTCAAGGGTTTGTATCCAGGCTTGGTGGTGGAAATTTTAAGAGAGACTCAGTTTCAAAATATGGGTTCTGTAACCACACAAAGTTTAATATTTTTTTTAGAAAGAGTATGGGACTTAGTCTGTGCCATAAGCAGAATGGAACTTGTCTAGATTCAGTTCCACATATGACCCACAAAGAAGTGCATGGTACAGTCTTGCCATGTAGCACATGATGGCTAGGAAGAAGTAGCAGGTGCAGTACACAGGGAGACATCCTAGCATGTATTGTAGTGCATACCTGAGAACCCAGCCCTCAGAGATTAAAGGAAGATAGGTGCAATGTTGAGACCAGCCTGTACCACATAGCCAGAGTCTGTCTTAAAACAAGCCACACAACAAATAACAGCAAGAGAGGGAGGGAGGGAGGGAGGGAAGGAAGGAGGGAGGGAGAGAGAGGGGTAGGGGCAGAGGGAGGGAGAGAGGGAGGGAAGGAGAAAGGAAGAAAATACATATACCACTAATCAGAAATTCCAGTGAATTCTACAAATGCCATGGTGAGGAAATCACAAACAAGGATCAGGAAATTCCATTTATACTGTAATTTCTCCAGGATGACGTATCTCAGAGCAGCTCCATCACTCATTCCTTCATATATAATCTATTCCACAAGTCTGTACTCAACCCACATCAGCTAAGCACTCTGAGTCGCTGAGGATTCCATGATGTAAAAAGGCAAGTACCTTTTCCTGGTAGGACTTCCACTCTGGTGTCCTTCAGGAACAGTCTGGTGTGTGTGTGTCTATGTGTGTATGTATGTATGTTTGTGTATGTATGCACGCATGTATCTGCAGATACTAGGGAATGTAGCCTAGAGGTCTGGTTTGGAGTAGATGCCTCTCAGTATTTCAGGTGATAGGCATCTGAGTCACATGGACTTCCTCATCCCCTTCCTGCTGATGCTCTGTTGCCTTTGAGAGCCGCTGCAGTGGCCAAGTGCATTACCCTCCTTCTTCCTTCCTACCAAAGAGAACAGAACCTTAATGTCCCCACACTCAGAGGTCATCAAGTGTTCCCTATGTAAGACTTGAAGAAACCAGCTCCTTTGATGTCACATCTGTATGCCCAGCCTTTTTTCTCCCTTAAGGTTCCACAAGCCCTTTGTAGGGGCACCCTCATTTCAAGGAGCAGCTTCCGTATGGACTGAGTTGCTAAGCAAATCTCATGACCAGATTCCGTCTATTCATTCTCTAGAAAAATGTCCCACAAAAGGTTCTGCTGACACAAAAGGAAAATAAGAGCAGAATGATGTTAATAAACACAAACATCCATTACAAATACAAGATGCTAAAGGTCTGCCAAGAAGGGAAAACAGAGAGGAACATTTGGAAGAATGGGCCAGGGATACTTACTTCGGCAAGTTTTCCTGTCTGGATTTAGCATGAAGCCTTTCAGGCAGCGGCAGAGAGCAGATGTCTGGGCATTGACACACTCATGCTGACATCCGTGATTTGAAGAGGCACAATAGTCTATCTCTGGAAAGAAAGCAAGGTTCTGGGAATCATGAATAAGTCAATATGGCTAGCCATGAAAGCCGAGGGTTCTCAGGCTCCATTTTCCCCAAGGATATAAAATACAGAACTTACAATTTTGACCCAGAAGAGCCTCTTCAAAAAGCCATTTCCACATCTAGATATTATGTCTTCATCTCAAAGATCTTTCTGACATTTGATTTTGAATTGGCACGGGCAGCCTGCTTCTGCATTCTCTCACAGAAGTTCCCTTCTGCTCCTTCCTGCAGCAAGCGTGAGACTTCCTTCCCTTCCCTGGTTGTTCAGAGAGGACCCGGCCTGGCACCAGAATATTGCTATCTGATTCCAGAGAGGCACCCCCTAACGACCCCCTCCCCTCCGAGGAGCCACAGATGCCAGCTTGAGAATAGAGAAATGGCAACCTCCCTCGCCTCGTGTTGTTGAGGCTGGCACTCTCACTGATAAATGGCTAAGCACTTCCCAGGTGTAGCTTGGGAAAGAAACAAAAAACCAAACATCCTTGGGGGGATTAGGCCCCACTTTTTGATAAAAGGAGGGTAATCAGGGGTCACAGGCAGCTGTGACTAGTCATAAAAACACACTAGTTCTTGACAGCACCATAAAGTTACTCCTCATGTCAGAAGAGTTCCCCTCAATCCTGCCTTGCCACCTGAACAAAAGATATGGTGTTTGAAAAATGACTTGCCTTGTCACCTCCCCTGTCACCCTAAAATCCAAAGAATCCCTGACTATTCTGTATAAAAATGCTAAGCCTTTTAGGCTTGAGGTTGCACTTTTCTCCTGCACAGAGGGAAGGTTCACCATCCGAGTCTGACTCAAATTAATAAATAAACTCTTTTATTTCTTTACATCAGGCCCAGCGGTTCTTAGAGCTCTCCTGGGGGTCCCATGGAATTGCTGACACAACATTTGGGGGCTCATCTGAATGGTATTCCCCAGCAGATCTCTGGAATCTGCAGTCCGGAGAGTCTAAAGTCAGCGCACCAGTGTGGTGAAAGTCAGTGTTTCTGTATTGTTCATTGTTCATGTCTGTTCTTTCTGGCCATATTTTGGCATCAGAAAAAGTCTCGAGGTAACAGTGCAAGTGGAAAGAAGTGGCTAAAGCAGATGTGCTGGGCAGTCACGGCTGTAAGGGGCAGGAAGATGTTCCTGACCCCGGGTCCAGGGTGGATGAGGTTCCTGACCATCGGTTGGAAGTGCTAAGGGAGAGACCTCCAGCAATCTGCTTCCATATCCACCTCACTTCTACTTTCCGAGGTGAGAGTCTGTGAGTCCTAGTGCTTGGATTTACTTTTGTTTCTAGTCACGATGTGGCTATTTCGTGCATATGGTTTTGTCAGTGGTGTTTCTGGTAGTGTTTAGTCTCATGTTATACTGGATGGTGATGGATGCAATGGGACAGGTTAACTCTCATTCTCTTCCCTCCCACCCTCTTAACATTGTTTTAGCTCACTTTAAGGAAGTGAAAACCAGAGCTCACAATCTCTTGTTGGACGTGAGCAAGAAGAAAATGCACACGTATTGCAGCTCCGAGTGGCCTACCTTCAGAGTAAGATGGCCACTAGAGGGGACTTTCTATCTCTCCACGGTGCTAGTGGTGGAAGACAAAGTATTCCAGAAGGTTCAGGGACATCCAGAAAAGTCCCCTACATTGTAGTCTGGAAAGCTTTGGTTGCCAACCCACTACCTTGGGTGAAATCATTCCTATTGCCTCTTACCAAAGATACTTAACCTTCAGGAATCATGCCCACTCTGATGGCAGAAGACCAAAGCAGCAAGTCTCCAAGTCTTCAAAGCCCCTCTATCCCATTTTACAGGACAGTACGCCAGAAGAAGTCATTTCCCCATTGCCTTCCACTCAGGCACCAGCTCTGACAAAGGCAGTGGCCCCTGCTTTGGCTGAGACCCCGCCTCCCCCTGTGTTCCTGCACATGGACTTGTGCAGGTGCTTCTGCTCCCTGCGTTTCCACCCATGCAGGCAGGACCGGCGCAGGTATATTCACTCCCGGAGTTTCCACTTGTGCCCCTGCACAGGGGACCTGCACAGGGGACCTGCCCAGGCACTTCCATCACCAGCGTTTCCGCCCGAGGGGATTCCTGCAGCAGAGCCAGTGGTCCCTACATTGGCTCTACTCCTGCCCATGTATCCCCCCAGAAGGAGCGCCCCAGGTTCCAATAGTGTCCACCTTGGAGATGGAGGGAGGTCCAGCCCACAGGAGTAGAAGCAGGCATGCCAAGACACCGCCCCAGGCTGTAGCACCAGAGGCAGATTCCACTATCTTACCCCTGAGAGGGATAGGCCCAATTGATGAACAGGGAAACAAACCCCATCAGTATTGGCCTTTTGCTAAGGCTAATCTTTACAATTGGAGAAGAGAGTATGCTAGGTTCTTTGACAACCCTAAAGAGCTCATTAGACTCTTAGACACCATCCTTTTTACCCATCAGCCCACTTGGGATGATTGTCAGCAATTGTTGCAGATTCTCTTTACAACAGAGGAGAAAGAATGCATCATCCTGGAGGCTGGGAAGAATGTTCCAGGTGCCTACGGCACTCCAACTCAGAATCAAGCCGAGATTGATGAGGGTTTCCCTCTCAGGAGACCAGCTTGGGATTATAACATGGGGACAGGTAAGGAGCGTCTTCAAGTCTATTGCCAGTCTCTAGTGGCAGGTCTCAGGGCAACTGCCAAGTGATCCCGAATCTGGCTAAAGTTTATGATGACAGGCAGAGAGATAATGAGAGCCCTGCAGAGTTCCTCGAGAGGATTATGGATGCTTTCCACCGTTATACACACTTAGATCCTGAGGAAACAGAGAATTCTAACACAGTGGTGCTGACATTTATAAATCAGTCAGCCAGAACATTGGAAGAAAGCTACAGAAACTAGAAAGACTAGGGGGAAATTCATTGAGAGATTTAGTAGAGGTTGAGAAGAAAGTGTTCCATAACAGGGAATCTAAAGATAAGACAGGGAAGATATTACACAGAGATCTAGCCAGATTCCTGCTAGCCAATGGTAACCCAGAGAGAGGAAGCACCAGCTCTGGAACATTGCAGAAGGGAGAGAACCTAGAGAAGACCCCTGGCCAGAGCCTGGAGGAGGACGCCTACCAGCCTTGGGTAAGAACCAATGTGCCTATTGTAAAGAGAAAGGACACTGGGTCAGAGAATGCCCAAAGAAAAAGCCCTAAAACAAGACTATCGTCACTGAGGAAGAGGAAGACTGAGGGAGTCAGGGCTTGGACCCCCTCCCTGAGCCCTGGGTAGCCCTTATAATGGAGGGGGGAGCCTCTAGACTTCCTGGTAGATACTGGAGTCCAACATTCAGTGCTTGGAAAGGCTGAAGGGTCATTGTATAATAAAAAATCCTGGTTCCAGGGATCCATAGGTGCCAAACAATATTCAGGGACTACCCAAAGGACAGTGGACTTGGGAATGAGATGGGTATCTGTACTGGCTATTTTTGTGTCAACTTGACACAGCTGAGTTATCACAGAGAAAGGAGCTTCAGTTGAGGAAATGCCTCCATGAGATCCAACTGTAAGGCATTTTCTCAATTTGTGATCAAGGGGGAAAGGCCCCTTGTGGGTGGGACCATCCCTGGGCTGGTAGTCTTGGGTTCTATAAGGGAGCAGGCTGAGCAAGCCAGGGGAGGCAAGCCAGTAAAGAACATCCCTCCATGGCCTCTGCATCAGCTCCTGCTTTCTGACCTGTTTGAATTCCAGTCCTGACTTCCTTTGGTGATGAACAGCAGCATGGAAGTATAAGCCGAATAAACCCTTTCCTTCCCAACTTGCTTCTTGGTCATGATGTTTGTGCAGGAATAGAAACCCTGACTAAGACAGTATCTCACTTCTTTATAGTGATACTTGAATGCCCATACCCCTTATTGGGGAGAGATCTACTAGCCTAAATGAGAGCCCAGATTCATTTTGGCCCTGGGAAAATCTGGCTAATGGACTAGAACGGCAAACCAGTCCAGGTGCTGACACTTGACCTGGCCTCTGAGACTGAGTCTAGACTGTACGAGTCACCAGCCACCCCCCCCCTCCCCAAAAGACCTGGATGCCTGGCTGGCAGAGTTTCCCAAGGCTTGGTCAGAGACTGGAGACACGGGGCTGGTAAAACATAGACCCCCTGTATTTGTAGAGCATAAGCCAGGAGCAGACCAAGTATGGGTCTGCCAATATCCCATGTCCTAAGAAGCATGGAAGGGGATCATTCCCAATATCTGGAACTGATGGTGCTATCCCAGGCCCTTATTATGGAGAAAGGACTGGCTGTCAAAATCTGTATGGATAGCCAGTATGCATTTGTAACTGCTCATGTATATGGAGTTATATACCAGAAGAGAGGACTCCTAACTGCAGAAGGAAAAACTATCAAAAACAAAGATGAAATTCTACAATGACTTGAAGCCCTCTGGCTGCCAAAGAGAGTGGCAATCACACTGTCCAGGCCATCAGAAAGGAATAACGGCAGTGGCTAGAGGTAACAACTTGGCCGCCAAAGCCACCAAAGAGGAAACAGCTGCTTCCATGTTAGGTGTGACTCTACCAGAACCATCAAACCCCAACCTGCCGGAATGCCCAATCTATATGGAAGAAGAGATCAAATGGGCCAAGAGTCAGCCCATGAGCCGGTGTTCAGAGGTCTGGTGGCAGACGGCAGAAGGTAAGCTAATACTACCCACCTCTCTGGCAAGATCCATCCTCAGGAAAATCTATAGAGTCACCAACATGGGAGTGAGATGGATGGCTGATGCAGTGAGACAATCTAAAGTGACTTTCAGAGACATGCAAAATACTATTGAGAATATAGTGTCAAGCTGAAAAGCTTGCCATTTAACCAACACCCACAACACTGCCAAACATCCAGGCTCTCATCTTTGAGGTAAGAGACTAGGGGACTACTAGAAAGTTGATTTTACAGAAATCAAACGGGGAAAGTATGGCTACAAGTACTTACTGGTGTTCGTGGATACCTTCTCCGGATGGAAAGAGGTATTTCCAACAAAGACTGAAACTGCAGAGATAGTGGCTAAGGAGTTGCTAGAAGATATCATATGATAGGGTCAGACAATGGGCTAGCATTTGTGTCCAAGGTAAGCCAGGATGTAGCAAGATTTATTGGGGCAGATTGGAAATTACATTGTGCATACTGACTCCAAAGTTCAGTTCAGGCAGAAAAGGTGAAGCTAACATTAAAAGAGACCTTGACCAAATTAGCCATGGAAACTGGCAGGGACTAGGTGACATTCCTTTCCTTTGTCCTGTATCGGGTGAGGAATTCTCCTAACTAGATGGGATTAACCCCCTTTGAAATCATGTATTACCTGCTCCTATTGTACCTAACCTTCAGTCAACAGCTATTGCAGAATTAGAAGATGATGAGCATGAACAGGTTTGGCCTAAATTGAGTGCCCTCTATGAAGCAGACCCTGTTCTGGAACCACACAAGTTTCAACCTGGAGACTGGGTCTACATGAAGAGATTTAGCCAGAATGTGTTGGAGCCCCGGTGGAAAGAACAGTACGTCATTTTGCTGACCATGCCAACAGCTGTTAAAGTGGATGGGATCACTGCCTGGGTGCACTGCACCCACATGAGACCAGCTAATCCCCTCTCCCCAGAAGATTGCCTGAATTCACAGTCGTCGCTGGAAGGGAAAGTTCATAGGGGCACCAGTCCTTTCAAGCTAAAATTAACCCAGTCTGAAGTTTGATGGTTTTACTAGCAGTGTGTACTGCTGTCCCCCAGCCTACACCTCCATTCAGAGGCCAGAAACCCACACCAGCCTTATGACTTGGCTTGGACAATCGAGAATCCTGAGACTGGTTACTGTAGATTTTGACAAACCCTAAACCTGTATGAAGAGGCCCTGTACCAGGCAAACCTGCACCAACACCAGTCCTCACTCAGACTGGCAGCTCTGTTCCCCCAGTCCCCAGCCTCTCCCCCACCCCCCAGCAGGGGTCCCCAGCTCTGGAATCTTTCCTGACTCACACATAGCTGGTAGACCCACTCTGGTCGAGCTAACCACTTCTTGCTGTTATGCTATAATGCTAGTCCCCCTTTTTATGAAGGTGTCAGATTCATATCCAGATATGATGAGTCTGAGAAGGACACTGCATGCAGATGATCCCAGGGAGGCTCAGCCTTAACCCTTTAGACCATATCAGGACAGGGCACCTACCTAGGGAAAGTTCTCTTCTCACATCAGCACCTCTGCAATCAAACAATCCCCATTGTTCATTCCAAATGGGTTATCTCTCCCGCACATCTTGCTGACTTTGTTTAGTGTGGCTAGTATGTGGATGATTTCAGGGCTGACCATTTAGTATTAGATAACCAAGGGCTATTCGCTGGGGAAGATCTGTTCTCCCACCCTGGGCATCCATGAGTTGCCCGTAGCTCTTTGTCTATGGATGAGACAGCAGAAGATTCTCACATCTATTGCTGTGGTCTGTTCAGGTCTTTCTTAGGCAGTTTTGTTGTTGTTTGTTTATTCATTGCTTCCCCACCACTTTTTTTGGTTTGTTTTTGTTTTTGTTTTTTGTTTTTCAGAGACAGGATTTCTCTGGAATTTACCCTGTAGATCAGGCAAACCTTGAACTTACAGAGATCTGTTTGTCTCTGACTCAATACCGCCCAGCAAAAAGAGGTGTGTTCCCGAGCTTAAACTCATATCATCAGGGTCTTGTTCAAGCACTGACCCATTTCAATGGTCTCTCTTTTAATATTGTACACACATGGATATGTTTTTGTAGTTTTAGGATCATACAACATAGCATTAAATCAGGAGCATTTTAGCATATCACTTGCATGTATAAAACATTTTAATGTCTGTATAATATTCTGTACATTACTTGGTTTAATCTGTTAAACAGGTTTTGTAATAGGCTTTTCAAATCTGTATGCATAAATTCTTGTGCTTTTATGTTTTTAGATTTGAAAAAGAATGGCCCCCAGAGGTTCATATAATTGAATGCTTAGTTGTTAGGGAATAGAACTGTTTGAGAAGGATTAGAAAGACTAAGTGGTATGGCTTTGTTGGAGTAGGTGTGGCCTTGTTGGAGGAGGTGTGGCCTTGTTGGAGGAGGTGTATCACTGGGACATAGGCATTGCCTTGTCTCACAGTTCCCGCTCTAAGGTGTTAGGACTGAGAGGTAAGCCATGTGTCTATAGCTATATGTAGTACACAGTAGCTACTTAACAAATACGGTAGAATGGATAAATGATTATTATTACTACTCCTAATAGAGTAATACCTAGTGGCTATGTTGTGTGTCTGGATGTCTGTGCACCATAAGCATGCCTGATGCTCTTGGAGTCCAGAAGAGGGTGTTGGATGCTATAGAACTGGAGTTACAAACAGTTGTGAATTACCATGTGGGTGTAGTAATCAAATCGGGATCCTCTGGGAAAACAGGCAGTGTTCCCAACAGCTGAGTCATCTCTCCAGCCCCACAGTAGCAAATTTGATGATATATATATATATATATATATATATATATATATATATGTATATGATTTGTTCTAAAAGAGGGGACTGCTGAGCCATCTCTCCAACCCAGAAAAAAATGCATCTTTAAATAGATCTATAGAGACTGAAATGTAATGAGTTGATTTTTAAAAAAATAATTTACTAATTTTTTGGAAGTGTGTAGGAACTGGAATTTTTTTCCCAGCATGAGAGCGATGGCCAGGTAGCTGGGACTGTGATGCCTCAAAGCTACTAACAAGGCCTGGTGCTGCTGGATTTGTCCCTTGTGTCACAATCCTTGCCACTTGCTTCTCAGCTCTTTCTTGTCCTGCTGGAGACAGGGACACCACAGTGTTGTATCTGTACAAGCTGGCTTTCTCTTTACTTCCTGCACCATTTTTTAAATACTTGAAACATCTCTTTTCTCTTGTCAGCCTTTCCATCTGGCTCCTGCCCATCCCCAAGGATGGTGGGAAGGTGGCCTTTCTAGGGGGCAGTTCATCCTAGTGCTGTTGGCCTGAATCCCACAGCTTTCCCAGCATTCCCCTCTGCCCACGCATTGGGCTGGCCAGCTTCAAGGCTTGCCTTTAACATGGCCTGAAGATAGCTGAGCTGCTGGCTCCATGCCTTTCTGGTGAGACCTCCCAGCTGGAAGGGCCCTTCCCTGACTCCCAGCCAAACTCCTCCCAGGGCTCTACACTGCAGCTTCTACTTCCAGATCTGACCGAGAAGCTCTGACCTTGTCTGTACTACTCTCATGTTTGGAATAGGATTTAGTAATAGGGAATGTGCTGAGGGACAGTATGGAGGATGAGATCAGACAGATGTGTTTTCCTCCATTCCTTTGACCATGGGACCATGCTTCCACCTCCTCTAGTCCAGGTTATCTCCATCACACCATGAACCCTGGGTCACATGTGTCCTGGTGTTGTGACTAAACTACTCTGTGTGGTAGGACTTGTGTTCCCACTAACTTTCAACAGAAGTCTTGAGTTTTTATGTATCAAGGCACATGGTACATGCTCATTAATACTAAAATCTTTGTGGCTAGTGTTATCTTTGTGTTAGTGTATATGTGTTCATGTGTGCACAAGCATGTACACATGTGTGGAGGGCAGAGGTCAGCATTGGGAATATACTTCAATTGTTCTCCATCTGAATCTTTTGAGATCAGATCTTTCTCTGAGCCTGAAGTTTACCTATTTGTCTAGACTTGTTGGCCAGTGGGCCCCAGGGAACCTCCTGTTTATACCTCTTCAGTTGTGTTTCTTTTCACATGGGGTGCCAGAGACTCAAATCTCCTTGCTGGCACAGCAGTCACCTTACCAACTGTGTGATGTGCCCAGATCCCAGCATCATCTTTTGTGAAAATGTAACTAGCACTAGCAATTTGATAAATCATTTCTATAAATGATCTTCTTTAGTCTTTAAGATAACAGACTGAATTATCCTTAAGTGTTATCACCTCCTGTTTCAGTTGAGGACATTGTGGCATAAGGTTTGCCCAAGATTGCCCACAGGGTCTCCCTTTGATCAGGAATGCTGATTCATCAGCCCAGTGACCACAGTTCCCAGCCACAAATGGCAGCCTGACTTGTTTTCTTGTTCAGAATGTGGTTTCTTATGGGTGTGGTGGGGCTAGGTAGACAGCATCTTGATGAGAACTGCTCAAGTTTTGTATAGAAAGGAGGGGAGACTGGGAGCAGAGCAGCCTATTAAACCACTCATTCCTTCCAAAAGCAAACAAACAGCTGTACACGAGCTATGTACTGGGCATGGAGGGCTAAACACCCTATCCTAGTCCAGCTCTGGACTAAGCTGCTCCTATCTTAGCACTTTTTTTCTTCTTTCAGCAGCCTCTCTTCCCTGCTTTGTGTGATAAATGATGGCTTACTTTAAAATCCAGCCAAGATCTGTCCTCATCCCAGGACTTCACCTCCTTTGTTTTTACTGGCTCATGTTTGGGCTCCAGTAACATATGTTTTCGATGTAATATGTCCTGTCTCCAGCTCTAGGGTTTTAAGCTGTTAATAGTTAGGGATTGGAGAATAGGAAATAGAAAGAATGCCTTTGAAAACACACATAGTAGTACATGCAGGATATACCTTTGAAAGGTGGAAAGTACACCAACTTTTATAAAGTTAAATCCTATTTTCTCATTGATATACATTGCAGATATGCCTTATTTTATTTTTAATTGTTATTTGATCTTATGAAAATATCACTGGGCCCTGATATTTCATAAGTAGGCATTCCTCAAGTGACACTCCCACACTATCACAGGATAATAATCTATCCACAGAAGTTCCAAAATTGGGCTGGAGAGATGGCTCAGCAGTGAAGAGCACTGACTGCTCTTCTGGAGGTCCTGAGTTCAATTCCCAGCAACCACATGGTGGCTCACAATCATCTGTAATGAGATCTGATGCCCTCTTCTGGTGTGTCTGATGACAGCTATAGTGTACTCACATACATGAAATAAATAAATCTTAAAAAAAAAAGAAGTTCCAAAATTGTGTCCCCCTGCACATTTATATTTAAAAGAGTACTCCTGGCATCTTTTATAAAACTGGTGATCACCTTTAGTGTATAGATTTTTCTGTTCCAATTTTAGAAGTTTAAGTTTAGTTCAATATTTATGCATATAGTTAAAATCAAACTAAACAGTTTACAGAAAACTTGAGCAGTCCTCAGCAAGATGCCATCCACCTATCCCCACCCCACCCTCAAGAAACCACATTCAGTTCCTTCTGGCTCAGCGATTTTCTGGTCCTCATACGGAGTCAGAGCTGGATCCCACAAACCACAGAGCTTAAGTGAAAATGTTCTTCAGGCCCTGTTATGATGATAGGCACAGCCACACTGAGGCAGCATGTGGGATGCTGATTTGGTTGTTAGCATGTTTGTCTCTAACAAAAGATGCCATCACCAAAAACTGTGGAGATATTGAGACCAAGTAAGCCATAACCTTAGGACTATACAGAAAGGCTGACACAGGAGGAATAGGAACAGATTTTCATGACTTAACATGGGCTAATCCATGTGCAGGAAGGTCTACGTCCACAGTGCCCACCACAATAGCACTGTGTGTGCATGTGCATGTGCGTGTAACTTACTTGAGCATGTTTTCTTATCTCTGTTAAGAGCAAATCCCTCGTGGCACCGGCACAGGTAGGAACTTTCAGCATTTACACACTCGTGTTCACATCCATGATTTTCTGAGGCACAGTAGTCCACAGCTGAAGAAAACAACACACATTTAGGATACGAAGAAGGGTGCAGAAGAATGTCAGAATACCTATAACAAAAATAATTAGAGCTAATATGGTCCCATCCTCCACCCCCCCAAAACAATATGGATAAATAAACATGCAACATCCCCCTAAAAAATAATGAATCTAGATCAGGCTTTCATTCTGGAATATAAAACATATATGGACAAGTATATTTAAAAAGCAAAGAAAAGCCAATCAAAATTATTACAAGGCACATCTATTGAACTGGGGAAAATGGAGATCAGATAAAACTTAGTGGCAGCTGTTAGTATAGCTAACGATAGTGCACTTATCTTGCACTCAAGAGGCTCTAAGACCATAAAAACAACAAAGGAATGAAAACTCAAAGCAGTAAGTCAGCACAAACAATTATATAAATCATGAATAGCAGTAAGAATCATTATGGAAGCAATCTGATAATTTAAATTTGCAAATCTAATTCTAGAAAATAACGAGTGGGAAATTATTTATATACAGTAAGATATTTATAGTAGCATCATCCATAGTGATCAAATATGTTTGAAAATGAGATAAGAACTTATAATAAGGGTAAATTATTTAGTGATTCATGAGAAAACATACGGGATTATATATACCTCATTAGTTCCATATATATATTCACCGAATATATACTATGAATCAGGCCCTGTTTTAGATGTTAGAGACAGAGTAAATAACAAACAAGACCCACACAGTCTCAAAGTGCTAACATTGGTGGTGGTATCAGACCAAAGTCATTAAATAGCATCATCCATTAGAAGATGGAGAATGTTCTAGAGGAAATCAAGGTGAGTAGGACCTGTCGGGGAAGGAGGCTGGGATATGACAGAGGTGGTCTGGAAAGGATTCTCTAAAAAGGTAATTGAGCAGTATTGAATTAAGTACCAGTTATAAGGACATCTGGAGTGTCCCAGGTAAGTGGAAAGGTCAGGAGGTGGAGTCACATGTACTGTGCTACAGAACTAGCAAAAGAGACCAATGCAGAGCAGGAAGAGAGGTGCAAGTGGTGTGGTTAAAAGAGACATGTGGGCTTCAAGGACTTAACATTCTATAGATCTCAGAACAGGTGTCCATGGCTTTATGTGGAAACAGTCTTACAGAGGTAATAAGGGTAACATGAAGACAATTCAGTATGCCTGATGAAAAGGAGTAAGTAGGGGTGGTTCTGATGTTAAGATCCTGTTCCCCAATTTATTTATTTATTTATTTATTTATTTATTTATTATTTATTTATTTATTTTTATTAGGTATTTTCTTCATTTACATTTCCAGTGCTATCCCAAAAGTCCCCCATACCCTCCCCCCCCACTCCCCTCCCCACCACTCCCACTTCTTGGCCCTGGCATTCCCCTGTACTGAGGCATATAAAGTTTGCAAGACCAATGGGCCTCTCTTCCCAATGATAGCTGACTAGGCCATCTTCTGATACATATGCAGCTAGAGACACAAGCTCTGGGGGTACTGGTTAGTTCATATTGTTGTTCCACCTATAGGGTTGCAGACCCCTTTAGCTCCTTGGGTACTTTCTCTAGCTCCTCCATTGGAGGACCTGTGATCCATCCAACAGCTGACTGTGAGCATCCACTTCTGTGTTTGCTAGGCCCCGGCATAGCCTCACAAGAGACAGCTATATCTGGGTCCTTTCAGCAAAATCTTGCTAGTGTATGCAATGGTGTCAGCATTTGGAGGCTGATTATGGGATAGATTCCCTGGGTATGGCAGTCTCTAGATGGTCCATCCTTTCATCTCAGCTCCAAACTTTGTCTCTGTAACTCCCCCCAATTGGTTCTTGATCTGTCAGTAAAGAAGCCATGGAACAATTGCTGGATGGAAAGGATAGACAGGACTTCTGGATCTCTGGAAGCAAGCAGGGAGATGCAAGGCAAGGAGAGGAGAGTTCTCCATCCTTATGTGGGAGAAAAGTTGACCAGCCATGTGAGATCTCAAAACAGAGTGGCTACACATGTCACTCTTACAGGTGGGTGGTCAGGAGTGTTTGGCAGGGACTAGATGTAATTGAGCAACTAAAGTTTAGGGCAGGTGGGAAGTATGGCAATAAGGGCATGCTAGCCTTGAGAGTTTAATAATGCCCAGCAATTGCACCAAGAAGGCAAGTTGAAAATGAACATCTGTGTGTGTCTGTGTGTGTGTGTGTGTGTGTGTGTGTGTGTGTGTCATTTATCTGTGGATTCAAGGGAAGTGGGGTGAGGGCTCATAGCAGTCTATTCCAGGAGCTTGGCAGGGTAGCAAAAGTCACACACAACAAGAATAGCCAGGAAGATGAGGAGCAGGCAAATATACTAGCCATGCACAAGGACCTAAGTCCAACTCCTGGATCCTGTATAGAAAGATAGACAATAGTAGATCACATCTGTAACTCAGCACTGCTATGGTGAGACAGGAGGTGGAGACAGAATGGTTGGAAGCTGAGAGCCTGGAGTACAAAGAGATCTTGCCTTACAAAATGGAAGATGGGAATTTACTCCCCCAAATTGTCCTCTGACTTTCACATGAATGCTGCAGCACTAACTTGCACAGGCATGAGCACATGGGTGCACATGCGTACACACATATACACACACCACAGATACCACACATACCACATCACATCAATCCCCACAACACACCATATACATCACACACACATACCACACACACATACCACACCATACCACACACACACACACATCACACACACACCCATTCCCCTCTGCCCTCTTTCTCCACATGCTCCCTCTCTCTGCTTTTCTCTGTCTTTACTACCCTCTCACTTCCCTCCCCATGCATACCCTGAATAAGTTCTATTCTATACTATACCATCATGTGGCTGGTCCCTCAGGGGGAAGGGATGCCTCAGCATGGGCCTGTAGAGGGACCTACTTCCCCCACACCTGACTGCACATCCACCAAACATATTCCTCCTCTCTATCTTTTTATAAAACATAACACACATACACCATACACACACACACCACACATACACACAAGCACACACCAAACACACATATATACACTAAACACACACCACACACACACAAACACACACACACACCACATCTCACACACACGCACACACACACACACACACTTTTTCTTTTTGTTAAGGAAGGCATCATGTGAAGATTATTAGACTTCAGGGCTGCAAATTAGTATCATAAATTAAGAAGGGGCAGGAAGACCTGTGTTGTGTGCATGGCCTTGCTGGCATCTTGGTTCAGGTTTCTAGTTTCCTATATTTTTGACATTGCTGTTGCTTTAAGTTCCCCAAATTTAGAACACTTTGGTAGATAGCCCTAGGACCAATCCCTGGGTGTTAAACGTGGGGCCAATGGGATTCCTGCTGAATTAGATATAAATCCAGAGAAAAGTATCAAGATCAACTCCAAACATTTGGACAGAACCGTAGGAAGGATGGCTCGACCAAGAACTAAGATAGAGATGGTTTGAAGATTGTGGCAGGAGACCCACACTACCATCTGGAGCATCAAGGGGGCATTAGCATTATAGTTGTGATGGCTTCATTGCTCATAGACATACAAAGTTTGGTGAAAAAACATTAGATCTCAGGCAGGCAAGACAGCTCAGAATAAAGACACTGTGCCATCCTGACAAACTGAGTCAGACTCCTAAGAACCCATGAAGGGGTGGAAGGAGAGAACCAGTTACACAGATGTCCTGTGGCTCCACATGTGTGTGGTACGTGCACTACCCCATCCCAGAAATAACCAATGATAAAGTTTTAAAAAGCAGGTCTCAAAACTGTATATGTGTAGTGATTATATCCTTTTCCTAAAGTAGAGCCCACAAATGGGAAGTAAGAATTACTGTTAAATTCAAGTGGTAGGATTAGATAGATAAATATATCAAATATACGTTTGATGCATGCATACTTTTTGTTGTGGTTTCTGTACTAAAGGCTGAACCCAGAGCCTGTGCATATGAGGCAAGCGCTCTATCACTGTGCTGTGCACTCCATTGGCTTTTGCAGTTCCTTACAAGCAAAATCATGCCTGGATGAGACAGTAGTGCATCCAACACAGTAACTGAAGGATGCAGAGGGGAAGCCAAGACCTTAAAGAGCAACAGCCTGTGTTATGTGCTTTCTGAGTGAATCAAGCTTCAGTCGGAAGCAAAGCTTTTAAAACATCACCTCTGTAAGTAGTTCTAATAGCCCCTAGTATCTGTGACTTCAATACATAGCACTTGACTTTCAAGTCCTATGATATTTCTGGTGCTACATAGACAAGGGTCAGATTACTATATCACAAAGAACTCAGATTCTTCACCTCTTTTGAACTTCTCTCATCCCTTGTTTGGAAGCTATGGAAGAAGCTATATAAGATAACATTCTACATAAGCAGCTTTTTTTTATTATTAGATATTTTCTTTATATACATTTCAAATTTCAAATGCTATCCCGAAAGTTCCCTATACCCTCCCCCTGCCCTGCTCCCCTACCCACCCATTCCTGCTTCTTGGCCCTGGCGTTCCCTTCTACTGGGGCATATAAAGTTTGCAATACCAAGGGTCCTCTCTTCCCATTGATGGCCGACTAGACCATCTTCTGCTACATATGCAGCTAGAGACACAAGCTCTGGGGGTACTGGTTAGTTCATATTGTTGTTCCACCTATAGGGTTGCACACCCCTTCAGCTCCTTGGGTGCTTTCTCTAGCTTCTCCATTGAGGGCCCTGTGTTCCATCTTATATGTCCATCTTATGGACAAATGGATGTATCTGGAGGATATCATCTTTAGTGAGATAACTCAATCACAAAAGAAGTCATTAGATATGCATTCACTGATAAGTGGATATTAGCCCAGAAACATAGAACACCCAAGATACAATTTGCAAAACACAAGAAAATCAAGAAGAGGGAAGACCAATGGGTGGATACTTCGTTCCTCCTTAGAATAGGGAACAAAATAACCATGAAAGGAGTCATAAGCAGCTTTTAAAGCTGAACACAATTCTTGATAAATCAAAGCTCTCCTTCCCTTTAGGGCCTCTGGGACTTTATGTGACTGAGGTAGCTGGAGTCCCTGCATACTAGACTATCTGTGCATATCTCACCTTGGCTGAGATGTGTGCTTATAGAGCAGCTGTGGTGGGACACCTGTGCTCTTGAACACCCTCAATCTTCCGCTGACCACATGGTATGTCTATAAGGCATAAGTTCTCAAGTTGTGGTCTGTGAACTGTTCACATCAACAATCATTTGAAAATTTACCTACAATATCAATTCTCTGGTCCTGCCCTAGACAAGTGGGATCAGAATTTCTGGTTATGGGAACCTGGAATCTGTGTCAACAAGTCCCTAGGGGATTCTAGTGTATGATAAATTTAATAGTCTCTGTTAAATTGTAACAACATACTATACATGACATTTGTACATGATCTTCTAATTAACTATAATAATGACAAATAAGTATAAGCACTCAGAATTTTTCTTAAAAATAAAAATTAAGTTAATAGCTTTGGAGAAACTTGAGGCTTGGTACCAATTAAAGTTACTCTGAGAACAATAATTTTTATGGTATTATAAATATAAAAGATGGAATATTTTTTATTAATTTCAAAAGGATTCTGACCCTAGATTATTTTACAGAATTTTTCATATCCTGTGCCAACTTAAAGAATGCCAAACTGGAAAAATCCCAGATAATATGTCACAGGAATGATGTATACAATAAAGATGTTAAATAACATTTTTTCAAATAAGCCTATTTAATGTTTTGAAACTACTACTAAATATAACTTTTATTAAATGTATACTTGTTTTTAATGAAAACAATTAAGATATGTTTGTGTACATAGGTGAGATGTTTAGGAATGGAGCTGTCTGTTTTGAGGTTTATGGCAGGGACAGGGTCTCTTAGTGTGTAGACCAAGCTGGCCTGGAATTTGTAGCAATGTTTCTTAAGTGCTTGGATTACAATTGTATATAACCATGCCCTACCAGCTGAACTCATAGTTTTCAGGACATCCCTTTTTTATGGTATTTTCCATTCCTCAGCCAGCTACAGGCCACTGTCATAGATGAGATTCTCTCGGGCTGATTCTCAGGCTGCTTTGTCCTCTGTGTACACACCTGTCTGAACTAAAGAAGGGCTGAATTCAGTGACTGAAATAACTGAGACCCTGGTCTATACAATTTCAATGTTTTAATGCTGTCATTGACTCAGTATCAGGCCACTTAGGGGTGGTGGTCCAGGCCACCAATCAGCAGTTGTACATGAAGAAACCCATTTCCAGTCATGTGAACCTCAGAGTTTTAGGATCCAGAAAGTTCTAGTGCACTCATCTTGATCTTTCTTTACCAAGTTTTTTGGATTTGTTGCATAACTTCCTGAGTTCCAAACTTGTACTTTTGAAAAGAAAGGCCAAGGTTATGGGCAGATGTCTGGAGTTGACCACTCTCCTTATTCACTCCAACAAAATCCCTTCCGTTATCTCTGCCTGGAGTCCCTGTGTGCACCTTCAAAGATGAGAAGAATACTGTAACTCCCTGGCCATCATTCCTTGTCCAGGTGTATAGATCACAGAGGGCTAATGTCCAAGAGTCAGAAATGAGCCTTGCTGAATCTAGTCTCTGCTCAATGTGTGAGAAACCACTCCGCTGTCTTCAGACATAAACAGTACTTTAGTGCAGTGACAAAGACTAAGGTGGATTTGTCATGATATTTTATCACAGCAACAGAGAAATAACTAGTGCACATACCTTAGAGACATCCTTAAATGTAGTCACCCATAGAAAGCAGTCACAAAGGAAATACAAGCATCTAATTGAGATCAAGTGCCTAACCACTAGACATTGAAATGGTGGTAGATTATCTGACTCTAATAGAGTCACGTGTTAAACTGACCTGTAAGCTTCATGTTATTATCCTTAATTTACAGACTGAGGTGATTGAACTATAAAGAAATCCAGAGATGTATAAAAGCAATGACAATGGTATTTTCCACACAGGATGACTGTCATACATGTAAAAATACTTCAGAGAGGTACCAGGACCAATAACAGTCAATAAATGCAAGTACATTTTAATCACCGTCACTCTAAGAACCTAAGATTGGACTGATCGACATATGGACACCTACGTCATTTATTTAGCTAAGGAGCACTTAATTCAGTGAATATGGAATCAGTCAGTGTGTTGCCCCTTCGATAGCACTGACAAGCCAGTACCAGATGTGAGTGACTTTAAGCAAATTAGTGTAATCATTTGAATTCTTATGTCCTTCCAAAATTCATGTTCAAATTTAATTTCTAATGCACTGGGAAGTGGGCCTTTAGTAAGTGGCCATACCACAAGGGCTCTGCCTTCATTAATGAGCTGGAGAAATGGCTCAGTGCTTGAGTGAACTGCTTTTCTAGAGTGCCCATGTCCTGTTCCCAGCATCCATGTATGGCAGATTACAACCACTTCCTCTTCTGGCCTCCATGGTCCTCAGCACTCACAAGTATGTACCCTATATAGATACACACACACACTTAAAAATAAAGCCAATCTTTAGGAAGGTCTCCATAGTATTCAGTCCCGTTTGCCTGTCCACCTTCCATGACAAGATGACACAGAGTTGAAGGTGCCACCTTGAAAACAGAGAGCAACCTTCACCAGGCAGCCTGTACCATTTAGAATACATTTCTATTAATGAATTACCCAGTTTTAGGTATTTTGTTGGGAGAGCATGAATGAATGAAGACAAAAAGGAAAAATCGAATTTGCAATTTCTAAAAACTAATTGAGGGAGAGCCCATTCAAATGACAGAAACGGCAATGCAAGTTCAACCTGACGAGGAAGAGTACAACTTGCTTCTGCCCAGACAGTTTATACTCTGCTCAGAAAGCTGGAAGGAAAATAGGACCAAGGCTACCCCCATTTACAAAGCCACTAGTAAACATTGGGTAAGCAAATTCACAAGAAAACGCACACCCAGAGAAAAAGCACAGCCCATAAGTGATGTACAGAGTGGGGTGACAATGAATACAGCTTCAATAGCAGCTAACGCATTTCAAAGTCAGGAGCTCCACTAAACCACATAGGGCATCTCAATGAGTAAATGCAGTGTTCAGTAACTCAGATGGGTGGAAATGTTAACTAGAACTCATGAGTCGGTACCTAAGAGATTGACACTCACTCAGGGCACAGTGACAGTTCCAACCTAGCTCTCCAGATGTCTCTCTTCTCTATTTCTGTCCTCCATGGGCTCTCCACGCAGCTCTATGAAACAGCAACTGGCTTTCTAGAAATTTCACCCCCTAACTGAGGCTACTGGCCACAGAGTTCTACTTGGTCATCTCACACCTATCTCCTCAGAGATCTTGGTCAGCGGCTGTCAAGGGCAGTTGTAAAGATGGTAATGTAAGGACCATCATGGGGATGAGATGTGCACCACCTTAAGACATATGTTTCTCTTGGCTTACCATTTTTCTGCTTGATGGCCTAATACAGGCAAGACATACTTGGCATTTTGATTGTGAGCCTAGACTTTAATGGCTGAACTATCTCTCCAGCCCAAGACACTCTCATATGCGTATAAGCATTAGCACTAAAAGCCCTCTTCTTGGATGAATATAATACAGTGCTGCTCCCTGGCAACCACAGCATGGACTCACGCTTCAGCAAATGTCAAATTCCAAGCTTACAGCATAATCCTGAGAGACACAAAGATTCTCCACTACTCTGGGACAATTGGACAATTATTTGGTAACAGAGAGGAATGGATTCCCCACCACCCTCCAGTTTCCCAAGGGCCAGGAGTTGGCCTCCTGCTCGTCTGTCCTCTGTGACTTTCACACTCTTAGTTCATTCTGTTTCTCCTCTCACTCAATTAGAACTTTTCTCCTGGCTTCTTGGCACTATCTCGTCCTTCCTCATATGCCCATCCCCCACCTTTTTCTTTTCAGTTCTTTTTCAGTTCACAAAGTTTCTACTCATTTAACAACAGAAAGGGGCCAAAAAATGTTTTGTAGTACATATTTCTATGGGGGAAACTATGGTAGAAAATGCAATGAATTATTAGCAGTGATTTTTCTTAACCTTTAAATATTAATTGTACAATAAAGAATTAATGAAGCAAAATAATAATTGGTGGATCAGGGTTGACGTCTGTTTTGGCGGTGTGTCAACAGAATACTCTGTCATAGTTGCCACCAGGAAATTAACACCCCATCCCCAGTAAGTAGCTCCAAGGCTTAGGAGACAGATTCCATTTGCTGATCTCAGATGAGGGTAGTTTTCAAACACACCAGTGTATAAAAGCAAAGCCACAATACTCTCATTACTCTCATGCAAATAGCAAATGGCCGCTTTTTGTTGTCTTTTTCCTTTTTCATAAACCTAACAATCTAGGTATGCTGGAAAATATGCATTTGAAATACAAAAGCATAAACATATACTGTGGAAGGAAACAGGGCATGAAGAGAATCAACATGAACTCTGAAAGCAATGGGCTATAGGACAGAAAAGCAAGATTTGGTCAGGAATCTATGTTCACTTCAGCTAACCTTACTGAACACCTGTTATTTACCTACTATTTCTTGCTCTAATGATGAATAAGATCAGGCAAGGGTACTTTAGCCAATCAGGAAGGTCCTGCATACATACTAGGGGGTTTCTGGCCTGTTCGCCAAGGGCTAAGGAAAACTACAACCCATCAGTGAAGAAATCAGAGGCTAGCCCAACCCGTAACCCGCTCAGCGTGGTGTCCTCAAGTTGGAAGGGTGTTCAGCTGTGAGTCTGTGTTTGCAGCTCACACTTGCTGGAGACCCCCTCCCTGGCTTTATGTTTGAGGTTGTTTATTTTCTGTGATCATGATGCCAGTGCACACAGTTGAGCCTTTCACTGACCTGCAGGTCCAAAGTGAAAGATAAGACTGCCAGTGTTTTTGAGGTACTGCATAGTATCCCGCCCTGCCCATCACCAAGTAAAATGTATGTATAAGACGTGAGCTTACAGTTTCATCCCCACGCTCTGCCCTTTTCAAGCAGTGAAGTAGAAAGCAATTACATTTATATAGATTATCTTCAAGCATGGTTTATGTGAATGATCTAGAATAAACAGATACTGACCCCAAGTAAAAACTAAGTCTTTAAAATTCAAAATCTGCCTAAAAACTAGACCACAAAACCAAGAACTTCATTAAAACCCAAAGGACAATCTGGGCTTTGTGCATGTTTGTTCTATCCGCTGTCCTTCCTATTCATAATGTGCCCTTCCTCGGCACACAGGACTGGAGAGATACCTACCTGTACATCGCTTCCCGTCCTCGGCCAAGGTGTAGCCACTGTAGCACTGGCAGACAAAGGAACCCAGCATGTTCACGCACAGCTGCTCACAACCATGGTCCTCTGTGGCACACAAATCCTGGACTGAGACAAAACTGCACCATTAGCACATAGCTCTGGAGGAGAAGAGCTATTGGTCCATGACACTTCAACTCTACAGCACTTACTACAGTAATCTTTAGTAACATTACACATTTTAATATATTATTATTATTGTAGAAAATTGAGGGCAAAATACATAAAAGGGAACTCCACCTGTAGTCTACTACCCAGAAAAAACACTGCTGACATTTTGTGCATTTTAGCACAGATTAAAAACATTTTCAAAGTTGGAATTATATGGAAACTGAATAATTTTAATTAATATTTGTCTTTTCCTGTGGTAATGAAAACCACTCTGAACATATTTTGAGGGCTCATATGAGTCAAGCTGAGCACAAGAGCTTCAATTGCTCCCAGAAAGTACCATTCCTAATCTCTGGGCATGCATAGCTTCACCAACACATGCCGGGATGACTTAGTTTTGAGCTGCTTTTGACACTGTGCAGATAAGGCAGCCAAGTAAGATACGGACTTACCAGTCTGCTAGAAACATGGTATGGTGGCTTGAGTAAGAATGGCCCCCACAGGCTCTCACCAAGGAGTGGCACTATTATAGCAGGTGTGGTCTTGTTGGAGTAGGTGTGGCCTTATTAGAGAAAGTGTGTCACTTGGGAAGGGCTTTGGGGTTTCAAATGCTCAAGCTAAGCCCAAGTACTCTGTCCTTCTGCTGCCTACCAATCAAGATGTAGAACTCTCAGCTACCTTTCCAGAAGCTTGTCCCCTTACACACCACCGTGCATCCCACCAGGACAATAATGGACTGTAAGTGTAAGCTAGCCTCAGTTAAATATTTTCCTTTTAAGAGTTGGCATGCCCATCGTGTCTCTTCACAGCAACAGAACACTGACCGAGACCCGTGACAAGTCCAAGCACAACACCGATCTTTAGATTTCCATCAGCTTTTCCTCTTCCCATCTGACTATAGGAAAGGTTCTAGGAAAACTTTGTATGTGCTCTGCTCGTCCACCTGCACAATCGACACCAGATGCCTTGAGTGATGAGCCAGATTACAGGGAGTGACAGAGGAGTGACTAGTGACAGTCTGGCTTGAGTTAGTCATCACATATCCACAAAGGGCTGAGCTGCTGGTCATTCACACGCAGTATGGGAACATGTGTATGGGGGTTCTCCTCAGCCATGGGTTTAGGAATACGTTAGAGGAAGAAGAGGTTAAAGGCACCTTCGACCCATCAGTGAGTCAGCCTCTCCTTGGCACAGATGGGCAGACATGATGATGCTGTTTTCTGGCAAGGAGACTGCTTGGATGCCATGAAAGGACACTCTACTTATGATCCTGCCATTAAAACCAGCGAAGGCATAAAGGGGACTGAATGAATTAAAGAGACATTCCTTTGGTTAAAAAGCATCACTACATCAAGGGTGATGAAAACTCAGTTACCCAGAAAACTGTCAGCCCCTGACTCTAATCTTTATACTTAAAAGAAAAAAAAGAGTCTGTACCACTGAAACAAAGGCTGATTTTTATCTTTAACTGTGTGTTCCAGCATTAGCTGTCCACAGAGGGAGCACGGGGTCAGATGCTCTGGGGCTGGTGACACAAGCTGTTGTGAGCCACCTGACATGGAACTGAACTGAGGTCCTCTGCAGGATGCTCTTCGTGGTTGGGCCACCTCTCCAGCCTCATCATCCTTCCTTGTTATTAAAATATCCTTTATTAAATTAGTTTTCGACAATTTTGTACAAGTAATGCTTTCTGGTTCTCTCGCTCTTCTTCCTCCCTACCAGTCTCTTCCCCATATTCATGTCATTTCATCCTGTGACCCATGGAGTTTACCCTGGGCTTTCTGTGAAACCTTGAGTTTAGGACTATCCAGTACATCCTGGGGGATGGAGTTACCAATGGGTATACAACTAAAGATAATGACTGTCCTTCCCCAGGAATCCATCTGTAGGCAATAGCTCAGCAAGGAAGGGTCAGGCCCATAAGTCCCTATGGATCTATGATTAGCTACACCCAGTCTTGTGAAGGCCCAGTGCAGGCAGCCAGGGCTGCTGGATCAGCATAATTTCAATGGCTGCTATGTCCTGGAGAGTGCATTCTGTGGCCCTTCTCCCATATTCCTGCTCTGACATTCTTTCTGCTCCCCGTTCTGTGATTTCCCCTTGGCCTCAGAGGGGATGTCATAAGGCCCCCTGCCTTTAAAATCTTTTTAAAATTTATTTTATTTGTATGAGTACACTGTAGCTGTCTTCAGACACCCCAGAAGAGGGCATCAGATCCAATTACTCATGGTTATGAACCACCATGTGGTTGCTGGGAACTGAACCCAGGACCTCTGGAAGTGTTCTTAACTGCTGAGCCATAAGCCCCGTTTCTAGGGATAAGCCCTTTACTGTCCAATTCTCAGCACCATGAACATCCACGGGTCTGCAATTGTCTCATTTACTCTGTACAAAGCAGTTTCTCTAATTGTCCCTTCCTGGGCATGATGGCTCAGTCTGCAAAGTTACTGTCTTGGCAACATGAGGACCTGAGTTTGATCCCCAGAACCCACATAAATAGCTAAGCATGGTAGCAGACACTTATAATCCTGGCAGTGAGATGGGAGGCAGAACCGAATCGCTGGCACTCCCTGCTAGCTTGCCTCACGCCCTTGGCAAAGACATAGGCAGACCCTCAAGCAAAAGGTGCTTGGTGCCTGAGCAGCAACAGCTGAGGCTGTCCTCTGACCTCCACAGACATGCACACATGTGCGCACACACACATGTGCACATACACAAAAACATACCTAAATAAGTACTTGGCCTTTGAATTTTGTATTGTGCTTTCAGATAAACATATTAAGTTGACAAAATGATCAAAGCTGATCTGACTCAGCATCTCTATTAAATAAACTGGGCACTTTTTTTTAAACTTTTTATTTTTATGTGTATGGGTGCTTGCCTGCGTGTACAAACGACTGTGCACCACATCCATGAATGTAGTTCCCAAGCAGGCCAAAAGAAGGCATCAAATCCCCTAGAACTGGAGTTAGAAAAGTTGTGAGTTGTCATATGGGTGTTGGAAGTCAAACCCAAATGCTCTGGAAGAGAGCCAGTGTTCTTTTCCATGGAGCCATTTCTCTCCAGCTTGAGCTGGAGCCCTTACAAAAAACTTAAGATTTACACTCTCACATATTAAACTGCTCAGGTCTAAGCACGAGAATGGAGACGGAGGGGACATGCTGATATGCAGGAGACCAGGAGAGGCTCGGCATTTGGAGTTTACTCTGGGAATTCCATGGAAAGGGGCAGGAGAGCTTGAGAAGGACTGCTAACACCAGATGCTGAGAGCCCTCTAGTAGGCTGCCGAATCTGAACTCTGTTCAACAGGGGAGACTCCATCCAAACTGTGCTTTGGATTCTATTCTCATGTGTCTGACAGCATCTGTCACAGGTATTCTCAGCTCTGGGGACCTTAGCAGACTTCCAGCATAGCTCAATGAAAACCACTGATTTGTATGAGAATAGTATCAGGGCCTTCAGTGTGCCTGGAGGGTGACAGCCAGTTTGCCTCGTGCTATGAGGAGTTTTGGCCTCACACACTGGCTGTCTGTGCACTCCAGCTCAGACCCTGCTTGCTCCCTCACCAGCATGCATCATGATATTAATGGTGCATGTGTTTATGTAGTGATGCAGTCACTGGGTCATCCTTAAGAGACTCTAAGTCCCTTCACAGGTGGCTAGCACAAAGTCCTGCTGCTGAGGAAATAAGGGCCCAGCTCATGGCAACAGTTGCTTCTAGCCATCTCTGCAGGAGGTAAGAGCTTGTGTCTCTGCTCCAAGTATTACCTGGCTCCCTTTGGGTCACTAGACACCATCCTCCAACTCCCCTCCCACCCCCACACAGCCCTCACACGGATGTACCAACCAGGAAGAGCAAGAAGAGGTGGGTATAAGGGCTTTTCGATAGTCATTTACTTACAGTTGCCTGGCTTCAAAATTCTGAGAAAGCTTTTGTGTTTTTGTGTATTGTCTTTTCTTTCTTTCTTTCTTTCTTTCTTTCTTTCTTTCTTTCTTTCTTTCTTTCTTTCTTTTTCTTTTTTTTTTGGGGGGGTGGGTTTGTTTGTTTGTTTGTTTGTTTGTTTGTTTGTTTGTTTTTCGAGACAGGGTTTCTCTGTGTAGCCCTGGCTGTCCTGGAACTCACTTTGTAGACCAGGCTGGCCTCAAACTCAGAAATCCTCCTGCCTCTGCCTCCCGAGTGCTGGGATTAAAGGCGTGCGCCACCACTGCCCGGTTCGTGTACTGTCTTAAAAGTATCATTTCAAAACAAACGAACAAGGTGCTTGAGAAACTGTGTGGATTTATTTTTGTAGCAGACGACTTAGAACAGACAGAGCAGATTTTGAGGAAATACTGATTATTTTCTAGACAGGCCAGGACTCTGCAAAGTGCAGGGAATAACTGTGTGGCCCTGTCTATTAGACATTCTGGAGTCCTTTCAAAAAACACTGATGTTAGAACTGGAAGATGCTCAGATAGTAAAGTGCCTGTCGGGCAAGCATGAGGACCTGAGTTCAATCCCAAGGCAGTATAAAAAGTCAGGCACAGGTGCTTGTAACCCCAGCACTGGGGAGACAGAGATAGATGAGCCAGCCTAGCTTGACTGGTAAGCTCCAGGACCCAATGAGAGACTCTGTTGGCATTGAGAAAAGGAGAGGGGAAAAAAAGAGAAGGGAAAAAAGGAAAGAAAAAGAAAGGAAGGAAAGGAGAAGGACAGGGCAGGGCAGGGCAGGGCAGGGCAGGGCAGGGCAGGGAAAGGAAGAGCTCCCCTTTCCATTCCCCATTCCACCACACTAACCATGAAATTCACTTACTTACAGTTATGCCAAGATACACCCCTTCTGTTAAACTACACTGGCTCAGGGGAAGGATTTCAGCAGCAGCGTTTGCTAAATATCCTCAAAATCCCCAGAGTGTGGTAGTCAGAAAATCACCAAACCTCTTGAAAAAGAAAAAATCCCCGTGATCCTCTGAGGGGACAGTATTCAGACTTCTTTTGTGACCTGGAACCCCAAGGCTCAGCTTTCTCTCCCCAGACACACATGAGAATGCAGTGTGGACTGGAAGGCTCCCAGTCCCAGAGAATTGCCCCAGGAATACGGAGCTTGCCAGCTGGCTCTCTGAGGCTGTTCTTTCATACTGTTTTTAGAATGTCGTAATTTATGACCGTGAGTGATTTGTACTGACCCAAGGGAGACTGTTAAGAGATTAATCTTATTAAACAAAGACAAAAGAATAAACGAAGACTGGGCTCTAACCAAATGCCTTCTTGTTTTCCTAGCATTGAACACTTCGATTTGACAAAAAAAGCACAAAAGTTTTGGGACAATTCCTTATGCTTTTGAAAAAAAAACTTTCTCCCTCAAGGCCTGGAGGACTTCACTGAAGAGTGATAAACCCACTTCTGGGTATGGAAGAGACCTTGGCTTCAGAGTCCCTGTTACCCTGGCACAGCCTTCTGCCTTCTCTGCCTGGTGACCCAAGTATGGCTTGAGACATCAGTCAAGCACCATCTCTTTCAGAAGTCTGTTCAAAGACTTCACCCTCAGGATCTTGCAGCTATTACCATTTACCCCAGTACTGGAAAGGCGGGCCACATGTCTGCCAGGCCCAGTGAGTGTAACTGGGCTGTTCCACTGATTGCTAGGAGCCTCCTGCACTGTCCCTCTGAACATGTTTTAGAAATGCTCATGACTGAAGAGACAGTGACTGTTGGATCCATGTGGTGGCATCCATAAAGTCATACCATGGGACAGGTCTCAGATAGGAACTTTTCCAGGGAAAAAATGGGAGGGAGATACAAAAGCTGTCTTTGGGTGGAGGAAAGAAAACAGGAGAGGGAGGAGGAGGGATAGGGCCTTTTATCAGGAACGTGGTATACGCGCAGGAGGAGGATATGGGACACTAGATAGGTGGCAATGGGAACTGCCTCTCAGCAGCTAGCAATGACATATCCTGCTGTAGTTAGGCCCCTCAGGCTAGCCATGGAGGTGCCTGATTGCTAATAATGACAAATGTCATTGCTATCCCCTGCCTTCCAGCAAAGATGTTCTAACTCCCCAAAGCCAATTCCTCCAACAGAAATGGGATCCAGGAAAGATGAGAGAGATGGAAATGAACTTCTGTACATCTTCGTGCTCCTCCTCATCCTCAGCAAAACACACTCCTGTCTGAGGACAGGGACCTGGAGGCACCAGTCTCTAGTTGAAGATAACAGAAAAGCTGTCATGGTGGGTAGAGGATCTGCTTGCTATCTGCTAATGCCTAGTACCAATCACAGTGCCCGACACACTGGAGTTGCACAACTGGCCATTGTTGGCTAGATAAATAAACTCACATTTGTGTCACACAAACACAGGCTGCCTCTAATTTATTCTTCTTACATGGGCTGCAAGTTCAGGGAAGGACTGGGCCAACACTGTGCGGCCATACCCGTGGCGCTGGGCTCAATCAAATTGTGAGTTTCATGCTTCAGGCTTAGATGATACTGTTGGTCTGACCTGACCTGACCCTGCCTGCCCAGAGCACGGCCACCTGGTGGGTGCTCCTGTGCAGGAATGGGAGAGCTGGGAAAGAGGCTTACTATTCTTTAATTTCCCTTCGGCAAAAATAAATGTTTCTGACCAGCAGATTTTGCCTTGGAGTTGAAAATGGTCATAGAATTTGGATGTCACAGGTGTCCTCCCATTTCAGTGGCCTTCAAACCCAATCAGCTCTTTGATACTTTTGCGATTGCTCTTAACCTCCCCTGCCAAGAAGAGCCAGGATCAGCTCAACCAACCGTGGTAAACTGCCACCTGGTCTTCTGGTGTCTGCTCCAGCCTAGCACAGCAACTCCCTCTGGTCTCTCCTCTGCTTAACTGTCTTAGTGGCTTCCTGATGCTCTAGCGTGATATTCCAACCATCCAATGCGAGGTAGAGTACTATACAATTCCTGGCTACTCTTCAGTGTTAGCTGATGCCTCTCTATTTCCCCTCTTTATCCTTCAAATCAAGATTTTTCATGCTCCAAGACTGAACATGTTGCTCTTTTTTTAATTTAACCTCAAATGTTTATACCCCTTCCTTGCCTGCTTTTCACCTACCTAATTTTTATGTATCCTTTAGGATACATCTTAAAGTATATTTTATGAGGGGCAGAGAGATGGCTCAGCAGTGAAGAACACTGTTCTTCCAGAGGTCCTGGATTTAATTCCCTGTATTCATTTGGTGGCTCACAGCCATCTAGAAGGGGCTCTGAGTCCCTCTTCTGGTGTGTGTGAAGACAGAGTGCATAGATAATATTTTTTAAAGTGTATTTTCCAAAGAGACGTCAGTTGCATTTGTCAAGTTCTCCCTCACAGTTTCCCTCTATAGTTCTCACAACAATTCTAATTTAATGCTTAATTTGTAAATAACATGAACCTATCCCGTCACACAGGAGCAGACTCAGCAAGCTCAACTGCTCAGCCTGATGCCTGGCATGTGGTCTGTGAAGGAATTTTTGTGAATGATAGAATTATTCCACTTGTTCATTCAAGAACATTCTTCATTGTGTAAGGAAAACAATAGTGAATCAAATGGATCAGAAAAGACGTAAGGAAAAAAAATTCACTGAGCTTCTTTGGTGTGCTGGAGTTGACTGGCATTTCTTCCACATAGGTAGCTTGAAATGGCTATGGTAGGAGTGTTTACACCAGGGAAACTGGCAAACACTGTAAACCAGAGCCTTTTCCCTAGATAGATGGTTAAATACTGACTATCTGGTGGGTATATAATGAGGGACCAGCGACCACCAGCACTATCTTGTAAGCAGGGAGTAAGGCGTGGTTAAGAACGACCACTTGTAAAAAAAAAAAAAAAAGTGGTGGTGCATGCCTTTAATCCCAACACTTGGGAGGCAGAAGCAGGCGGATTTCTGAGTTCGAGGCCAGCCTGGTCTACAGAGTAAGTTCCTGGACAGCCAGGGCTACACAGAGAAACCCTGTCTCAAAAAACAAAACAAAACAAAACAAAACACCCCCCCCAAAGAGTATTCCACCACACCCAGCAAGAAACAACTTTCATAAAGCTGTGAAATAATTTAATTGAGAAAGTACCCTGTTTACAGAGTTAAAGGAGATAATAATAGATGGAAGCAGGTTTAACAACCACACACTCCTCACCTCCTAAATCTTGAGACAGGATGGAGAAAGGTCTACATGACACAGGCATGACCCTAGAGACAAGATTGGCTCAAGTCACAATTCCATAAAGATGGTTTCATTTTATTGGGTACTTAGGGAGGCTTCAGACATGGATATGACACTTACAAAATATTTTAAAAGTATCTTTGGCTATGTTTGTTTTGCTAAATTGATCTGATACAGCAAAATTGGCATTTTGAAGCTTATAACAAATGGTCTGGCCAAATTCAGGCTATGTCTTGCCAGGGGCAACTATTAGCACACAGTCAGCAAAATGTGCCTGTCTTCGGTCCTGGAGAATTTTACTAGAGTGGTGGACTGCAAAGACAGGTGAAATCAATTAGTAAGGATGCCCTAGCTCCGAGCCTCAAGGGTGTGCTGCAATCCATTCATGGGGTCTCCCCAGAGGGCACATGAACCCTGTATTTAAGCATTTCCCTTCATTCATATCCTGATCTTAGTGCTGGATCTCAGCCCAGAGAACTTGGGATGTGCATCTTGTTAACCTTGGGGGAGGGGAGCACGAGGCAGAGGCTGTGGCTGTTTGGCTACACCCAGGGCTTAATCAAAGAGCTTTTATAGATGCTTCAGAACTTTAGACAAGCCACAGCACATGCTATTGGCACCAACGACAGCTTAATTTCTTCTTTGGAGTCAAAGCAAATGAACACCTTCCCTAAGGCACTCTATTTTTTTTTTAATAGTTCCCTTCTAAGTATTTAATCCAAGATGGACAAATGAGAAATTGTTTATCACAATGGGGAGGGGAGGGAGAAGCTGTTACCACAGCTGGGGTTTCACTCCATTGGTAACACCGGGGCTTCTTACTGCCTCAGTCCAAAGCTCACCGCTGGCTTACAAAGGCAAGGCAAATCCAAGCCCACATATTGTGGACCATCCCTCCTTTTACTTTGTGCCTGAAAGCACTAATTTCATTTTGACAGCTGCAATTTGGATTTTAAGACTCAACAGTAAATGTGAGTCATCAGCCTTGCGCTCCTCTCCCAAAAGAAACATAATGAACCCAAAGTTCCAGAGAAAACCAAGCTGCCCTCTCTGGCAGGCTCCAGCTGGGGCTGTTCCTTTCTCCCCAGAGCCCTGGAATCATCTCTCCTATTCACTAGTGAGATTGTAGCTTTCCTTGGGGAAAGGAAAGTGAGGCTATGGGAGGTATCCCACACAAAATACTAAAACCCAAGTGATGGGCTTTAGACATAGCTCAGAGGTAAGAACAGCCCAGCGCCTTTTCAATATACCCTCATGGAGGCTCCCAACAGGCTGTAATTCCAGGTCCAGGAGATCCAGTGTTCCCTTCTGGCCTCGACAGGTCACACACACACACACAAAATGACACACAGACATACGTATAGGCAACATCCATATACACTTAAAAAAATACCCTGGCTGAATGAAGCAATCTATGAAATAATACTTCATTGTGGGAGAGCAATGCTTTTTTAGTTTTCAAAGTTATCCCATCCCGCACGCACGCTCTGGTGCCCTTGTGTGTAGACTCAGCGAGCTTCCGAGTGAGAGTTAAAGGTCTGGGTCAAAGGGCTTTAAGATAGAATGGACACAGGGCTGGTGAGATGGCTCAGTGGGTAAGAGCACCCGACTGCTCTTCCGAAGGTCTAGAGTTCAAATCCCAGCAACCACATGGTAGCTCACAACCATCCGTAGGGAGATCTGGAGCCCTCTTCTGGAGTGTCTGAAGACAGCTACAGTGTACTTACATATAATAAATAAATAAATCTTTAAAAAAAAAAAGATAGAATGGACATTAGAATCCACAGGTGGCTTGTGAACCCTGCAGGGAGGTCCTGGTTTATCAGGTCTAGGCAGGTGGAGATTGGAACACTTAAAAGTAGCACAAGGTTTAGGCTCTCACCTCCCCATGTGTGGAATTCTTGCTAAACTATTATTGCTTCGTGTTTAGTCAGTTCAGTTCTCCCACGGGGCCTTTCTCTCTCCAGATTCCTTCTGTTTTTAACTCTGTGCCCTGACACAGGCAGAGAGTGAGTGAATGATACACACCATGATCTCTAAACTCTAGGCTCAGCAGCCAGGAGTAGGAAGAAGCTGGGTGACTGGATTTACTTCTCAGCAAGTCCTCTCTCTACACAGCTGCTCTTAGTGGCAGCTGGGTTAGCTGACTTGTGCAATTGATGCCCTGTTCGCTCACCCTCTCTGCCTCCCTCCCCCACCTCTGTCTCTCTCTTTCTGTCTGTCTCTGACTCTGTGTGTCTCTTTTCTCTCTGCCTCTCTGTCTCTCCCCAGACCCCTCTCCTGACCACTAAACAAGCCTGTTCTGCTTAGGCTTTCCCTTCAGTGATAATCTTCCTTCTCTAGGCACTTGTGTGGCTTAGCTCCTGGACTCTGTAGTTGGCTCTCGAAACCCTGTTTCTCTGTGAAGAATTATGTCAGTCTTGTTACTACTACCCGCCCACTCACCCCACTTTATGTCAAAAAGTCATCCTTGGGACAAATCATTGCTGTGGTCTCGATAATTCTGCAGGCATAAAGAATGCACACTGAATTGAAATTGATCAGAATTATAAACTGATTGTAGCCTTCATATCTTGCACTGTGTGTGAGGCATAGGGAAAGCTAAAATGTGAGTTTCTTAAGTCTCACATATACAAGAGAAATGCCCAGGAAGAGCGCTCACCCACAGAAAGGATCCCATAGGGAATGTATAAATGAATGGCATCTTTGAATCATTAGTTGCCTTCTAGTACAGAGCAAACATTAATGTCAGATCCAACGGCTTTAAAATACAAGACCAATTGCAATTTTGCCCTTGACACGCATGTCCAAAGACCCAGCTGGAGTTTCCAAGTGCTTTACCATGTGTCCTGGCCTAGTTCCAAGACTTTCTATAATCTCTTTTGCTTGCAGCACTTGGAGCACTGCTTGCCTTCAGAGCTCTCCTTCTGATTTACAGATTCTGGCTTTCTTGACTTGTAAATGACAGAAACAAACTGCATTAAATGGAAAGTCAAGCAACCATGGCAGTACAGCCTGGTGCTGGGGAGGCTGAGGCTGAAGAACTGAGTATGAGACCAGGTTGGACTACATAGGAAAAATGCATTTCAATAAAAAATAAAATGGGGCTGGTGAGATGGCTCAACGGGTAAGAGCAATGACTGCTCTTCTGAAGGTCCTGAGTTCAAATCCCAGCAACCACATGGTGGCTCACAACCACCCATAATGAGACCTGATGCCCTCTTCTGGCACGTCTGAAGACAGCTACAGTGTACTTACATATAATAATAAATAAATCTTTTACAAAATAAATTGTATAAATTGATAAACTGGGGATATCTACACATTATCAACAAAGTCAAGGTACCAAATGTGATCATCCTTGTTCATCCTATAACTCCTCCCCCTGCCCCCTTCTTGGTTGCAGGGTAACCACTGTTCTGCCCTCTGTCAGCATGACACAGCAAGTTGCTGGGGTTTGGTCTGGTGTTGCTATGTATTCAAATGCTAAACACTGGCCCCAAGATCTAGTTGCACCCTCTCCTCCTGAACAGCTCCTCACTCACCAAGTGATGCAATGTAAACTTTGCCCCCCAATTTACAGCTATTGGGTAAATAGAAGTGGCTGGGGAGATTAGAAGTAGGTGGAGTTCCATTTACCTGGCTGAGGGTTGCAGGTAGGAGACAAGAGGAAGGAAGGAGAGCACAGAAGGTCTTCATTAGATGTGATGGAGCGGGAGCACAGGGCTGAGTGAAATGCCCTCACTCTGCTCTCTCCTCTGCAACCGACTGCTGGAGCAGAAATAGCCCAGAGGAAACACAAACAGCAAGTATTTGGGGAGCAGAGTCAGGAAGTAGCCAGTTTAACCATTAGAAACTTAGATTAGGGGGTAACCCCCAGTAATTGAGCAAAAGCTAAATAGATAAATAAATAAATAAATAAATAAATAAATCAAAGTCTGAGTCTCCTTCATTTGAAACTAGATGGGATAGGATAGGAACACTTTGTTTAATTTACAGCAAGTATCCTATTTTAGCATCTAGTTCCTTTCATGCAGAAGGTTTATACGGAGGCACGCTGGCTGCTGCCTGTGGAGTTCATTCCTCATTGCTGTGTGGTATTGCAGTGTGTGCTTGAGTGCAGGGTGTTATCCATTCACCAGATGAGGAGTCTGTATGGCTGCCAGAGTAGGACTATCACAAGAAAAGTGCATGGGAACATTTGTGCTCAGATCTTTAGACACAACTCACTTCTTTGGGTAAGTATCAAAGCGAATGGTAGGTAAACATATTAGGTACACATTCAAGCTTATAAAAAATGCTAAAATAATTTCTAAAATGGTAAAACATTTCACATTCTTGTAAGCAGGGTGTGGTGGTTTGAATCACAATGACTGATTCAGCTCCCAATACCCATGCTGGGTGGTGTACAACTGTCTGTAACTCCAGTTTTAGGGGACCCAGGACCCTTTTCTGGTATACAAGAGTATGCATACACAAATGGTACACATGCACATGTAAACATACAGAAAAAGAAAAGGAAAATCTTTTAAAAATATATCTAGTCCAGTTAGTATGTAGCGGTACCCAGTGTGGTTTGAGTTCGCAGTTTCCTACTGGCTAGTTATGAGCATCTTTTCATGAGCTTCTTTGTTATCTATATGTCTTTTTTGGACTGATTTTCAGTCCTGGGATTGAACTCAAGGTCATACACACACTGTACAAACATTCTGCAAACACTGAACTACACCTCAGCTCTATCTGTCTTTGGTTTAGTGTCTACTCAATTTTTTTTTCTATTTTTAAAGGGTTGTTTGTCTTCTTTATATATTTTGAAGTCCTTCGTTGGTTATGTTTTGCAAATGTTTTATCATAGTTTAGTTTGTCTTTTCTTTTTAGTGGTAATATAATTCAGAGATCAATGAATTTTGATAAAATTTACTGATTTTTTTTTCTTTTAAGTCTTAAGAATTTTTTGCCGAATATGGCAATATTTTCCTATAGATTTGCTACATCCACTCCAGTAGTGACACACATGACAGGCCAAAAGTCTGGATGCAGCCCTGAGGCGAAGAAACTTAGTCTCTTGGAACTGTGGCATTCCATAGCACGTATGCTTCAATTTTGTCCTTGCGAATGGATCTGTGTGCTTCCTTTCAGTATTGTTTTGTTATAGGTGCCTCTAAGCAATGACTTGCCAAATACCTAAGCAAAATTGAACTTTGCTTCCTGGCCTTCACCAATGCCCTAGGTAGTCCTTGAGCCAACCCTGGGCATGGAATTCAGTAAGAATGTTGCCTATTCAGTGACATTCAGAACTGCCGCTAGTATTGTAAGAGAGATAGTGAAAGAAGTCAGGCTTTACTATCTACTACATAGAGTTAGAGATCTCAGGACAAGCTTAGCAAAGTAAGTTTAGAATTCTTATTATAGTTATGTATGGCAGACTACATTACTTATTAGTAGAAACTCCCCCCACACTATTACTTAGAATAAAAACCAAGTCGCTCCCATATACAGGAATTTACAATGGTTTAGGAAGTAGATCGGGCTGTGGTTTTAGAGTATTGCATTATTCATGAGAAAGTTAGCTAGAGCAGAACTCCTTAATTAGAACCATGACTTGGGCATGAAAGCCCTTGCCCTGGGAGTGTAAAGACCTCACACCTGGCTTCTAAGACTATAGCTGACCTTAGAGAGAGCTGACTTTGTCTCAGTTGTTTTATTGCCCAGTTCCTGCCAGTCTTTGTGTTTGTTTTCCTCTGTTTTGTATAAGAGTCATTAAGCATTCGGTAACCTCATTTGTACCTTGCCAATGTGTCACCTAACTTCCCTATATTCTTCTGTATAAGAAGTTTGATGCTCAATTTGACAAATTACATTCAGATACAGCACACTCCCTTGTGTCCTGTCTGTTTGTCACCCCATTTTCTCCGACTCTATGCCCATCTGTCTGAGGCCCTGATTCCCATGGATTGAGAGGGGCCGACTGAGCCCGGTCTGAGGCATAGATTCACCTGGAATATTTAGTAGCATTTATTCTTAAGTCTTGAAATGCACTTTGAATTGTTATCTACATAATTTGTGATAATGGCAAGATATTATACACATATCCATATATATTGTCTTGATTATATTCTGCTTTGTAAATAGTCTTAAAGACATGTAGCTTCAAACCTACAATTCCATTCAAAGTGATTCCCATCAGAACCCACCACATACTTTTGATCCTTCTACCTGGAATACAGACATGTCCTTAGTGTAGACCTTTAATCCCAAACAATGTAGGTGAGGTTAATTAGTAGGAGGAAACATCCATGTTGAAAGTGACATCTAATTGAAGGGCAGACAATATGATGAATCAGAGAAAGATTTAACAGAATAAGTCAGAGATAGGAAATGCCCAGCTCTCATGAGAACAGGCAGAAAAGGGAGGCTACTCAAGAGCAGTGCAGAGAGAGTCAGTCAGCTGAGAGTCAGTGCAGTGAGTGCAGTGTAGTGGAGTTGGGAAAGATAAAGCCAGAGAATAAAAAGAAGCCAGAAGATTAGAACAGATTGCCAGAGTTAGTTTGAGTCCAAGCAGAGCAATTCAGTGAGAAGCAAAGAGAAGTCAGATTGAGTCAGTCAGCTTAGAGAGATGTTTGAGCTACAACAGCTGAGTTGAACTACCAGCCAGAGTTCAGAAAGCAGTAGAAAGGGTGAGCTTACTCAGTAGTAAGCCTTCAAGACAACAATTACTTCAGGCAAATAAAAGTACTTTTACAGTCAATGTCTCATATGATAATGCTGGGTAGGGAAAGGCCTTTGAAAGGCATAAAGTATCAGTAATATAGAACATTCCGTGAGTGGAACTCAGAAAGTGAGCTCTAATGCATTTGATCTAGTTCTGAATGGGAGGGGACTTTGCAATAATTGATGTTCACTAAGCTGAGGGTTACTTAGACGCTGAAGATGCCCCAAACCAGGTCACCTAAAAGGAGCTTATATATCCTCTGAAAGAGAGACATTAGTGGCCAAGGGTGGAGCAGGTAGGAATAGTCTTCCATACCTGAAAGGGTATTCATGTATCTAGAATAAGGCTTCAGAGGATACAAATAGGATCAAAAGTAGAAATGCCAGAATAAGATTTCAGCTCACATGATAACACAGGGTGTCTAGGATCCAGGTGCTCTACAGTACGTAATTGGCTTCTCTAGAGCCATTTCTCACCTGGACACCTCAGGAGATAGAGAGTTCTCCGTTTGCATGGGAAAGGGAGCCAGTACTTTGAGATGGATGTCCATGATACTCTGCGAATCTATGAATCACCTGTGGCTGTCCCCTCTCTCCACAAAAGCAGAGTATAAGTAGAAAGCAGCAAGGAAAGTATACTTTAATCTATAATGTGTGTCTGTGTGGGAAGGCAGTGGCTCAGGGACCCTCCCACATTTTGTGTACAGCCAACAGCATGGAGGATTAGCAGTCAGTGGGATGTTAATCAAATGGTGCGTAGCTGTGTCTCATTTCACCCAGGCGTCTTGTACTAGTGTCAGCAGGGAGGCAGCATGTAGACAGAGGTCTGGCTGGTTCAGCTTAGCCTTCACACAGCCATTGTCACCAAGGGCTCAGCACATGAGCCCTGTCGTAGTTCAAACAGCAGTGTAAGTTCCCAGTGTTGTGATCATTGTTCCCATTTAGTGAGCGAGGAAACTGAGGGTCAAAGAGTTTAAGTAAGCAGGTCTGGCTGAGGCAGCCACAACCTGAAGATGATAATGTTAGGGTCCAAATTGAAACCTAAGGACGACAATGGCCCTTTTAGTCTCACAAACCCCATTTCAGAAATGCAGTTGAGACAGTATGATTTGCTTCTGAGAAGGAAGTGTGTGCACCTTTACCTCTGGTGCTGAAGGTTATGGTAATGGCCTCAGGATAACTAGGCCTGGGCAGAAGACAAGGCTCAGCCACATTTTTCTAAGTGTGTCTCCCCTAACTTCCCCTAACTTAGTGTTGGCTAGACACTTCCCCAAACACTTACTGCCCAAGGTTATAGGACCTCAAAGGGCAGAAACAATCAGGCAGAAGCTCTCTGAAACTAAACCTGAAATCCCCAAACTCAAGAGGACAGAGGCTTCTAGTTTCATTCACTTAGTGAAACTGTCAAAAAAAGGGGGGGGGGGCTGGAGAGATAATTTAGAGACTAAGAACATGTATTGCTCTTGTCAAAGACCTGAGTTCAATTCACAGCACCCATATAAGGTGGCTCGCAACCACTCTAGATCACAGTGAAAATAATACCTTCGGCTTCTATGACACCTGTAATTATAAATAACAGTATGTTTTGGGGAGGAGAAGGAATGGGAGGAGGAGGAGTAAAAGGAGGAGGAGGAGTAAGAGGGGGAGGGGTAAGAGGAAGAGAGAAGTAGGAAAAGGGGGCTGGAATGATGGCTCAGCATTAAGAGCACGGTTGCTCTTGCAGAGGACCCAAGTTTGGGTCTTAGAACCAACATGGCAGCACATAACCGTCTATAAATTCAGTTCCAGAAGATCTGACATCCTTTTCTGGCCTCCACAGGTATGTGGTACATGCTGTGAACAGACATTCATTCAGGTAAAACGTGCATACACATAAAGTAAAATGAACATCCTTTTGTGAAAAAGGACAAACAAAGGGAGACACTGGATTGTAGAGTTGGAGTCTCCAAGGACTCTGGGAGTTGCTCTCTGATTCATTTGTCACTCTTGAATTTAAAAGCCTTTACCCTAGGCTCCCGTCCTTCCTTTAGTGGACTTCCCTATTCCCGCAGCTAATTGCCTGTTCAAAGCCCAGGTAGCCTCTGCTTTGAGCTCTTTGATGCCACAGTCCTAGGCAGAGCTCTGCTTGGGTCCTTCCTTTTTTCACTAAGCCTAGGCACTTCCCTCAGGCTGAGAGGAGTCTGAGAATACCAGGCCTATGCTGGGCTAGGCAGGACAGACAAAGACTGCTTGTGAAATTGAAGGAAGAAAAGCTCTTTAGTTTAATTAGTTAATTAATTAATTAATTTATTGGTGTCAGAATTCATCTGGCATGACTAAGCCAGCCCATAGAAAATAGGCACTGGCAGCTTCCCAGGCCCAGCCAATCACCGGGCATGAGACACAGAGAATATTTTGTGCTCCTCAAAGAGAAGAAAGCAGAAAAGGGGTGGGCATGATGGCTGAACACACCTGAAGGGGACAAGGTGACCAAGAGATGTGTGAGACGATTCTAGATGACCGTTCCAGACTCCCTGGCTTGTCAGCGAATTCTGTTAAACCTGTGAATATTTGCTGTGACTGACTTCTGCTGGGGAACCTGAGGAAGTGTCAAAGGTCCCAGGAGTCCTGGGGTCACAGAGGAGCCCCAGAACAGAGAATCAAGTTGACAGTGGGACAGGGAGGTCCTTCCATTAACTGCTCAGTGCTGAAAACAAGAAGTGAGATGAGAAGTGGAAACTGTGGTTTGGCTTTCTAAATGCACTGCTAATTACAGACATTTGTGCAAACTGCTTTCCATTAGTGTTTAATTGCTCACCATGTGGTATTGTAACAATTTTGCATTGCATGAACTACACGTCAGACTTAGCTGAGTTCTCTTTGCTTCCTTGCAGCCAGTCTTCCCAGGCCTTGTGTGCTCCGTTGGGTTGTATGTGGTTAAAACAGTGGTTATAGTTACAACTTACAGAGAAGGAGGAGGAGGACAAGGAGGAGGAAGAAGAGGATGGGCATACACTTACTATATGGTTAATTCCCGAAAGGCCAGGGTACCTCCTGCTGGCTTAAATATCAGTGTGTTGTCTAGTTTTGGGAGCTGGGCCAGAGAAGAACACCGTAAGTTCTAATAATTCTAATGCTTTATATCTGTTTGTCCTTTTTGTTTTCTTTTTAAATTAGGAGAACCATAAAATGTCTATCACCAAAGCAGCCGGATCTCTGCGTATCTCTAGGATGGGGCATGCACAATGCTTGACTACTGAGGTCAATATCTCATCCTCAGTCCATGCTTTGGGAAGAAGATAAAAGAGAGAAATAGCTCCATAGGGCCCGGCTAATAAAGTCAGGGTGGAAAAGCTTCCACCAAGAGGCAGTAGACGTGAAAGGGACTGCTTCTCAGAGACAGCATCTCCACCAACCTTTCACACATTGCCTAGTGACCTACCATGGGCCAGGCTTAGGCACTGTGGTGGGTGAGGGGGGAATACCGGGAAATACAAAAGCTGTTTCCAGCTCTGAGGAGGTGGCAGGTAGGTTGGGAGAGGGACTATGGGTGAATAAGACACACCTAGCTGAAAAATTTTGCACAGTTGTCAAGTTGGTTTAATTTACTGCTATTTTGCAGATATCTTCTTGTCATGTGAAAAGATAGTGTTTGCTAATGTTTGAAAAGGTTCAGAAAGATAAACTCTCATTTTATATATATATATATATATATATATATATATATATATATATTCTGCTTATGAGAGAAAGCATGTAGTATACTATGTCTTATTTTCTTATTTTGTTTGACATGATGCTTTTCAGTTCTATTCATTTTCTTCAAATGACATGATTATGTTCCTTATGGCTGAATAAGATTATAACACCTGGGCATACATAAAAAAAAAAACAAAGACACACTTAGCTAAAGAGCAAGCAACACTGACACATCAGCAAAGTGGCCTTACTTCTGCAAGTCTTCTGATCCGTGCTGAGAATGTACCCTTGCTTGCACTTGCAGATGTACGAGCCAGGTGTGTTGAGGCAGAAGTGGGCACAGTTGTGTTCCAAGACGCTGCACATGTGGACTGCTGCAAAGGAAGACAAAGAAGGTGGGTGAGCAATGGCACCTTCCCTTAGCCTCAGTCTATGCAGCAAATATGCATTTCGAGCATGTGAAGAAGAGGCATGAACCCAAAGAGATAGAATCTGACGTCCCTTTCAGCAGGGAGGTTCTCTGTCTAAAGTTGACAGATAAATAAAGGACCACGTAAGGTGAAAGAGGAATGGTGTTAGAGTGAACTATATGACATTGCTGATTCTGTATGGGTTTTGGCCTACAAATCCACAAATTCCAGGTTCATCTTAACACCTTTTGACAGGCAGAGAAGATCAGAGAAGTTTCTGATTCCAGAATGTCTTTAGTAAGAAGAAGCATTGAGTAGGCAGAAGTGGAGCTGGAAGGAGAGCTACCCGTCAAATGAAGGTATTAGAAGCCAACAGCCTCCCGTGATCATAAATCCTAAGAACTACGTACTTTCAAATCTGCATGAAGTATACAAAAATTTGGAATAACACTGTATTCAAATGTTTTATACTGTCATGATTTTTGTGTCTCAATTTTAAATATTGCTGCATTTAGTTTCTGAAAGCATCTCAGCTTCAGATACATAGGTTCTTTTTTTTGGGTTTTTTTTTTTTTATTTTATTTTATTTTTTTTTTTTGGTTTTTTCAAGACAGTGTTTCTCTGTGTGGCCCTGGCTGTCCTGGAACTCACTCTGTAGACCAGGCTGGCCTCGAACTCAGAAGTCCGCCTGCCTCTGCCTCCCAAATGCTGGGATTAAAGGCGTGCGCCACCACCGCCCGGCCACATAGGTTCTTATTAAATCTATCTGGAGCTCTTGCAATTCTTGCTGGTTTTTAACATCTCAATTTATGACTTTAATCAATCTAGTACAACTTGAGCATATTTAAAATTAACAGGCATCAGTGTGAACAGAACACATTATATAAGTGTTCTCATAAATAAAAGATGTCCAAGTGAGAAAATAGCTTTCTGAAGCTTATACAATAAAAGAGAAATGTAAGAGCAATCCTGTGTTTAGCCAGTAGGTAGGGAAACTCAGCTACGGATGGACTACTTTTGCATATACACGTCTCTGCATTTAAGTAAGGAATGTTGCAGCCAATTGTAAACACCAGTTAGAGTCACTTGGGAAGAGGGAACCTTAGCTAAGAAAATGTCCCCACCAGTTTGGCCTGTGGAATATTTTCTTACTGCTGATTGACCTGAGAGCCCATCTCTGTGGGCCATGCTACTCCTTGGCTGGTAGTCCTAGGTGGTGTAAGAAAGCAAGCTGTGCCAGGTGTGGTGGCTCACATCTTTAATCCCAGCGCTCAGGAGGCAGAGGCAGAGGCAGAGGCAGAGGCAGAGGCAGAGGCAGAGGCAGAGGCAGAGGCAGAGGCAGAGGCAGAGGCAGAGGCAGAGGCAGAGGCAGAGGCAGAGGCAGAGGCAGAGGCAGAGGCAGAGGCAGAGGCAGAGGCAGAGGCAGAGGCAGAGGCAGAGGCAGAGGCAGAGGCAGAGGCAGAGGCAGGTGGATCTCTGGAAGTGTGAGGCCAGCCTAGTCTACATAGTGAGTTCCAGGACAGCCAGAGCTATAAAGAAAGGAAAGAAGGAAAGACGGAGGGAGGGAGAAAGAGGAGAGAGGGAGAGAAGGAGGAGGAAAGGAAAGGAAAGGAAAGGAAAGGAAAGGAAAGGAAAGGAAAGGAAAGGAAAGGAAAGGAAAGGAAAGGAAAGGAAAGGAAAGGAAAGGAAAGGAAAGACGAGAAACAAGCCAGTAAGCATCATTGCTTCATGGCCTCTGCTTCCTTCCTGCCTCCAGGTTCCAGCCTTGACACCCCTCAGTGACGATTCTTGACCTGAGAGGTGTAGGCTGCTTTTGGTCATGGTGTTTTATCACAACAATAGAAACTCTAAGACAGCAATATATGAGATAGGGGAACGAAACTGTTTTATTTTATAACAGCACAATTTAGAACATATTGTTCTGAGCTCATAACTCCTGTCAGGATACAGATCACATAAGGGACGTTGTAGGTTTAATCTAACCATTTATACCACAGGCTGAAGTAGTTGACCTTTTTGTGATCCTGAGAAATTTTAATATCTTTGCATTAAGTGAAGCTAAACATTACACTAACCTCATCAGGGCCTGGTGAGAGTTCACTGAGTTAACCTGATAAAGTGGCCAGAATGGTGATCAAGAGCTGGGGAGGGCTTCATACCTATCAACCATTTCACAGCAAAAGGAAAGTATCATGCTGTTTGATTTTTATCTTTTATTTTATTCTATGTGTTTTGACTACATGTATCTCTGTGCACCACATGCATGAGAAAGCCAGAAGAGGGCATCCCATCCTCTAGAACTGGAGTTACAAATGATTGAGTACTGCCACAGGGTGCTGGGAATTGAACCAAGTTCCTCTGGAAGAGCAACCAGTTCTCTAACTGCTGAGCCATCTCTCCATTATAGTATCATTTATTTTACATTTGGGAATATCGTCTCTTCCTATGCCCTATCATCAATATGTCTGTCTGTCTAACCATCCAGTTCAATTTTCATTCAACATTAATCACAAATTCTATCTGTACTGACGCAAGCACTGTATTTTACAGGATCCAAAATGTGCTCTAATTTCAAAGATATTAAAATGAGAGGCCATATAAGCTTGAGCCTCATTACTGACAGATTCCATATTTGTAGACTCTCCTGGTCACTGAGATGTACTTGTAACCCCAGAGCCGTACAGCACTTTCCAGGCTTCCTGAGGTACTGAGAGGTATCAGTAGTTTGTCTCCTGGTCTTGATGCCCTTGGATGGGTTGAGCAAGGCAGCATTGCTTCCTTTAATCTTCTACTTTATATGATAGCAAGTTGTTGCTTTCATAGTCCAGGCAGCACTGTGTTTTTGACATTTTTGCGGATTTTGTAGGTAATTTTCCTGTTTGAAATGACCCACTAAGTACAAAAAAAGCTATGATAAAGCCCTCTTAGGAAAATGAATATATTAAGACATGTTCCATCCTAGAATGATTTAGGGTCTTTGATGGCCATGAGCTCAAGGTTAGTGAGTCAGCAATACATATTAATTTTGTTGTCTCTGAATAGATTATATATTGACCCGCTACAAAAGTGTCAGGTTACCAGAGGCTCATTGCAACTGATCCTGCCTGTATTTTGTATAAAGGAAATGATTCCATGTGCTTTAATTCAGTGTTTACAGTGACTTCATGGAGCAAAATGACGTTGAACAATGTAAAACAATTCTATCTTGGATTTAATCTCATATGTAAACTCTAACTTAACTAACCTTTTTGATTGAATTTAATTACCTGGCTCTGGCTGAAGCCTACTGATGTCTTCATCCATTTGTCTCAACCTACTTAGACATTTACCTGTTGGTCAGCACGGGGACAGTTTCCAGTCTTTCATCTTTACTGTAATGAGCATGCTCAAATGCATTTTTCCAGAAGGCATACAGTTATTTCTCCAAGATTGGCTCCAGTGTAATTAGCCACAACACCCAAGTCAAGTTGAGTTTCCATCACTTTCAACCAAAAGAACCTCAAATATTTTACAGAACAGATTAAACTGTACGTCTATGGAGTCCTATGGCTGAGTGCTGAGTGCCTCTGCATACATCTGGGTCTCTTGCCTGCTCACCTTTGCTGTGCTGTTAGAGAGGAAGCAGCATTCTGCCTCCTTCACTGAGTTGAAGAACTGCATGAGTCAATTAGCTCCATTCCTCAGAAAGTACCAGGTTTAAGCTCGATCAAGGTTTTTTACTCAGAAGAAATAATAAGCCACTAGTCTAAGTTAGTATTGGGACTGGATTTTTTAAAAAGACTTATTTATTTATTATATGTAAGTACACTGTAGCTGTCTTCAGACACTCCAGAAAAGGGCATCAGATCTCATTATGGATGGTTGTGAGCTACCATGTGGTTGCTGGGATTTGAACTCAAGACCTTTGGAAGAGCAGTCAGTGCTCTTAACCGCTGAGCCATCTCTCTAGCCCCTAGGACTGGATTTTTAAAATTTAATATATTTATTGTTAAATGTTGTGGTGTTTAGAATTACTCATATATTACTCATTCACTTTATATCCCTCTCATTGGCCCCATCCTGGTTGAATTTTTTTTAAGACAATGACTCATTTAACCTAGACTGGCCTAAGAGAAGAATGTGTGTGTGTGTGTGTGTGTGTGTGTGTGTGTGTGTGTGCATGCCTTTAATCTCAGCATTTAGAAGTTAGAGGAAGGCAGATCTGTGACTTACAAGACAGGCCTATGTAATGAGGTCCTATCTCAAATACATATATTTGAGAGAGAGAGACAGAGAGAGACAGAGAGAGACAGAGAGAGACAGAGAGAGACAGAGAGAAGAGAGGTAGGGAGGTAAGGAAAGAAAAAGTAGCTATTTTTTTGAGGTGGGGCTGCTTGTTTTGATTTGTAAAAGAGTTTTCCTATGTAGCCTGGACTGGCCTAAAATTTATCATCCTTCTGCCTCAGCCCCCTGCATGCTGGGACTGTAGGTATACACCACCACACTCAGTTTGCTTGAGAAATCTGTCTTTTAAAAAATGTATGAATAATAAGATGAACATTCTGTTCTGTGTGGCTGGCTGAGGGTCTCGATGGGAACAATCGCAGAATATATAAGCCAACATTATGTAGGTTTGCCTCCCTGTTTCACAATAGAGCCTCAAAGGGGTGATATCAATGTAGACTTTGCCCAGATGTGGGGTGTGCCTTCAGAACACGATTTGGGTCTTAAGCTGTGCCCAAGTGTAAAGGGGCTGTTGGGGTAGGAACAGCTTTGCTCTGGGCTGATAAAACAGACACGATAGAGTTAAGCAAACACAGCCCTAGCCAAGCTATGCTGAGTCACCAGATTTCAAAACACAGACTTTTAACCTTAAGACTTGCAATTTTCAACCTTGAGAGTCAGTGTTTTCTGCTCCTGGGCAACAAAAATGGATGCCAGGATGTGTGGGGTTTGGTCAGCTTGCACACAGGACCTTGGTTCACAGGAGTCTGGTCTTTTGTTGGGCTCCAGGGTGGCCTGAGTTTATGATCTCATGATATCCCCATGCAGTGGCTGTCTTGGGAAGTCACTAACCACAGGCATAAAATTGCTACTGTGCTAGAGCCAAATCCAGTATTCTTACTCAGGGCAGTCTGGACCCAGAACGTAACTATGTTGCTGCATGACAGTGGCTCCTTCCCTGCTATGTATATATGGACACAACCTGCTGCTCCACCTCACTTTTCAATCCTGCCTGTTAGGCTCTCCCTCCAATATCCTGTCCTTCTGTACACACAGTGGCTGCCCTCCCTATGCTGGCGCTTCACCATCACTTTCAAACTGTGATTCACCGCCCTAATTGGGGAGTGAAACCAGCGGAAGGACCAGGACTGGCATGTAGAAAGATAGATGGATAGATAGATGATAGTCAGATGACAGATAGACAGACAGAGATCGAGATAAAAACAGACTTTAAATATCATCATTCTGTGCTCGGAGCATGGTGATCACCCTCCTTACACAGCCCTGACCAGAGAACGCTTACTCCTCTTCCCATCTGAGCACATTGTGGTTTAGATGTAGCTTTGGGGCCAGAACACCTGGCTACCCTTCACTCACCTAGAGCTGACTGACCCTGGGCAAGGCAGTGAAGTCTTTAAGTTTTCATTTCTTCCTGAGTTTTAAGAGTACTTATTTCTCATGTTTGTTGTGTTAATAAAATGATTTTACTTCTGCTGAGAGCCCCACAGAGCGTGCACACACACTCAGGCACACATATGCACACCTTTGAGATAGGTCTCTCTTTTGTAGCTCAGCTTGGCCAGGGTCTTCTTATATAGACTAGGCTAACTTGAAACTCTAGATCCTCCTACTTCAGCCTCTTTAAAAACATTTGTCTTTTTATTTTGCCTCTGTGTATGAGTGCTCACTCATGCTCACTCTCCTTGTCTCTCTCTCTGTCTGTCTGTGTGTGTGTCTGTGTCTGTCTGTCTGTCTGTCTGTCTGTCTGTCTGTCTGTCTCTCTCTCTCTCTCTCTCTCTCACACACACACACACACACACACACACACACACACACACACACACACACACCAACGTGTCCTTTGGAGGTCATGGTAGCATTTCGGGAGTGGATCTTCCCTGTCCAGCTTATCACTGCTGTGCTGTGTGTACTCCAGGCTATCTGGTGCTGGAACTTGTTGCCAGTTCTCCAGTCTTGGCTTTTAATCTCACCAATGCCTCCAGCTTTTTCTGTGAGTGTGAGTTATGGGGATGGATCTCAGGGTATCAGGCGTCTATGTCAACATCTTTACCCTCTGAGACATCTCCTTGGCCCCTCAACCTCAAGTGTATAGATTACAGGAGTGTTCTGTCAGTCCTAGACACATGGATATATTAATAACAGCAACTGTTAGTGATTAATCTTATTGTTTCACTTTAAAGGCTTCCTTGGAGCCCCCAGGCAGACCCAGGTGCTCTTTGGGATGAGGTCCTAGTCCAGAAAGCTATCCTGGGCTATGAAGGACACACCATGTCCACCACCCACTCTTCTATAAGGAGAACATCTTTCCAACAGTCCTGAGGCTCATGCATGGAGAGGAAGTGCTTAGGCTCTGAATCTCAGGAGCTGGTATTTGAACTATTAATTTTTCTCCAAGCCTCAGTTTCTACTTTTGTACTTGGGCACCACAAGAATATCTGTCTGGGAATACAGTTTTAGTATTAAATGGAACAATGCACAGAATGTACCTAACATGAGACATGACCACCTATGGCCATCAGGGTGCAGTTCAATGTGTCAGGAGCAAATGAGACTTGCTCCTGAAGATGTCATTTGCAGTTCAGAAGATGCTCATGGCTGTGTCTGGTTGTCAGACTGCAGATGAGAAGTAAAGCCAGTTGCCTCACATGTGCATCCGGAGAGTATCTGACTGTAGCAGTGCACACACACTGAATGGGGCCCACAGGTTATATAAAACCTGTCTGTACATCCACCAGCTTATAAAAACCCCACCTTACGAGGACCGAGCTCATCCTGTCACATAGTCGGTCACACTGCCAGTCTCTCAGCCAGCACCACACAGCCAGTCCTGTCCTAGTTCTACAACACAGGGGTCACTTACCAGGTTTACCTTCAACAGATGAATGGCACTAGCAGAGCCATTTCCCTGTGGAGGCTGCCCTTAGCAAATAGTTCACCTTAAGACAGGAATTTATAATTCTTGGCCTGTGAAGGAGAACAGGAACTTTGGAATCAGCAAAGTTTGTTAACCTGTAAGGCCAGGGTTGGAGAGATGGCTCAGTGGTTAAGAACACTGACTGCTCTTCCAAAGGACCAGGGTTCAAACCCCAGCATCCACATGGCATCTCACAACTGTCTATAATTCCAGTCCCAGGGGATTTAACACCCTCACACAGACATACTGATACAGTACCAGGTAGCCTGGTTTCACAAGCATCAGATGTATGGGGAAAGTGCTTAATGGGCATTAGTATTGCCATATTCAGCATGTAGTTGATAAAGAGACTCTAGGGCCTCCTCAACCTTTCAGGAGAGTTGATGAAGTTGCTCAGCAGAGCCTGGTGGTGCAAGGCTGGGAGCTCAGCTGCACTTCAGCTGAGTGCATGAAAAGAGTCCCAGGGGATTCTCAGGCTGCACAAAGGAATGCGATAATACCAGTGTTTTCTTAAAGCTTTCAGATTAAACAAAGATGATGGGGAGCCCGGGGTGGGGGTGGGGGCGTCCAAACAGCCTTTTAAATTTGCTGCATGTCTAAAGCACACAGAGAAAGAAGGTTCTCTGAGCCCAAGTCACATGGGGGTCATTCATGTCATATAACTCTTCTGCCTTATCATATTATCTTTCCATTTGCTGATGACTGCGGAGTGCTTATAAAAGGCACTCCTCCATTAAAACCATCCAATACACACGAAGAAGCTGACAAGAGGGTTACAGAACCGATTTCTTTTTTTAATATTTCCAGGAAAGGGGGAACATAAATTCTGCTGAAGTCATTTAAAGTCATAAACCTTTAAAATGTTTGCAGTGTGTTCTACTGATTGAAGTTTTCCAGTTGACTTAGGCCACGGTGCACCACAATAATGAAGCCTCTCTGTGATGCTAGGGAAATGGTGCCTCTGAATGGTTTCCAACTGACCCTGCTCAGAAAAAAATGTTTTTCTTTCATGTCATTGATTTCTTAAGTAAATCATTTGACTCTGGAGTCAAAAGAAAATGGAGTCTTTTGCTTAAGTTAGTTTTTGCAAGGTTTGCAAGTTTTTTTTTTCCTTTTGTTTTGTTTTTTAATGATACATCAAAAGTACACCTGGGACTGGGGGTGTAGCCCAGTCAGGAGAGTGCCTGTCCGGAGTGATGAGGCTCTAGACTTCATCCTCATTGTGGTGGTACATGCCTGTAATCCTGGCATGTGGGAGTTAGAAGCAACATAATAATAACAACAATAATAAAATTCAAGGTTATTCCCCACTACAGAGAGTTTGAAAAACAATCTGGATTATTGAGACTTTGTGTCAAAAGAATTTAAGAAATTAAGCTGGTCAGTGGTAGCGCACACCTTCAATCCCAACAATTGGGAGGCAAAGGCAGGCAGATCTCTGTGAGTTTGAGGCTAGCCTGGTCTACAGTGTGAGTTCCAGGACAACCAAGGCTATACAGAGAAGCCTTGTCTTGAAAAGAAATTAAATTATTTTTAATTTTTTTGGGGGGGGGCTTCCTCTGAGATGCTCCACCTAGCAGCTGACTTAGACAGAGACAGACACCCACTGCCAAACAGTGGATGAAGCTTAGGTGCTATTATGGAAGAACAGGAGGACCGGTTTGGGCCTCCAAAGAGATAAGAACTCCATAGGAAGACCAACAGGGTCAACTAACCTGGTCCCTTGGGGCTCTCTGAGACTGAACCACCAACCCAAGATCATACATGGGCTGGACCTAGGCCTCCCTGCACATATGTAGCAGACATACAGCTTGGTCTGCATGTGAGTCCCAAACAACTGGAACCTGAGCTATCCCAAAAGCTGTTGCCTATACGTGGCATATGTTCTACTAGCTGGGCTACCTTGTCTGGCCTCAGTAGGAGAGGATGTGCCTAGCCTTATAGGAATTTGATATACCAGGATGGGAGGGATCCCCAGGAAGACCTCCATGTGCTCAGAGGAGAAGGGGAGAAGGAATAGGGGTAGGATTGTGGGAGGGAGTAACCAGGAGGGAAACAATGAATAGGATGTAAAGTGAATAAGTAATAATAATTATTATTATAATAAATTTAAAAATGTTTTAAAGTACATCTTGTTTTTCACTCACTATATCATAAGGTTTGCAGTTTGTCATATTCTAAGAATTAGCCTTCAAAGCCCTCACAGTCCTTGCTTTGTATTGAGCCTCTCTGTCAGTAAACAAACACATGGGGAAGCTATTATGATTTCCACCTTCTGCTCCTATTCCTACTCCAACTTGCAAGTTCCAATTTTGGGAATGCCAATGTGTCAGCTAAACATGTTGGAGGAGACGTTTATTCTGTCCTTACTCAATCTGTCTTTGCACTTCAAAGCCCTTTGGAGCTATCAAGTAAAGGGACCTGTCATTAAGCCTGATGATCTAAGCTTAAATTCCAATGACCCATAGGGTACAGAGAACCAACTCCTGCAAATAGTCCTCAAACTTCCACACATAAGCTGTGGCATGCATGCACCCCCCCACACACACACACACACCTTTTCCTCTAGTAAAGTCTTTTAAAAAAAGATTTGTTTATTTATTATATATAAGTACACTGTAGCTGACTTCAGATGCACCAGAATATGTCATCAGATTTCATTATAGGTGGTTGTGAGCCACCATGTGGTTGCTGGGATTTAAACTCAGGACCTTTGGAAGAGCAGTCAGTGCTCTTACCCACTGAGCCATCTTACCAGCCCTAGGAAAGTCTTTATAAACAACATGGCCTAGATTTGACCCTGAGGTTTTCTGTCCTGAATTCTTCTTCCATTACACTGTTAACGATTAAGGCTACTTTTGTATTTGTGTAATTATATGCTTAATATATGTATAATCCTCCAAAGAATGGTGCATCTTTCTTTGCCCATGGACCTGAACACAGAATGAAGGTGGCCTTAAAGACAAATGAGGCACAGACTTACTGCATAGTTTGTTCTGGAACACTGAGGTCAAGGACTCAATTTGGCTGAAATTGGCCACCAGGAAGACATGGTCCTTGTGGGGCTCACTCCCAATGGCCTTTAGTGTATTCAGGTCCACCTGACCGACACCAATGGCAAAAATCAGGATGCCTGTGTTCCGGGCCTTGGCGGCCACCTCAGCCACCGAGTCCTGAGGCCTCCCATCAGTCACAATCATTATGATGCGTGGCACATTTTCCCGCAAGGGCCTGGCCCCCTCTGCTTCTGAGAAGGCAATGTTGAGGGCATATTGGATGGCAAGCCCTGTCATGGTGCCAGTGGATAGATGCCTCATTCTCTTGACGGCCCTCTCCACCTCAGACTTCCTCTTAAAGGTCTTCAGGGAGAACTCGTTCTTGACTGTGCTGCCATATTGGAGCAGACCTACTCGGGTAACATCAGGACCGATGTCCAAGAACTGCAGGATATCCAGAATGAACTCCTTGACCTTTGCATAGTCATGGGTATTGACACTTCGGGAGCTGTCAATGATGAACACCAGATCTGCCCGCTTATTCTCACAGGAACTCTCTGGGGAAAGAGCAGAGGTCACAAGGATCAGAGGAAGGCATGTTCAGATTTGCCCTTCTGTTGCTGTAATAAAATACTGGCCCAGGCCAAGTGGTGGTGGTGGATGACTTTAATTCCAGCAGAGACAGGCAGATATCTGTGAGTTCAAGGCTAGTTTGGTCTACTGAGCTAGTTCCAAGTCTAGCCAAGGCTACACAAAGAAACCCTGATTTGAAAAACCAAACCAAACCAAAACAACCCCAAAAAACTGGCCCCAAAGTAACATGGATAAAGGGCCAACTCTGACTAGCTCACGAATGAGGAGAGTGGCAAGCATGGTGAGCATGGCAAGTGTGGCCTTCGAGCATGACCAGCACGGTGCTGGAAGGCTTCGTCCTTCTTCCTTATTCCCTCTGCCTTGCTAAAAGCTGTTAGATTACATTCCTAATGCTAGCTCCCAAGGTTTATTCCTTTATTTGATCCTCCTCCTGAGGTTGACTACTAAGGTCCAACTACCAAAGTTTTGAAGTCCAACAATCAAAAGCCTTCTTTGGCTGCCTAATTATCATGCACAATTAAACTTCAATATCTCATCCTAAGATGAGATAATGTTAGGGGAAAAGTGCCATTTTGCTAAGTGTCACATCTGTCTCTTCTCTATCCAGAAGCAGTCCTTTGTCTCACTCCGGGACAAATACCCCTGCCCCTTCTCCCTTACCACTTTCTCCCCTTTCCCTTGTTCCCTTCCCTTCTCCCTCATCCTCTATCTCCTGTCTTTGTCTCTTATCCCTGCCCTCTGTCCCTCTGTGGCAAAGAAATCTCCTTTGTCTTGAGAACTTGGTCTTGAGGGTCCTGAGCTGATACTTTTTCTTTCAATGGAGAAGAAAGGGTTTATTGACTTATAGGTTATAATTCAACATCAGGGAAAGTCACGCAGAGACTGTCGAGAAACACAACCTATTGGCTTGCTTCTCCTGCCTTTCTTGGCTACTTTTCTTGTACAGCTTGGGCTGTACTGCCCAGCAACACAAGTGGGTTGGATCCTTCTACATCATCAGCATTCACAATCATGTCCCCACAGACATGTCCACAGGCCAGTCTGATGGAGATGACTTTTCAATTGGGTTTCTCTCTCCCCAGGTTTGTGTAAGTTTTTGCCAAGCTGGACAAAAACAATGGTAAGAGGAAAGGATCCAATTCGAATTGTCTCTTGTGGGAAATCCTAAGACCCAGGAACATCTTTAGAACCTCCCAAATTCAGGTTTACTCTTATCCAGGAAAGTTCTCGGCATGTCTGTGTACACTAGATGATCATGACCCTAGACTACACACAGTGTTTCTTTTTGCAAGATAAATCTACAAACTGACCAATGCAGTTTCAGTTAAAACCTTTATCAGAATCAAATGTATTTTATTATTTGTGGCATGGTGTGTAAGTTTGGCAAGGCACTGAAGAAAAGATGCTTAAGAGGGTCCAATATCAAATGGCTTGCATTCTATCTTGGAAGACAGAGCTAAGAAAATGAATACAAGCGTTAAACCAAGTTTTCACAACAGACTTTAAGAGAACTGCAGCAGGGCAGGAGCAGTGAAGAATACTGCTGTTCTTGCATAAGACCTAGGTTTAATTCCTAGCACCCACATAGTGGCCAGCAACTGTCTGTAATTCCAGGTCTATGGGAATCTGTCTGTAATTCCAGGTCTATGGGAATCTGACAATCTCTCTGGTCTCCAAGGGCCAATGCATGCACAAAATTCACAGACATCCATGCAGTCAAAACACACATAGAGTAAAAATAAATACGTCTTTTTTCTAAGAGGGAGGTGAGGGGAAATAAGGGAGGGAAGGAAGGAGGGAGAAAGAATGAGGGAGAGTGCACTCAGAGGCTAAGGTCAAAGAGATGAGACACAAGCTGCCTTGTGAATACAGATCGTTTGGTTGAAAGACTATATGGAGAGGTTCATGAACAAAGTCCTAGACAGGATACATGTGGTGGAAAACTAAGTAAAAGGCTCTAAGACACAGAGAACGCTAAGAACTACTGGGTGGGATTAGCTGAGAATATTCTGAAGCCAACTATAAAAACCTTTTCAAGTCAGACTCAGAAATCTGTACACAGGTCACAGATGGCATGATGTCTTAGCACCATATTGCATAACATCTCTTGTAGGGAAGTTGCATGATTGCAATCAACTGAATCAGAGTTTTCAGATGCCTGCAGTTCAGTGGTAGAGCACATGCCTAGCATTTATGAGGCCCCGAGTTAAATATTCAGCATAGAAAAAAAAAATCAACTGAGTTTGAGTCTTGCAGGGGTTCCAGATAGATAATATACTCCACTGTTGGAATTCCTGACCGATGAAGGTGACAACAGGCTACTGTTTGGATGGGGTTTGAGGACATTCCTCAGAGGGTTGTGTAGCCAGATCCAATTCCTATTGTGAAGCCCGAGGAGAATGGAAGTTTAATATAGCTATGGCATCCAGAGGTTGGACACTTGCTAAGAATTAGGACTGAATGGAGAAGAGCCTCTGTTGCTGAGTTCTGGTGACTTTTTAAGAAGAGTGGCAGAGGCCAGAAGAGACACAATCTATACATACACTTCTTTATCACACAATGCTTGTGCCTCCTTGGGTACCTAACAGCAAAAAGTCATTACCACATACAGCCTTCCAGCTTGATACAGAATATCAAGTAAAAACACCCACTCTATATGTATTTTATGCATGTGCGTGTATTTGGGTTTCTGTATGTATGGGTGGGCGTGGAGACCGGATGTCTAGGTCCTTCACTATTACTCTCTATCTTTTTGAGGCAGGTCTTTCCCTCAGCCAATTGGATAGACTGGCTGGCCGGCCAACTCCAGGGATCCACCTGTCTCCCTTGCTGCCCATGGTAGGGTTATAGACATGTGCAGCTATGCCCAGCTTTTTATGTGGGTGCTGGGAGTCCAAACAGCTTCTTATGCATTTACAGCAAGCTTTTCTCCAATTGAGCCATCTCCCAGCCCCAGCCTTTCATAATAAAATTACCTAGCTGCGCCTATTTCCTTAGCTTAGAAGAAAGCACACCAATATACTACCTTTAGGCAGAGTGATCCTCCCCCTCCCTCTTCTCTATGCCCTCCCTGGACTTTGCAACTCAAGCAGGATTTGAAAGAGATTAGAAAAAGATCCCAAGTCCTTGCCCTAAATCCCAACCACCACAGCTGCAAGAATGAGACAGAAAGCCAACGATTAAGCAATGAAGCCAGTCATTAGGATGGGAAGTGGAAAAGGTCTGGGAAGCCATCCTGCCCAGGCCAGCTTGCCAAGGGGTGACTTGTCATGTAGAGCTGGCATATACACCTCTCCACGGCAGCCATACAAGCCCAACAGTCAGAGAAGAGGGGGCGCACCCAGTACCAACCAGTAGCCTGGCAGGAAGCCACATATAACAACATATCCCCATATAACACCCAATCCAATCCTGGGACCTAGGTACATATAAGGGGAATTTCTCAAGACAGAGACCCCACATTCACAAGATGTTCTAAAATCTCCTTTTCAGAGGGAATTCATCATAGGTACGTAAGTCCATTTTCAGAACAAGCTATGGAGAGAAGTGCTAAAGTTATACCACTGCAGAGGTGAGAAAGTGGAGGTGCTGAAGAGTCTACTAATCTCTCATAATTCAGGAAAAGAGAAAACACACAGAGACGCCACTAATTCCCAGCTCTCAGGGCAGCTATGAGCAAGGGGCCGACAGGTAAAATAAGCAAGCATGTAGACTCTCTTCTGCCTACCCTCCTCTCCCAAGTTCTTTCTCCTTTCTCCTTAGCTCTCATACTAAGCTCGGGGATGGGCGAGAGCAGGACTAGAGTGTGTCAGGATGGGCCAGGTCAGTTCCCCTCCAGAAGCCACACCTGCCTGCCCCTTCTAAGTAAGGCTGAGATAATTTCTGGGATAATGGTCCAGTGGTCTCTATTTGCTGAGGAGATCAGGGAATCTGGTTGACCTCACCATAGACAAGAACTTTAATGATTCAAAGGAAAGAGACCCCACAAAGGACTAAATCACTGAAGGTTCTCCTCCCCTAGAGACATTTGGTAGCAGGGGCTTTTGCTCAAACTGAGATTTTTATTGTGAGTCTTATTCATGGCATCAACATCCCACTGAGCATCAACAATTTGAAGAAAATTCTGGAAGTTCCATGTGGAATTGTGGAATTGTGTGCTAATCTGAATTAGTTCCCATCAAAACAAATGGATTGCTTCCACAATGCTTGGGACACGACAAAAATATCACAATGCTTCACAAATATTGTTAAGAAGTTCCACGAGGCCGGGGCCTAGCAAACACATAAGTGGATGCTCACAGTCAGCTATTGGATGGATCACAGGGCCCCCAATGGAGGAGCTAGAGAAAGTATCCAAAGAGCTGAAGAGATCTGCAACCCTGTAGGTGCAACAACATTATGAACTAACCAGTACCCCTGAGCTCTTGACTCTAGCTGCATATGTATCAAAAGATGGCCCAGTCGGCCATCACTGGAAAGAGAGGCCCATTGGACATGCAAACTTTATATGCCCTAGTACAGGGGGATGCCAGGGCCAAATTATGGGAATGGGTGGGTAGGGAAGTCGGGGGGAGGGTATGGGGGACTTTTGGAATGGCGTTGAAAATATAATTGAGGAAAATATGTAATAAAAAATATTAAAAAAAATAGAAACAACAACAACAAAAAAAAGAAGTTCCACAAGAGTTGTAGCTCTGAGCTGAAATCAAGTTGTAGCAGTCTACCATTAAGAACTCAGACCTAGCCGGGCAGTGGTGGTGCACGCCTTTAATCCCAACACTTGGGAGGCAGAGGCAGGCGGATTTCTGAATTCGAGGCCAGCCTGGTCTACAGAGTGAGTTCCAGGACAGCCAGGGCTACACAGAGAAACCCTGTCTCAAAAAACCAAAAAAAAAAAAAAAAAAAGAACTCAGACCTGCTCAGTGTGTCCCTTGAAGGCTAGCTCAGTGGTTCTCAAGTCTAAGCATGCACCCTGGTTTCCTACAGCATTTGTTAAAGGTCAAAGCAGTGAGCTGCATCCCTAGAGCTGCTAGACTCTGAGTTTGGAGAGGCAGATGAAAACTTGCCTTTCTAACAAGTTGAATGGTGATTTTGCTGTTCCTGGTCCAGGGATCTGAGAATGTTAGAAAGCAAATCTCTGGAAATACAAAGAATTCTGGTATGTCCTGACTTCACTGCCTCACTGTGAGTTCCACAAGGTGGGACTCAGAAATGTGTTTGTATGCATGCATGTGCGTGTGTGTACATATGCATGTGTGTGTGTATGTTTATGTGCATGTGTGTACATGCATGTGCCTGTGTGTGCACATAGGTGTGTGTGTGTAGGCATGCATGTGTATGTGTGTGCATGCACTTGTCTGTGTGAACGTGTGTACGTGTGTGTGCCTGCTTATGTGGTGGAAATACAATGAGTATTCTACCACATCAACATCTGTAGAATTAAGTGAAATTTCAGGTGGTAAAATAAGGCTTCAGAGGAAGAAACTTAGTCAAGGCAATCAGGTGAAGGAAGCCACAGCAACCTTAAAGCCAGAGAGTTCATGGGTGCCTCTTGTTGGTGTGGCATAACTTTAGTTCCTACACTTATACACAGCATCATCAGGGCTGAACTCTCAGTTCATGGACTCCAGACTAATAAAATGTAAGCCAAAGGACCCCATGTAGAGGCAAGTCACCCACTTTAAAGAACAGCAAGCTTATGAAAAGGGCTCTCCCACAGCAAAGTCTTGAGCTCACTGTTGTCAGGCTGGCATGATAATGGTAGCTTCCCTATCATTTCAAAGTCCTCTCAACACATCCTCAACATATTGCAACACAGCAATATGAGCTTTGCAAATGCTTGAGAACACCAAAATAATTCCTGTAAAAAACCTGCAGCTTCTCCACGATGGCCAGTTGGGAGACATTTCCAAAAAACTGGACTCTCCGCTGAGTGATCCCCTCATGTTAATTACTGGTGCTGAGGAAGCTTGCACCTTCTCCTCAGCCTGGGGAAAGAACACACAATGATCTTCCTCTTGGCCCCTCGTGACAGGACTTTCAGCCACACTTGGATAAGGATTCGTGAGCACATAATAAAATGTCATCCCCTCTCGCCATTAAGCAATGATCTGGACTCTGTCAACTGCACTTCCAATCTTGTCATCTGGACTCAAAGTCCTGGCTTTGAGAAAATAGTCTCTTGCCCTCTTTCAGAAAAAGAGAATCTGGGCCAGGAGAATTTTAAGAACATTTCTGCCCTTCCGGGTGACAGTGTGCAATCTCACAACTATTTCCTCTCCTTGGGCTGAAGATTTGTCATTGCTGGAACTGGTTAAGGTCAACCACACTTAAGTGGCAGCATGGTAAACATTTGGTGCCATCCTCCTGGGAAAGCCAGAGCATTTTGGAATAGGGAAGGATGTGAGTCTCTACAATGAGGATAAAGTAATTTTATCTGGAGGGGACTTGGGGATTCTCAGGCAAACAGCAATAAGGTCTGATGATCTCAGTACACGACCAACCTCTGTCAGTTTCTGCCCGAATAATCGTGACCATCTCTGTAAGTTCTTTGACCCTCAGTCTCTCGTGAGTGTGTGAGTGTGTGTCCATGCTTTTATGTTGGACAATCTTGGCTGTTATTCCTCAGAACCGTCTACCTCCCTGTTTGCCTGTGCTTTGTTTTGAGATGAGTCTCTTTCACAAAGTAAGCTAGACTTGCCAGCCAGTAAGACCAGAAGATCTACCTACCTCTGCTACCCCAGCACTAGATTAAAAGGGCATGGGACTGTGACCAGTTTTTTGATTGTTTGTTTTAAGTTTCTAGGGATGGAGCCCTCTCCCCCACCCAATCATTAATCTTTTCTTCTGTAAAACGGGGCAAGAAACTTGTAAGATTCAAAGAGAATATTACAGGGAGTTGTAGATCACATTGAGCTGCTCAACCTTGTTTGGAATGTTTTCCATATGCTGGCCTATTTATTCCCTAGTCACCTTAGGAACTGAGCAGTTTCTGTTTCCACATTACAGATGAGGACATGGCTCTAGAGAGTCCAACCCTGCTTACAGTTTCCTTGCTGTCTAGAAGCAGAGACATTGGGTTGAACCCTCTGTCTGACTGTACAAGTGTGAGGAACCAAGATTCACCACCAAGCATGCTCACCCCATCTTCTTCACCTTGCATTCACACAATCCTCATGGTACACGAGGACTCTTTCTGCTCTCGGGGGTCAGTTCTTTTCTTTTCTGGAATGCAGCCAAGCAACATGGCCCAAGCTTTCCTGTACCTCACCAAGTGCTTTTCCCTTGCTAAATACTTATTTAACTTACCCAAATGATAAAAACAAAACAAACAAACAAACAAACAAACCCTGGCCTTCATCACAACAGGAGCCTGGGCCTGCTGGTTAACTCATATCCACACTTCCTTGGCAAGGCTTGCTGAGGGTTCAGCAGGTATGAGATCTGAGGAGACTGAAGGAGAAGACACTGAGATAGACAGACCACTGGTCTTGCAGTGACTGTGGGGACTAGGAGGAATGTAGCCAGGACAAGAGACAAGTGCTAAGAGAATGGAAAACAGAGACCAGAGGCTTTATATCACTCCCTAGCAAAGCTCCTCAAACAGATGGCTGTGGGCACTAAGAAAACTGAAGATTTTAATGATACAAGAGTAAAAAAACAAGGTAATAGTTTCTGGGGTTCTGGCTGCTAGTTAAGAACTAGAGAGTGATCTTAAACAGCCCAAAGGCAGACTTGAAGAAAGAATTGTGATGTGTGAGACCAGTGAACACATTAGGGTGTTCTGTTGCAGCTACTCTGACCTGGGGCAAGTTGGGCAAAAGTTGGATATAACAGGGTTATCGGGTGGATCAGGAGGGGACAAAGGTTGATAGCATTAAATCTGAGACGCCAGGCAACTGGGAAAGTGAAGGGCGAAGGAGACATCTAGATCAATGGACACAAAGTGAAGATAAGACCTCAGCATTATCGAAGTGTAAGCATGAGCCTGGTAGTGCAGTTACGGGATGGAGATAAGAGATGCTAATGGCTGAGTTCAGGATAATAATGTGTGAATACGGAGCTCACTAATTTCATGGCCAGAGTAATGCTGGGCACAGGAATGGTGAGCAAACAGTTACAACTGCTCTTATTAATAGAGTTAACCAGTGGGACATGATTTAAAATGTGACTAGAACACTGGAGAGAAACAGAGAGAAAAAAGGACATCAAAATATTTTCTTTTCTTTTTCTTTCTTTCTTTTTTGTTTTTTTTTTGGTTTTATTTTCGAGACAGGGTTTCCCTGTGTAGCCTTGGCTGTCCAGGAACTCACTTTGTAGACCAGGCTGGCCTTGAACTCAGAGATCCGCCTGCCTCTGCCTCCCAAGTGCTAGGATTAAAGGCATGCGCCACCACTGCCCAGCAAAAGATTTTCTATGGGACACAAGAGAGGTGGGCAGTGCCTAGAGCAGAAACCACAATGCAAGTGATGCTGTGATAGTCCCCACCCATGGGACAGCACATGCCAAGTGAGATTCTGTCCCTGTGTGCCTCAAGACTGTGATTGACTTGCAGGGCTTCCAGATGGCAAAGAGGATACATCAGGAATAATTTGACTCATCTTTGGCTCTTGTCCCCAGTGTCACTTGACCTGTAATTCCCACATATTTAGGCACTTTAATAGAGTGCCTGGACCCTGGCCAGGCCTGGAAGACCTGTAATCAACTCTTGTTTCTCCAACTCCCTTGCTAATCAGCAGCCAGCTGCTGCATTACCTCACATTAGACACTGTACAAAGCTGATGAGCAATGGCTTTCTCTGGCCCCATCACTTCCATTCACATCTTCCAAAAGTACTGCTGGGAAGAGACTGAACCCTGACTCAGGGACTCAGGACAACACCCTCCGCTGCTTACTGGGCTCAGGACATCTCTTGGACTCATTGACAAAGCCTTTTGTCCTCTGTAATACTTTCTAAGTACTTCTCCAAAGTCAAGGGGAAAAACAGCTCTTGTGGTCTCTCTAGGCTCATTGTTGGGAGGAAACATGAGGTCATGGGGTATTTCTAGAATAATGAGTCAAAACTAATATGATGAAACCTAATAGAAGTTAGTGTTGCACACTTTACATGGGGTTCAAATATCAATTTATGAATCCCAAAGAGAGGGACTTCCAGATTGACATCTGGTTACAGATTAAAACTGGGACCAGAATGGCAGGTAAATCTATACCACAGCCTCAATTTACAGCCCCAGCTCCTTGGCTTTAATGTCAAATTTTAGCTATAGTATTCTCATCAACACCACACATCAACATCTCCCAGCGCATCATTAGACTCCTCCTAATATTAGTATTTTAACTATCTTATCTACGGCCCTCCTGGCTTCTCCTAACTCAAGGGACCTTAGTCTTCTCTTCATATCAGAACTTCTCATGAATGAGTGTACTGGCTATTTTTGTGTCAACTTGACACAGCTGAAGTTATCACAGAGAAGGGAGCTTCAGTTGAGGAAATGCCTCCATGAGATCCAACTGTAAGGCATTTTCTCAATTAGTGATCAAGGGGGAAAGGCCCCTTGTGGGTGGGACCATCCCTGGGCTGGTAGTCTTGGGTTCTATAAGAGAGTAGGCTGAGCAAGCCAGGGGAGATATGCCAGTAAAGAACATCCCTCCATGGCCTCTGTATCAGCTCCTGCTCCCTGACCTGTTTGAGTTCCAGTCCTGACTTCCTTTGGTGATGAACAGCAGCATGGAAGTGTAAGCCAAATAAACCCTTTCCTCCCCAACTTGCTTCTTGGTCATGATGTTTGTGCAGGAATAGAAATCCTGACTAAGACAAATTGGTACCAGCAGAGTGGGGTATTCCTGTGACAACCTGACCATGTTTTGGGGAGGACTGTGGAAGGACTTTGGAACTTTGGGCTTGAAGATCCATTTGTTGTTAAGAGCTCTGTCAGATGTTGTGTAGGAGCTTGGAAGATAATGTTGAGAACAGTGCAGAAGATGGAAGTCTGGTTTGTGAAATTTCAGAGGGAAAATTAAAGACTCTTTTCAGTGCCATTGCTGTTTTGCTTGTGAAGATTTTGTAGTTCTGGTTAGCTGGGGCTGAAGAATCAGCTGTGATTAACAAGATACCAGAACTACTAAAGCAAAAGCTTTGCATTACTGGGACTATTGATGCTGGTTAGCTGGAGCTAAGAAATTAGCGGTGATTAAGAAGAGACCAGCATCGCTGAGGTGACATCTTCTGGGAAGTGTTTTCTAAAAGCACAAAGAGGCTGTGTTCCAGAGATAGGCAAGGTTGTACTCCTTCTGCAGCGGGACTTGGTAATGTGTAAGGGTCACCCAGGTGGTACTGGTTTTGAAGGCATGAAGGGGTCATGCAGAGCAGCTGAGGCTCGGCACTGTGAGAGGCCATGGAAGGCCATTGGTGAAGGTGCAGCCTCAGTTGTAATTGAAGGCCCAGGACTGAAGGGGTCATGCAGTGTTTTGGAGATGCCAGTACCATGAGATGACCACCAAGAGCAGCGGCAGCCGTGGAGTACAGGCATCTGGAGCCCAGAGGACGACATGTGTGCTACAAAGGGCATGGCTGGAGAAGTGACCCAAGCCCTTGGAGGAGCCCAGAAGATCGTGAGTTGGATCCCAGAGGTTGGACGGTTGGAGATTGATTTTTGCTTTGATTGTGACTGTGCCCTGATATTTTCCCTCTTGAAAGAAGAAACTGTTTTAGTGGAGCCCACAGTTAAGAGACTTTTAATTGTAAAAAGACTTTGGATTTTAAAAGAGATGGATATTTTAAAGAGATTGAAAATTCAAGAATATTAAAGACTGTGGGACTTTTAAAGTTATTTAGATCTTGGGGATGAATAAGAATGTAAGGGTTGAGGCTTACTAGTGATGTGTTTGTGTGTCAAGTTGACAAGGGGTCAATTGTACTGGCTATTTTTGTGTCAACTTGACACAGCTGAAGTTATCACAGAGAAGGGAGCTTCAGTTGAGGAAATGCCTCCATGAGATCCAACTGTAAGGCATTTTCTCAATTAGTGATCAAGGGGGAAAGGCCCCTTGTGGGTGGGACCATCCCTGGGCTGGTAGTCTTGGGTTCTATAAGAGAGTAGGCTGAGCAAGCCAGGGGAGATATGCCAGTAAAGAACATCCCTCCATGGCCTCTGTATCAGCTCCTGCTCCCTGACCTGTTTGAGTTCCAGTCCTGACTTCCTTTGGTGATGAACAGCAGCATGGAAGTGTAAGCCAAATAAACCCTTTCCTCCCCAACTTGCTTCTTGGTCATGATGTTTGTGCAGGAATAGAAATCCTGACTAAGACAATGAGTATCTGGGGACATTTTGATCTGAGTCACAAAAGTTGGTCTGACAGCTATGAAGTGCCCAGGACAATGAAGCCTCAGGGAGTGGTTACCAATGCAACCATCCCAAGGTCACTGACAATAAAGTCATTATGGTTGTACCATCCCAGGGTCACTAACAACAAGGTCACTAACTTTTGCAGAAGGCTCTCTTCACGAGCTTCCACTCTGCTATTGATGCTCTAAGCCATGGAGTTTTTCTTGTTTTTACACTTCTCCCAGTGTACCTCCATTGATGTAAATGACCCTCTTTCATATCCCATGTTTACCTCTACTAAAATCCCCTCTCCATGTTTTATGTATAAAACACCATCTTCTATGAATCCTGGGACTCAGCAAAGTGCCACATAGTTGGATGCTCTTATCTGAATCTTTGCTTATTCTTTTTGGTGTGCATAAGTACGTGTAAGGAGTGGAAAGGAAGCAAAAAAAGAAGTATAGGCAACCCTCCATGAGCTTGGATGGATGGAAAAGCTGATCTGGAGGTTCAGTGAGCCAGCCATGACAGAGATCCCTAGTGGTCTGGTGATGTCAGAAACACTTGGCAAATGTATTCAAAATGCTGAGTGCTGAAGTTAATGAGTCAGATCCTGTACAGGCAAGGAATCAGCACTCGTTCCAGGTGGTTCTTGGGCACAAGCCTGAGAACTCCGTCTCTAGAGACATGTGGTCATGAGAGGCCATTTGCCAAGTGCCTAGAAGAGGGGATTGTAGCAGAGCACTCCATGCCTGTGTCTCCATTACCAGGAACAGCCTTAGAAATATGGTGACACTGTATCCTGGATTCCCTCATGTCTCCTGGTGCAAATATTGTTCCATTGCTGAATCATGTATGTGACAGCTATGCCATAGTCTCCAGTTTGATTCAGACCCACTACTACACAGGAAGGAATGTGAGAAGGAAGAGAGAGCAGATGAGACTTAGAGGTTCTCTAGCAAGTCCATGGATGTGGGATTGATAGGAAATGGTGGAAAGAAATTGAAAACCCATCTACCCTTTGCATTTACAACCACTGTTTCCCTGCAGTAGGTAACCTAGCATGTAGTTTCCTTTCAACAGAAAAATGTCCCACAGAAAAGGTACCTTAGCCTCCTAGTCAGCAGATAGCACACTAACTGGTACCTGAGACTGGGAGGAGAATTAGACAATAAAATAGAACCAATGTCACAAGATTTACCTGCTGTGCATCCCAGGGTAAGTAGTGACACATGCTGTGTAGTATCATCCCATAAACACGATGTTTGCTGGCCCAGAAGCCCCACAAATCAGACTACACTTTGACATACAGTGGACTGCAATCATCGTCATTGCATGACAGCCTAGTTCAGATGTGTACATAGAAGGTGGTGAACTGAAGGCATCATAGGCAAAAGTGAGTGCCTGGTGCTGTGGGGACGTTGGCATCCTAAGACATGCCAGGTAGTTGGATGCACTTATCTGAGTTTAAGGAGACACAAAGTGCTCACTGATACAAGTAAGCATTCCAGTGACCTTAGAGCAAGGCAGAGTGAGATGAGTTACTGTCCAAGCCCCATCGTATGTGCTTTACGAGAAGATCCTATGCTGATCACAGTCTCCAGAGAACTGACATCTGACTGAAAGACTCAGAGAGTATTTCAAGAACCCAGTGCAACTACAAGCCACACAATCTCTAGTCCTGGTCCACCACTGAAAACGAAAGTCACATCATACATCAAGACAAGACAATGCTCATGGTTCATGGCCATCCCTCCATAGCCCAAGTGGAATGCCTGGTGAAAATAAAAAGAACATGACTGAAGAGAGGGAAAATACAATAGCTTGGCTCCCCTTTCTGCCAGACATTCAAATTTTCTTCTCTCTGTGCAGAGCATGCAGCTGATACCATTGAACTTACTTAGATCATGGCTTCCCCCAGGAATACCCAACACACTGTCTGAATAGCCTGTATGTTCTTTTTAATACATACCAATGGAACCCAAGGTCCAAAGCTGAAGCCTTGGGACTGTCCAGCTTGCTCTGTGTGCACTTTGACCCAGAAAGAAATGTACAGAAGGACAAATATATTGGGAGAAACACCTTATGAGTGAGTTATTTCCAACCTGCAGACACATATAGGCAGCGTTCTTTTTCTGTTATTTTACAAAGATTTTAATGAGTTGTCAGTCATCTTTGCATAGCAATACTGCTTAATAAGTAGAGTCACTGGCCAGGGGCCCCCTGAGGGATCCTAGTTGACACCAGCTCAAATGTCAGTTGTTCCCATTGCTCTCATAAATTCCTTCAGGAACACAGCTCTCTAAGGCCCTCAGGGAGCATGCACCAAGGAGCCAGAAAAAGGGAAAGGAAAAAAAAAATGCCACATCACACCAGTCTCCTCTGGTAAGTATTATAGGAGTTGAAAGGCGGCAGCACATGAACTTCAACAACTGTGGCATCCAGAGCCCTGGATGGGTTTCTTTAAAGGGAGCCAAAGAAAAGGCTGCCCTAGTTTAGCCCTGGAGAAATATTTTCCAATGAACTGAAATTTCCTTGCAAGGTAAAGCAGTTTGCTCCAACCTCACTAAGAAATGCTCAACAAGTCCTCTCAGTTTGCTGCACAAGCTTTCCTGTAATTGATAGAGTATAAACAAACACATACATACTCGGTGACTTTAGATCCTTTTAAAAAATAGGAGCTGACAGAATAAAAACAGGAAAAAAAAAACAGTGTTATTCTCAAACACTCTGAGCAGCTTTTTCCTTTTTTCTTAAATTGAGAAATAGTACTATCTTCCATTAGAGTCCACAGATCTGCATGTGGACACACACACACACATTTTCTAATATGAAACTGTGTGCCAAGCACTTCCTGGGAAACAAGCTATGTGACTTCTGCTCTCTATAGAGCATCATATAACATAACTAGTTGTCTAAAGCCTACTTTAGACACTGGCCTATAGGGGCACTTAAACTTAAGAACTTGAACAGTGGCCTCATCTGCTCTCTAAGAGTTCAGCAAATGGAAGCCAGGAGCAGGGCAGAGAGACCTGTGAACAGTAATGCAGAATAGCTAAGATCTTCAAGCCAGGAGGAGAAGGAGGCCCTATATGTTCAGCTGCATGGCATGGAGTCCTGGTGTCTTTCCCCCAGAGTAAAGACGAGTTATATGACAGGGTACATATCTCTGAACACTGGACCAGCAAGAGAGACACTTTCAACTGTACAAACACAGGTACTCTTGTATCAGGTTCTAAAGACACCATATAACAGTCTCACCAAGATGAATCACAGAGAAGGCATATTTGGGAGGTTTTTAAAAAGCATGAAAAATTAGAGCCTGGAACAGAGGACCATGCTAGAGTTGGGACCTGGAGGATTCCTGAACAAGGTTCCTGTATCACAAGTTTATGATATGATAGACTGAGTTAGGCCTGGGATTGAGTAGACAGGTTAGGGCAGTTATGAGTGCAGGCTCAAAGTCAGACCAGAGTGTACTACCCAGGTATACAAAGAACTGAAAGTGGGTGGTAAGGCTGGATCCTAAAGAGGCAGGATGACAGAGCTGTCTGGGGTCACATATAGTCACTAGTAAGGAGCTGAAGTGGAGTTACAGAAAAGTTTGTGTGGGGTGTGTGTGTGTGTGTGTTTATCCTCCCTTCAGATGCACACTCAGCCCAGACTTCATGTCTGGTCCAACCCAGTCTCACCATGCCTGTCCCCAACCTGTGTGGTCCTTTAAGGTCCTCAACAAGGTCTCAGGTATAAATCTCAGCTCCCTATTGATGAGCCTAAAACAAAAACCCAGAGAAATTATTTTAAATTCCTGATTTTAGGAGTTGCATATCTGCCACAAGAATAAGTCTACCTTGCTTGAGTAGTTGAAGGAGAAACTTCAGGTTGACTGTGAGGGCTTTTCAACTTATCCTATACCGAGTTCCAAATTTCAAAAGCAATATTGATTGAACATCAACTCATAAATACCATCTCTCCCCAAGTCTTCAAATACTACAGAAGTTTAAAGGGAAAAACTACAATGACCAGAGTCCACTGCAGCTAGAGTTTGGGAGAAGAATGAGCTAAACTATTAGACACGGTCACAAGGGATGAGACATAGAGGCTAGCTCTGCTAACACCATAGAAGACAGTGCACTACACCCGGTGTCGGCGCACCAGCATCCCTGTAGATTACAGCGACAGTAGCATGGGTCACCAGAATCCTGGTGGATTGTGGTGACAGTATCCAGAGCAATGTGTATTAGTGTAGTGAACTGCACACCCCTTCCTCCTACTCTCATGCAAGCACTCAGCTTCCTGTAGTGAATCCCTTTCTGCTTGTTAGCTAGTACAGTCTGCTTTCCCAATAGTTACCTCTCTGCTTAATGCCTTGTCTGTCCTCAGGATATTCCAAGTGGAGGCTCCAATTTGTTGAGGCAGAACAATCCAACCAAGCACACTCAGTACTGCTGAGAACAGTTCACTTCCCCAGGCTTTGTGGAAATTGTCTTCACTTTCTTCTGGTCACCCAGCACTTCTGAATACCCATCCCTCTACCCCTCTACAGTGACTCCCTGGATGGCTGTTCGTAACTTGTTTGAAAATTTGTCCTCTTTCCACTTTGGTACAATGCTTTGTTTCCTCCACTCCTACTTAACTTGGCTTCAGTTTCAACTCCCTAAACACATGGGGACAGTAATTACTCAAAAGGAAAACTATTGGGCAAGCAATTTGTTTCCTTGCTGCTCCTAGCAGTTTAGCAAATGCTCTGTCTCCATCTGCTGCCTTCAACTACTTTGAGATTGCCACCCAATGTTAGGGTTGCCATGGAAGCCAGAAATAACATGCTGGGAATCTGCACCACACAGATTTGGTGCTTTTGGTTTTACAAAAAGCCTTTCTCATAGTCGATCATTAACTTGAGGTCTGATTATAATAAATAAGATAGCAAGCTAATGAACTGAAATAGCATTTCTTCAAGCCCAGAATCATCAAGCACTTGGGACATAAACATTTTAAAACTAAAGGGGGCACTTTAAAGGCTAGATTCAACGTTTTTATTTTTCCAGTGAAGAACCCCATGCTGTGTTGAGGCTTCTGGCTCCCAGTCTGCCCCTGTCTCCAAACCATGCTTCTCCACCAGGGACAAGAACATTCGTCTCTGTGGTCTTCAGTTCTCTTTTCTACAAGATTCAGACAATAAGATGAGGACTAAATGAGAGAATGTGTATTGAGGATGGTACTGCATACAGAGGGTTTATCATGATAATTTGCTATTGTTTTTAGCATTCTCACCTAGGAGCACATTAAGATCTGTGGTAGTGATGTATGGAAGAGGCAGCTACCCTGGAAGTCCAGAGACCTGCATGCTACACCTAGTGAGAGGACACTAACCACATATATTTACTCTATCATTTTCTATTCCTTTCGTGGGAAATAAGTGTTGGATGAAATGGTATGTCTTCCCAGCTCTAGTTTGCTACAGTTTAAAAAAAAAAAAAAGTAAAACCTGTTCTTTGGCCCTCTATTCATGGTTCTAGCCACATCTATGATAGCTAATATTTATGGGGTAATGGTTATAGAACCAACAGAATGTGCTAGCTTGGTACTCCTTACATAGTCTCCATTTCAGATGGGAAGCTGTAACTCTGAGGGGGTCCAGGACCACACAGGTAGTAAATGGTGGGTGAGAACTCAAATGTATCTGATGTGAGTTCCTATGATTGTACTGGAAAAACACACACACACACACAAACATACACACACACACACACACAAACACACACACAAACACACACACAAACACACACACAAACACAAACACACACACACAAACATACACACACACACAAACACACACACACAAACACACACACACACACAAAAACACACACCTGTACAAGAACATAATCTGTTGAACTTTATATACGTCCATGTTGCCCAGTTGTAACTGCAGGGTGTATCCTGAGATATAGGTTGTTCAACAACCTAATAATGTTCAAAGAAAACTTTGAGATTGCCCCAAAATAAAATGATGCTGAGTTCCCCCATTACACTGCAGAGATTTTCCGCCTCTACCATTAGCCCTCACCTAGACTGCATATTTACCCCCCTGGGCAGAGCTTGCCTGTGTCCTCTTCATCCTAACCTTGATCACGCAGCTAGGCTGATTCTTTAAAAGCCAAGTGAAAGTCTGTCATTCCTTTGAACTACTCATCCCTTCTTATGACAAAGGCTCCATAACTTGATGCAAAACATGGGAACTTCGTCACTAATGAATGGGTTTATGCCATTAGGAACACTAGGTCCTCAATGAGTATTAGGCATCAGCATAGAGAAGGGACACATAAAACCTAGAGGCTGGATATATTATGCCCAGTTCACTGGACCTGGTAGAACTTTATTCACAGAAGCATTTGGGAAGGATATAACCTAGAAGGGATCATGGGACTATAATGGGGCTTTAGTGGCTTTACAGAAATATGAAACATCATGTTTATGAGTTAGAAAGGCTCACTAGATCCAAATGTCTCAGGCTGTCATGTAAATCAGATTCTTAAAGTACTAATACAATCCATTCCAGGAATGAGTGGAGCAGCTGGGCAGTGATGGCACATGCCTTTGATCCCAGCACTCGGGAGGCAGAGGCAGAAGAAGGCAGATTCTGTGAGTTCAAGGCCAGCCTGGTGTACAGAAATGTTTCAGGATAGCCAAGGCTACACAGAGAAACCCTGTCTTGAAAAACCAAGAGAGGGAGGGAGGGAGGGAGGGAGGGAGGGAGGGAGGGAGGGAGGGAGGGAGAGAGAGAGAGAGAGAGAGAGAGAGAGAGAGAGAGAGAGAGAGAGAGAGAGAGAGAGAGCAAAAAATACCCAACAAGAAAAAGAGCCTTCCTCCTATCACCAAAAGTAGGGTAAAGTAGTAGGTTGGTCAAAAGCAAATGTGGCAAGATCTATATGGATCCAGAAGTCCTGGGATAGGGGGAATGGCCAGTGTTTGTGAGCTTCTGGAAGGGTTTAAAACCTACGTAAAACTTCAGTGGAAGTCTTAAAGGATAAAACAGTACAGGTAGAAAAGACAAAGCTTGTCCCAGGTGGTATCCCCCAGAATAAGTGTGTACACTTCTCCCCTGCAAAAAGTACACTGAGATTGTTCACTCAGCTCTGGGCCCTTTTAGCATCCAAATGTGGCTGATGGAAAGACAGCAGAAATGTTCTGGCTCCAGATGTAAGACTGGAGAGGGTAGCTCAAGCCTTGGGAATAACAGGCAAGAGCACAGCCCCTCTCCCTCTTGCCCCTAAGGAGACCCAAAAGCACATACCCACACTGTCTAGCCAGTCAGGTTGGGTGGTGTATGGCAGCTCTTCAGCAATGCCAAGACAAGGGCATAGGGCAGCTCATGGAGAATGGCTGAGTGTTACAGAGCTAGATGAGGGTGTGCTGGATCTGCAGCACTGTGCCCAACACTGCTCTTCTGAGGAGACAACTGAGGTGAGGGATGGGATCCTTGTTAACACTTTGTAGTATCTTCCTAGCCATGAAATCCCCAAACCATTTGGCACTTACTTGGGATGGGTTGTGAAGGCCCCTCAGAGGTCCTGCCCACTGTGGTATAAACTCTTTTTGTATATTGTACAATGTTATCCATAATTATATAACTATATAATATTTATCTTTAATTACATATTATATACTTATATATAATATAATGTTAACCCTTGAGCATTTTACAGATGGTTCAAGGCATGTGGAAGAACAACAAGAACAGCAGTCAAAAGACTTAAACAGATTTTCTATGGATAGGAAAAAAATAAAGTCCAGAAGCTATAATTTTATTGAATATCCCAGTGCCAAGGTGGGTTAGCTCTCTGTGAGTTGTTGGCAGGAAGGTTCAAGGTCTTCATAAACCATAAGGTCTATAGCAGCTGCTGTTGGTTATAAGCTAGAACTAGATGTTAAGACCCTACTTGTTGCCAAAGACCGTACTTGCTTTGGTTGTAGGACATAAAAAAATTAAACTAGAACTGAGCTTGAAATCCTCTATTGTTGAATAGCTTTTGTAGTGCCTGTAGGCTGAGGGGAGAGATTCATAAGTCCTGCTTGATTATGAAAAATATGTGCTACCATATCAACATGTAAGGGAAAAGTGCCTGCTGGTGGAATAATGACATGGCTGTCAGGGATGCAACCAATTTATTCCAGATTGAAGTTAAGGTCCATTCCACAGGAGGAACTTGGGTTAAGAATCTTAACATACTGGGGCTGGAAAGATGACTCAGCAGTTAAGAGCACTGGCTGCTCTTCCAGAGGTCATGAATTCAATTCTCAGCAACCACATGATGGCTCACAACTGTCTGTAACTAGATCTGATGCCTTCTTCTGGTAGTATGTCAGCAATAGTGTGCTCATGTACATAAATAAATAAATCTCTTTAAAAATTCTTAACCTAGAATACTGTTTCTTCTAAATAAAATGGCATCATCAAGGAGTGGTTTCTGGTTTCATCTGACCATCATGAGTGCTTAAACATCTATGGTGCTTTGAATGAGAAAGGCCTTGATATTTAAATACTTGGTCTCCAGTTGGTGGAACTGTTTGGGAAGTATTAGGAGGTGTGGCCTTGTTGGAGGAGGTGTGTCCCTGGGGGTGGGCTTTGAGATTTCAAAAGACTCCCACATTACCAGTTAGATCTCTATGTCTCCTACCTGGGGATAAATAAACCCTCAGCTCTTCCTGCCACTATGCTTTTGATCCACCATCATGAACTCTAGTCCAATTAAAAGCTTGATTGTCTAACAGTGTAGGTAATAGTGTTTTGTCACAGCAATAGAAAAGCAATGAAGATGATATCTCAGGTCATGATTTTCTTATCTATAAATTAGGCATCATTATAAAATCTAACTCTCAAGGACTTGATGAGGTCAAGAAAGACAAGACAAAGCAATAAGTACTCTAAATTGTAAAGCTCTCCCATAAATGACAGGAGTGATAAGTAGAACAAAAGAGTCAACAGCAGCTTCTCTTCCCAGAGTCACACCCATGGCCCAGGTCACAATGTTTCTTCAGATTTTATGAAAAGCTTTATGATCCATGGAAAGAAAACACTGGATCCTTTCTTTATTGTGGCACCTATTAAAATATAGCTTAGAGCGATAAACTGAGATTGTCAGAAAATGCCTGAACATGCCTTCTGCCTAGACAGCACACATGTGGCCCCTCCTTTTCCAGAAGGATGGACCAACCTAAGTCAAGGTCTCACAGGGCTAGGGACTCCCTCATGCCACAGGGTCTATAGCATCCCAGGAAACTCAGAGTTCCTTGGTGTGAGTCAGCTAACAACTACAGACAACCCTGCAGGCAGCCCCCATATCTGGCCCCAAGTACACTGGACCCTCCATCACTGAAAGCCTACTGTTCCAAGAAGGCAGATGATCATCCGCCTCTCTGGGGTGTAGGCTCTCACTATGGGCTCAGCAGTGGCCCAGCTGTGGCACTTCTGAGAAGCTGGAGTCATTAGGTGGGCCAAAGGGTCAAGAGAGAGTTATAAGATAAGAAATTGTGTTTGTAGAAGCTCTGTCATCAAGGCCAAATCTCACAGGGAAACCAAGGATCACATCATATAATAATCCCAGTCCTTGGAAAGCAGAGGCAGGCAGATCTCTGAATTTGAGGGCAGCCTGGTCTACAGAGTGAGTTTCAGGACAGCCAGGGATACATAGAGAAACCCTGTCTTAAAACAAACAAATAAGCAAACAAACAAACACAAAACAAAAACAAAAAAAGACAAAATACAACCCAAAATGTCTTTTACTGATCCTGTGAAAAAATTCCCCAAATTCTTAACTCTTGGCACTTGAGGCTTTAGAATTTGACCAAATTGTAAAGCAAAACACATCGATCGAGTTGGTTGTGACCTTGGCATGGCCTGCAGCATTCTTGACATCCAGAACAATGCTTGCACAGTATAGGGTCCCAGTATTTTTGTTGAATGAATGAAAAGCCAGGAAAATTAATGAAAGAAACAAACAAAGTCTATGAGACCTAGGTGATTTATAGTATGTCTAATATGCTATGTAAGATAAATGGATTTCCTCATCTTGAAGACAAGAATCTGATTAGAAGAGTGGAAATACTGCTTCATTTAGAAGCTGGGACAGTCACAGAACACCAGGGTCTACCAGACATCTCCAACACGGCATGGCTTACATGGCAAGGATAACTTATGAGTGCAGCTCAATGAAAAATAGCAAGAGTTGCCTATATAAGGAGAGAGAGAGAGAGAGAGAGAGAGAGAGAGAGAGAGAGAGAGAGAGAGAGAGAGAGAGAGAGAGAGAGAGAGAGTCAATTGTGTAGTTCTCAAGCCTGAACTCTGGAGAGTGTATCATGACACAATGACAAAAGGAGAGTACTCCTGATTCTAGATGCACTCAGGTGAGCAGCACACCCCCTCCCATCTCTAAGATGCAAGGATTTTCCATTTCTCACTGCTCCACACTCAGCCCTGGGACTAAGGGGTCCTGGAAAATATAGTTCTTTACTAGATAAGTCAAATAGAGAGGCACCGTCCCTGGCATCAGTACTGGGGAATGACGATCTGGACATGGATGGCAGGTTCCCACTGCCTTTGCCAGATCCAGCCCCCTTGAATGCAGCCCTCATGGTTCAACCTGATTTGAAGAGCCTCTGGACTAGTTCCCATGGCCCAGTGCCCACATTACATATAACCCATCATGCCTTTCCATAGGCCCCTCCTGGCTGTGAGCTCAAACCATCCAACGCCAACATTTGTTTTGTTTCCAACAGCCCTTCCCAAGCTCCAGCTCTTTGTGCATTTGGTCACCCAGATCTTCCTTTGAAGTTTGGACTTACTTGCTGGCTCTGGGGTTTATGAGAACATCTCCATTCTCCCTTCCTGGCCCCACCAAACTCTGAGCAGCCAAAATACACACACTGCCTATCTTTCATATTTCCCTGTCCACTTGCATGTATAGAAGCAAGACTTTCTCATTTGAGGTTCTCATTTTTGGATTTTGAAAAAAATATCCCTCAAACCAGGGTTTCCACCACCTGGTTACATTATGCTCAGTTCCCATCTGTAGCCTCAGGACCATAGCTGGGTATGGTAGAAGGTTAGGCTCAGTTTAGTGACTCAAAGATGCAACTGGAAATTAATAAGTACCACTCTACTGAAGTCTGAGTGTGCCTGGGGATGTCAGAAGTCATATGTCACACCAGGTGAGTCAGAAATAGGAAGCAAGCTATTTAAGAGACAAACCAGAAGAGTGAGAAGTGTATTAACTTTCTAGGAGATTAACAAAACCCTCTGCGAATTTACATATTGAAATTTGAACCATACTTCAGAAGGTAGCCATGTTTGAAAATAAGCTCTTATATTAAGAGCTAGGTATAGGAGTCAAGAGTCACACTATAACCCCAGCACTAGAATAAAAGGGGAAGGGTTAAAAATTCAAGGCCATCCTGAGCTACATAGTGAGTTTGAAGTCAGCCTGTGATGCATGAAACCCTACCTCAGAAAACAAAATAAACAAAACAAAAAGTTATAAAGAGTCAGGTATGATGGCTCCCACATGTACTCTGAGGCTGAGGCAGGAGGACTATCACAAATAATCTGAAGGCAGTCTAGATTATGGACTGAGTGAGACCCAGGCTAGCCTGGGACACAAACTGAGACTTGTTTAAAATGAGGTCACAAAGATGGTAACCTAATATGACTGTTTAACGTTTTTAAAGGAAGAAATTGAGATGCATAAAGGTACATGGAAAGAATCCATGTAAAGACACAGACAGGAGCAACACAAATATCTACACGGCCAGGTCAGAGACCTCAGAGGAAGCCAGACTTCCAACACTGTGACGTCAGACCTTCAACCTTTAGTATTATGAGGCAATATATTTGTGCTGTTGTAAATCCCCCCATCTATGGTCCTCTCTTCTGAAGGCCTCAACAAACTGGCATATCACTCAAGTCTGTACTATTTCTGATGAAGAAAACAGTAAATATTGTGTAATGTTTAAAACAAGCTCTTTTGCATTTTTCAGTAATACTCATTAAGTATTTAGATGTGATCTTTAAAAGTAAATGACATTCTTTATATAAACATTTAAAAAGAATATAAAGTATTTATTTTAAGAGGTCATGGTATATGGGCAGCATAAGTTGAAGTGTCTCTTCAATAAACTATTTAAAAAGACAGAACACAAAATTAGGAAGAGTGGAAAGTGAGAAGCCATCTAGAAGAAATTAAGGGAGGAATGGGGGTGATATGATCAAAAAAAGTGAATAAAACATTTGAAAACACTAAACTTAGGACATTCACAGAAAAATAGAAATGGAATTTTAAAAAGAGAAATGACAGATCAATACCACACTTTCTCTTGCATGCAAAATCTCGATTTAAATTTATGTATATGTATGTGTTGTGTGCATGAATGTATGTAGAACATGAGAGTAAAGGGGGAGAGAGAAGGAAGTGGAGAGGGAGGGCAGAAGGGGAGGACTGTGGCTATTCATACCTACTCTGGTCGTGTGGGCAGGCAGTGGGGCATACAGAGATTCCTTTTGTAGGCCTCATCACTGAAGACCTCCAGTGGACAGGCTCCACCCCCAAAATGCTCTGGTACTAGAACTGACTCCTAGAGACACTTGAATGGCTAGCCCTCACCCCACCCCACCCCCAGGAGCTCCAAAGGCAAGGCCCTGCCTCCTTCTCCACACCCCAGTTTCTCTAAGGGCCATAATAGCTATTTCCAGCTCCACGGGATCAGAGTGACCAGGTCCTACAGAAAAGAATCCAACCAATCCCTGAGCTTACACAAAGATGAGGTCACATAATCCCTCCAATCCAGGCCACTTTGAAAAGCTATACCAGTACCACCTCCACCCCATCCCTACCTCCTTCCCAAGTCCCCCTCCTCATATCCAGCTCATATACCTGCACTCTCTCAACCCCCACCTCTCACCAGAAACCCTGTATAAATCCTGTCTTCTGTTCAGTTCTCTGATGCTTCTCACTGACAGAGGCAACCACCCTCCTGGGTTTTTCTCTCCTGTGAAGCTTGCTGAGAGGTGCTCTGTGGTGTTCCTTGGCTCCTGACTGCTGGGATACCTTTCCTATCTGAGCTGTAACACACACAGGGGACCTGGGAGAGAGTAATGAAATAGAGTTCTGTGAGAGCAGGAGGGACTAAGTTGGGAGAGAAAGGGGAGCAACACGAATGGAGGTGAGTCACTGGGGTGAGTAAGAAGAAACAGAATGCTACAGATATGCAGCAATGCCACAGTAAGACCCACTGTAATCGAAACTAATAATTCATTAAAAATTAAGCAAATTTTAACAAATTTTATTTTAATATTTTCAATGTGACTTGAAGATACTGAAGGCATCTTGCCAAATTTGCAAGTAGCCCTAACTTGCTGTACCAAGGAGTAAAAAAGCTAAGAGGAGGAAGAGAAAGAGGAGGAGGAGGAGGAAGAGGAGGAGGAGGACGACGACAATGATGACAAGGACGAAAAGAAGGAAAATAAATGAAAGAAAGAAAAAGAAAGGGAAAGAGAAAAAATAATGTTGAGTTTGAACAAAGACAAATACAACTAGATCTGAGTGAGGTGGTGCACTCCTGATGTCAGCATTGGAGAGGCTGAGATGAACAGTGAAACCTTGTCTCAAAAAGCAGCAGGAGACAAAGGACTGTGGAGATGCGAGGTGAAGAGCTTTTGCTGTGCAATCAGGAGGACCTGAGTTTGGGCCCCAACACCAATGAAACAGTCAAGCATGACGGCACGCATGGCAGCACACACATCTGTAACTGTGCTGTGAGAGACCACAGTAATCAGTACAGCTAAATGAGTGAGCTCTGTTTCACACAGAGACCCTGTGCTGGCTCCGTTTGTCAACTTGATGCAGGCTAGAGTCATCTGTTGGGAGCCTCAATTGAGATTGTGCCTCCATTAATTAGATCAGGCTATAGGCAAGCCTCTTCTTAGTGATTGGTGTGGGAGGGCCCAGCCTATTGTGGGTAGTACCAGCCCAGGGCAGGTGGTCTTAGGTGCTTTTCGGTCCTGCCCTGACCGCTTTGGATGACAAACTGTGATGTGGAAATGTGAGCTGAAATCAACCCTTTCCTCCCCAAGTTGTTTCTGATCATGGTATTTTATCACTAAAACAGACCCTGCCTCAAAAAAGTGAGGTGTAAAGTGATTGAGAAAGCCACCCAACATTGATTTCTGGCTTTCACTTGCATACACACACAAGCACACATGCACATGCAGGCACACACACAAGCACACACACATACACACATGCATGCACACACATATTCATGCACAGACACAGGCACACATATACGTACACTCATGGATTGAAAAGAATGTGCAGCTCTCACAGAGCACCCCCATCGAGTTTCCAAGCTCCAGTTCTGTCAGCTTTTTTCTGTATTCCCTGACTACGGAAACCTTCATGGGCCCAGTGGTCCCTCTTTAGCCACTCTTTGCCCATCTGAGAGGTCATTTACCTCTTTCTAGGGATGCACCAAGTGCCTTTGGCACACCTGACTCATTGCTGAACTGCTGAAACAGCAATGAGCCACACAAGGATTCAAAGCAGGGATTCACTTTGCCAGCAAAGCCTAGTGACAAGACTGTGGCAATGTAGTCATGGTTTTAAATCTGGACCCAGATTAGGGCTGCTTCCATAGAGACCTAAGTGGTGAGCCCAGTCTAGGTAGATGGAACAGAGGGGATGTCTAAGGTCATAGGTAAGGGTCTGGGCAGAAGAAATACCAAATTCTACCTCTGGCCACTGAGTAGTTCTTAAGAGTTTGAACGGAACACCCAACTTCTCAAAGACTAATCACCTGACCTGCAATGTGGGAATAACCACACTGAGCTCAGTGAAGTGTGAATGGCCCTAGCACAGTGCCAGGTAAACAGGAAATGCACAGGAGAAATCACAAAATCAGGTAAAACAAAGAGCCCCCATGGCAGCCATCATCGCTGTCATTGTCGTCATTACTATCCGTTATAAAGACCAGGCACATGACTGACTCTTGAGGGAAATAGGAGACTAGAAAACAGTGGCTTTGTCACCCACGAAGGGGACCCCAACCCATTTTTTCTCCACATGGCATCCACATACTTCAGGTACAAGACGCACTGGGGATACAGCTTGTGGGAATTGAGGAAGGCAACAAGAGAAGGCAAGATAAGAGTCGATAAAAGAAGGCAATAAAAAAGGAAAGAGCTAAGGAAAGACTTTAATAGGAAATAGAAGGAAAGAGGCACGATGTACAGGAGGGAAAATCAGCTTCCCCGTTGGCTAGGAAAGCCTGTAAATCTGGGACTTGTTGAAAACCATATACCACACTTTCTAGAATTCTCCAAGCATTAATCACAAGATAATAGAGGGGAATTTATTTTCTACAGCTTAGTAAAAATGAATAATAACAGAGGTTGGTTTATATGTTAATCAGGCATAAAAATATTTGATAAAGAACAACATGCTGTACCGAGAAGCAGCTATGATTCCCTGTCCGGTCCACAATTCCACTGACTGCTGAATGTGCTTAGTGACTGGGCATTTAAAGAACAGAGGAGGGTTTAATTCAAAAGTCTTTTCTATGTTTAAAACAATCTCATAAACCCTATACATCAACTTTCACTTTTATAACCAGTTCTAATGAAGATATTCCAACCAAATGGATCCTGTAGAGATGTCATGTGACCTGCCCTGCTGGACAACACTGGTTTCCCACACAGGCGTGGGCTCAGCCTCTGCCAACTCCTCCTGGGTAGGAAAATGGGAGCAGCTTATTTTTGAACTTTCAGAGGGGTGGACCCACCCTGAAGCTAGTTAATTCTCCAGCTGCAATTTTTCCTGCAGATGTTATTCATCTCGAATCCTTTTCTTGGTTCATGCACCACAGCATCTCCCAAGGCCTTCCTCTTGTCCATTACTACCCTACCTCAAAGATTGCTCCTAGTTAATGGTTCTTATACTGGAGTCCTCAGAAATACAGCTGTTTACGCTTGCAAAACCAGCTAAGTGAAACCTTCTGAGTGTGGGGCTATATAACCTGTATTCCAACAAGCCTTCCATGGGGCTCTGATGTGCCTGGTTCTGTTGCTCCATCCTCCCTACTTCTGGACTTATTCCTCAACTCTTCCTACCTAAAACTTCTCCCTTCTTAGCTACCAAAATGTGGTATTTCCTTGTCATTCTTACCAGAAGGGAGTGAAACACAGAGCAGGCGCATGTCTCTGGCATCCCATAGAGGGATTCAGAAAGAAATAGCAACATCACATTGCCTAGATAAAACCTGAGGAATCAATGCCCTTCTCTTCCTTCTGGAGAGAAACAAAGAAAGGCGTGTCCTAAACAAAACTTCTCAGAGAAGAAAACTATTTGTCTAAGTAAGCAGTAGTCAAATCAAGACTAGAATCCAGGCTGGGAGATGGCTCAGTGGTTAAGTGCTACACAGGCAGGAGGCTCTGAATGCATTCTCAACATCCATGGAAACCCTGAGTGTGGTGAGTCCATGTCTGTAATCCCAGAGACAGGAAGATCGGTGGAACACACACACACACACACACACACAGGCAAAGGAGTTGTAGGAGAAGGGAGGAGAACAGAAAGGACAGTAAAGGAAAAAAAACCCAACTGGAACCATCCAGCAGCAGGAGGGATGCTGCTCTGTGTCTACACAGAACGGTGCTTGTGTAAAGATCCAGGGTTTGATTCCCCACTACCACTAAAGAAATGAGAGAATAAATTAGTGAATAAGCAAATAAAAAATATTGACCCAAATAACAAAGCCGTCAGACCCAGGCCAAGGCTGGAGGTGAGCAGGACCTCAGCACGGCTCATGGAGGCTGCACAGATACCTCATAGCTTCCATAAAGTCCCCATGGAAGTCAGCCTAGGCTGGAGTCAGCAGGTCCTAGTGTAGGACATGCTTCTCTTTTTTGTGCTCTGAGTACACACACCACAAAGCCAGGCATCTCTTTCATAAGGCTGGGCACGGTTTGTGTGAGATTTGCGGAAGTGTTGACAAGTTGATAAATAGTTTAACCTCTCACAGACTGCTTCCTTACCATTATGAAGCACAAAACAAGACTTGCCTTGCAGTGTTTTCCCCACAGATGAAATGAAATAATGTTTCTTCTGTCCCAGGGGCTCACAAGTCAGCTGCCTCCATGTGCCCTTCACGCACAGTACTCAGCCCTCTCACCAAGTGAAGCACAGTTTGGTAAACATTAAGTATAAAAACAGCAGGAATGCTGAAATACGAAGTGCTGAAGTATCCTCTCAAATGATTCTAGTTTGTGTCAAATTGAGATAAAACTAGCCAGCACAGTGGGTCTTGGCTGGAGAAAGCTATTCTGGGTAGGAGGAAAGTAAAAACCAGAAATCTTGAGGAAACTTGAAAATAAAAGTTTTAGCTCCTCAAAATAGCCTCAAAAGATGTAAGCTTTAATGAAATCTCCTCAAGAACCAAGAAATCTCATGGCTGCAGGCATCTGTTTTCCCTTCCTCACCAACCATGGGTACTGTTTGAGAATATGAATATCCTTCCAACCTGATTACTGGAAGCCAGTTATTAAAAATGCTAGTAATTATCAGGCTACATAAAATACTCACTGGTACCAGAGCCTGCTGTTTTCATTCTGCAGAACTGGCAGTTCCTCCCGTTACACTGATAATTAGGAAGGGTTTGGTCTTCTAGTGAAATGCATGGTAACTTTACATGGCCATTCACAAGCAGAGGCTGGAGTGTTGGCTGTTCCACCTTACTTCCCGAATGGCAGCCATTGACCTTCCTATCTTTGCTGACCCAACCCCCAACATTGGGGTTGCAGGTAAATGCATGGCTACACACAGCTTTTTAGCTGGGTGCTAGGGATTCAAAATCAGGTTCTCATGCTTGAGCAGCAAACATCCTTCCCCACTCAGCCATTTCCTCAGCTATCAATTTGTCTTAATTAGAGTTTTCATTGCTGTGAAGAGACATCATAACTAAGGCAACTCTTAAAACGGACAATATTTAATTGGTGCTGGCTTACAGTTTCAGAGGTTCAATCCATTATTATCATAGCAGCATGCAGGCAGGCATGGCGCTGGATGAGCTCAGAGCTCTACATATTGTCCTGAAGGCAAACAGGAGAAGACCGAATTCCAAGCAGCAGGAGGAGGGTCCTCAGGGACACACTTACTCCAACAAGGTCACACCTCCTTGTAGTGGCACTCCCTGGGCCAAGCATATTCAAACCACCACATAATTCTACTACTACTTTAATGTTAGGTTTAATTTTGGGTGTTTGCAGTGTAGTAAATGTTTCATAATGAATGGTGATTTCCAAAGAGCAATGTTAAGAGATGTATAAGGTGAAATAAGATGATTCTGTGTTGGCTTTTCTTGGTTGTCAACTTGACTACATCCAATTAACTAAAATCCAAAAATAGAGATCACACTTGTGAGGAATTTTTTGTTTAATTTGAAATAGGAAGCTCCACTTCTAAGTCAGATCTTCGATGTAGGAAGATACCCCTTTAATACAGATTGTTCTGATTTGGGAAAAGAGGTGCCTTCCATCTGAGTCTTGAAGTGGGAAGACACACCTTTAGTCTTGGCCACACATTCTGCTGGAAGTCCACATAAGGACAGGGAAGAAGGAAGCTTTGCTCTTTGCCTGCTTGCTCTCACCTTGCTGGCAAGTTCATTCCTTCACTGGCACTGGAGACTACTTCTTTGAGATATCAGCATATACTGAAGACGCTGAGCTATTCAGCCTTGAGGACTGAGCAACTTCTAGATTCTTGGACTTTCTGTCCAAAGCCAGGCATTGTTGAATTAGCTGGACCACAGCCTGTAAGTTATGCTAATACATCCACTTTTTATACATAGAGAGACATTCGTTCTATAAGTTCTGATACTCTAGAGAGCCCTAATACATATTTTCTTCATTAAGCTGAATTTTAAGTAGAGACCCTATGTGAGAAGACTGCTACAAGATGCCTCTTGTTTCTCTAACTATATGTGATATATGTATTTATGTGGCATCTATGTATAGAACAACCAAAACATTCTATGGCTGGAAATATAGCTCAGTGGTAAAACGATTGTGTAGGGTCTCTCTGTGTAGCCCTGGCTTTTCTTAGAATTCCCTCTGTAGACCAGAGTGGTCTTGAATTCAGTTGCCTGCCTCTGCCTCCTGAGTGCTGGGATTAAAGGCGTGTACCACCATAGTTTACATTGACATAGGAGGGACTTACTGTTGGGTATTTTTAGCCAGTATTTTTTAAGTTTCCCTTTAGCTCCTGGTGCAGTGACTCGTGGTATTTCTAGCTCACACAAGAAGAAGCTCTTTAAGGCTTTTTAGTTTACTGTTGAAAATATGAGCAAGATTCCTGAGATCAAAAAGCTAGAGAAAACATGCTCAACTGGCAGACTGGCTAATTTGGAGGTGCCTGCATGGTCACACTGCTACCAAATTACTGATCCTTCTATAAGCCCATTCCCCACCACCTCACTACACACTCTTCATGAAGGACATCACTCTTAAGCCCCCCACACGGTATCTTATGTCTATTACAATGCAGAAACCCCAGGTGGATGAAAAGGACAAGATAAGCCCATGTGGATAGAGGAAGGAACGGCCTAACACACTAGTAGGAGAAATGGGTAGAGACGTGCATTTCTGGTAGTGGTACATGTGTGTGTACATGTTTATGTGTGTGTAGGTGCATGCATGTGCATGTGTGTGTAGACTAGAGGTCAACATTTGGTGTTGCTCCTCATGACTCTACCCACTTCGTTCTTTTGACAGTCTTTAACTTGCCCTAGGCTGGCTAAGTAGGTTAGACTGACTAGCCATTGAGCCCTACTAATCCTCTTATCTCCACCTCCCCAGTACTGAACTTACGGGCACACAAAACCATACCAGGTTTTAAAAACAAACAAAGAAACAAACAAACAAAACAAAGCAAAACAAAACAAAGCATGGATTCTGGATTCTGGAAATCAAACTGCTCCTGTCCTCACATTTGCACAGCAAGGACTTTACCAATAGAATCGTCTTCCCAGCCCCTTTTGCTACTGAGACTCTTGATTTGAATACAGATGTAAAATACACATGGATGAGGTTTTTAAGCCTAAAAAGTTTGAATAAAAATTTAACCTAAGTAGGCTGGATGTGGTGGCACATGCCTCTGCACTCAGGAGGCAGAGATGCAAGTACATCTCTGTAAGTTTGAGGCCAGCCTAGTATATACATAGAAAGTTCCCGACCAGCCAGAGCTATGTACTGAGACCCTGTCAATGAATGGATGAACTAATGAATGAATGAATGAATGACCTAAGAAACAACTTTGTATCTACTCAAAGTTCAGAGAAATGCTTGTAAGCAAATAACTAAGGAATACATCATGCTGAGAGATGCTGTAATTGTGGCCAAAGTGACATGTTCCAAGACTGCAGTGTGCCCTGGACAGCGTTCTGAACATAGAAAGAAAAACAAATACACATAAAACAGTAGATACCCTATTGTTAGGATTGTTGAGGCCTCCTCCCTCCCCCAGCATAGCTGTAGACATTTTGTTCCATGCCTGCCAGATATTTCATATTGTCATTGTAATATGCCTGCCACTCAATGACATAGATAAATAACTTGACTCAGAGCAAGGTCATGTTCATCACATATCCTGTTATGTTCTTTATATTCTGAGATTTATTAATCTTAAGAATCTCAATAAGCATAAGCTCCACTTAGGACCAATTACAATAAAGGTCAGCTAGAACTGTTCTGTCTAGCTATCCAAAATATCTTGAGTCAGAGCAAACCACCAGGCAGCACTTCCTGCACCTGCACGAGTTCATTGTGGTTTTTCCTTTATAAGCAGGCCTTGAGAAATGTTACAGGTTGTAGCTCAGCCCCCGAATCCGGAGCTACAGCCTAATTGACCAGTCTTAGGGTGTACATTCAATAAACCATCAATGTCTGACTGAGACCAGTGTTTGTGTGGTTGGTGGAGTGACTCCTGGACCCCAACAAGGATGAAGAGAAGGTCACATGATCTGGCTAAGGTCAGCTGTTGGCTTTTCCACCTGGTTCTCTTCAGAGTGCCATCCAAAAGAGACTGTGATCCAGAACCCTGGCCAGAGCTGCAGGGTTTGCCTTCCAGGTTCATGGCTATTGTTCAGCATCCTCTGTGAGCAAATGTGCTTTTCTCCATGTTCGGGAACCTCAGTATGCAAGGCTCAGGGAGCAGAAAGGCAACTGCACACAGCATGCCACTTCCAACCCCAGGCTACAGACACAGCCTGTCCCACCCCTTTGTCCCCATCCCATTTCCCAGTAAAACAAGGAAGAGAGGATGATGCTGGTTGTGGGGTGTCTTAGTAAATGATCTATCGCTGTGAACAGACATCCTAACCAAGGAAACTTATAAATGAAAGCATTTAACTAGAGATCCCTTACAGTTTCTGAGGCTCAGTCCATGGTCACCATCTGGGGAGCATGGAACAGACAAGATGTCACTGGCACAGCCGATGAGAACTCATATCTCATCCACAAGTGAGAGGCAGAGAAAGTTAGTGAACTGGCAATAGCATAAAACCCATCCCCACCAGGTATGTTGGCACATGCCTTTAATCCCAGCATTTAGGAGGCAGAGAGGCAGGCAGGTCTTTGTGAGTTCAAGGCCAGCCTGGTCTGCAAAGCAAGTTCTGGGATACCTAGGGCTGTTTCTCATTGAAACCCTATCTCAAACCTCCTCACCTCCACCCCCACCCCCACAACCCACCAAAAAACAAAAACAAAAAGAATGAATGAATGAAAAGGAAAATCCCACCTCCAGTGACACGCTTTCTACAACAAGGACACACGTCCTAGTCCTTCTCAAACAATTCACCAACTGGGGACTAAGCCTGCAACTGTATGATCCCATGGAGGCCACTCTCCTATTGTTACACCTATTGTTACATGGGGCCACTCTCCTTCTATTGTTACTCGGGGCTACTCTCCCTCTATTGCTACATGGGAATTGATGCCTTTGGAAAGATAAGTGTCCACCTCTTGTCTCAGAAGGTTGAAAGTTATCAATTTAGAGACGTGTGTGTGTGTGTGTGTGTGTGTGTGTGTGTGTGTGTGTGTGAAAGACAGAAAGGCCCTCCGGTCACCTGGGCGAGGAGTCGAGGACACCCACAAGGTGCCTAGAGAACAGACCCCATTTCTGAGACAGACCCCATTTCGGGCTCCAGACATCTGGGCACCTTCCCTGCCAGAGGATAGGTGTCCTCCCTGCCCGAGAGGGCTTTGCCGGAGCATCTGGGGGAGCCATCTTGGTTCCCAGATCCCTCTGAGACTAGTCTGCACACAGGTGAGATTGTGGACTATAGAAGCTAACAGCTTCTGGGACAGGCCCTGATTCAGGTCTTCATCTTCTGCCAGGAGGCAGGTCCAAATGTCACATATCTGTGCACCTTCCCTGCAAGAGGAGAGCTTGCCTGCAGAGAGTGCTCAGACCACTGAAATTCAGGAGAGAGCTAGTCTCCCAGGTCTACTGATAGAGACTAACAGACTCACAAGAAGAACAAGCTCTAACCAGAGACAACTATAACAACTAACTCCAGAGATTACCAGATGGCAAAGGCAAATGTAAAAATCTTACTAACAGAAACCAAGACCACTCACCAACATCAGAACGCAGCACTCCCACCTCACCCAGTCCTGGGCACCCCAACACACCCGAAAACCTAGACCTGGATTTAAAAGCATATATCATGATGATGGTAGAGGACATAAAGAAGAACTTTAATAACTCACTTAAAGAAATACAGGAGAACACTGCTAAAGAGTTACAAGTCCTTAAAGAAAAACAGGAAAACAAAACCAAACAGGTAGAAGTCCTTAAAGAAAAACAGGAAAGCACATCCAAACAGGTGATGGAAATGAACAAAACCATACTAGACCTAAAAAGTGAAGTAGACACAATAAAGAAAACCCAAAGTGATAGAACCCTGAAGATAGAAACCCTAGGAAAGAAATCTGGAACCATAGATGCCAGCATTAGCAACAGAATACAAGAGATGGAAGAGAGAATCTCAGGTGCAGAAGATTCCATAGAGAACATCAGCACAACAGTCAAAGAAAATGCAAAATGCAAAAAGATCCTAACTCAAAACATCCAAGAAATCCAGGACACAATGAGAAAACCAAACCTATGGATAATAGGAGTAAATGAGAATGAAGATTTTCAACTTAAAGGGCCAGCAAATATCTTCAACAAAATTATAGAAGAAAACTTCTCAAACCTAAAGAAAGAGATGCCCATGAACATACAAGAAGCCTACAGAACTCCAATAGACTGGACCAGAAAAGAAATTCCTCCGGACACATGATAATCAGAACAACAATAAAGATAGAATATTAAAAGCAGTAAGGGAAAAAGGTCAAGTAACATATAAAGGCAGGCTTATCAGAATTATACCAAACTTTTCACCAGAGACTATGAAAGCCAGAAGATCCTGGACAGATGTTATACAGACACTAAGAGAACACAAATGCCAGCCCAGGCTACTATACCCAGCCAAACTTTCAATTACCATAGATGGAGAAACCAAAGTATTCCATGACAAAACCAAATTCACACATTATCTTTCCACGAATCCAGCCCTTCAAAGGATAATAACAGAAAAAAAAACAAAACAAAACAAAAAAAAAAAACAAAAAAAAACAAAAAACGATACGAGGACAGAAACCACGCCCTAGAAAAAGCAAGAAAGTAATCCTTCAACAAACCTAAAAGAAGACAGCCACAAGAACAGAATGCCAACCCTAACAACAAAAATAGTAGGAAGCAACAATTACTTTTCCTTAATATCTCTTAATATCAATGGACTCAATTCCCCAATAAAAGACATAGATTAAAAGACTGGCTACACAAACAGGACCCAACATTTTGCTGCTTACAGGAAACCCATTTCAGGGAAAAAGACAGACACTACCTCAGAATGAAAGGCTGGAAAGCAATTTTTGAAGCAAATGGCCTGAAAAAACAAGCTGGAGTAGCCATTCAATATCTAATAAAATCAACTTCCAACCCAAAGTTATCAAAAAAGACAAGGAGGGACACTTCATACTCATCAAAGGTAAAATCCTACAAGAGGAACTCTCAATTCTGAATATCTATCCTCCAAATGCAAGGGCAGCCACATTCATTAAAGAGACTTTAGTAAAGCTCAAAGCACACATTGCACCTCACACAATAAGAGTGGGAGACTTCAACACACCACTTTCATCAATGAACAGATCGTGGAAACAGAAACTAAACAGGGACACAGTGAAACTAACAGAAGTTATGAAACAAATGGGCTTAACAGATATCTACAAAACATTTTATCCTAAAACAAAAGGATATACCTTCTTCTCAGCACCTCATGGTACCTTCTCTAAAATTGACCATATAATTGGTCACAAAACAGGCCTCAACAGATACAAAAATGTTGAAATTGTCCCATGCATCCTACCAGATCACCATAGACTAAGGCTGATCTTCAATAACAAAATAAATAATAGAAAGCCAACCTTCACGTGGAAACTGAACAACACTCTTCTCAATGATACCTTCGTCAAGGAAGGAATAAAGAAAGAAATTAAAGACTTTGTAGAGTTTAATGAAAATGAAGCCATAACATACCCAAACTTATGGGACACAATGAAAGCATTTCTAAGAGGAAAACTCATAGCTCTGAGTGCCTCCAAAAAGAAACTAGAGAGAGCACACATTAGCAGCTTGATAACACACCTAAAAACTCTAGAACAAAAGGAAGCAAATTCACCCAAGAGGAGTAGAGGGCAGGAAATATTCAAACTCAACCAAAATCAACCAAGTGGAAACAAGAAGAACTATTCAAAGAATCAACCAAACGAGGAGCTGGTTCTTCGAGAAAATCAACAAGATAGATAAACCCTTAGCCAGACTCACTAGAGGGCACAGGGACAGCATCCTAATTAACAAAATGAGAAATGAAAAGGGAGACATAACAACAGACCCTGAAGAAATACAAAACACCATCAGATCCTTCTACAAAAGGCCATACTCAACAAAACTGGAAACCCTGGATGAAATGGACAAATTTCTAGACAGATACCAGGTACCTAAGTTAAATCAGGATCAGGTTAATGATCTAAACAGTCCTATATCCCCTAAAAAAATAGAAGCAGTCATTGATAGTCTCCCAACCAAAGAGAGCCCAGGACCAGATGGGTTTAGTGCAGAGTTCTATCAGACCTTCAAAGAAGATCTAATTCCAGTTCTGCAAAAAACTATTTCACAAAATAGAAGCAGAAGGTACTCTACCCAATTCATTCTATGAAGCCACAATTACTCTGATACGTAAACCACAGAAAGACCCAACAAAGATAGAGAACTTCAGACCAATTTCGCTTATGAATGTTGATGCAAAAATCCTCAATTAAATTCTTGCTAACCGAATCCAAGAACACATCAAAACAATCATCCACACTGACCAAGTAGGTTTCATTCCAGGGATGCAGGAATGATTTAATATACAGAAATCCATCAACGCAATCCACTATATAAACAAACTCAAAGACAAAAACCACATGATCATCTTGGTAGATGAGGAGAAAGCATTTGACAAAATCCAACACCCATTCATGATAATAGTCTTGGAAAGATCAGGAATTCAAGGCCCATACCTAAACATGATAAAAGCAATCTACAGCAAACCAGCAGCCAACATCAAAGTAAATGGTGAGAAGCTGGAAGCAATCCCACTAAAATCAGGGACTAGACAAGGCTGCCCACTTTCTCCCTACCTATTCAACATTGTACTTGAAGCCCTAGCCAGAGCAATTCGACAACAAAAGGAGATCAAGGGGATACAAATTGGAAAGGAAGAAGTCAAAATACCGCTTTTTGCAGATGATGTGATAGTATATATAAGTGACCCTAAAAATTCCACCAGAGAACTCCTAAACCTGATAACCAGCTTCAATGAAGTAGCTGGATATAAAATTAACTCAAACAAGTCAATGGCCTTTCTGTACTCAAGGATAAACAGGCTGAGAAAGAAATTAGGGAAACAACACCCTTCTCAACAGTCACAAATAATATAAAATACCTTGGCATGACTCTAACTAAGGAAGTGAAAGATCTGTATAATAAGAACTTCAAGTCTCTGAAGAAAGAAATTAAAGAAGATCTCAGAAGATAGAAAGATCTCCCATGCTCATGGATTGGCAGGATCAATATAGTAAAAATGGCTATCTTGCCAAAAGCAATCTACAGATTCAATGCAATCCCCATCAAAATTCCAACTCAATTCTTCAACGAATTAGAAAGGGCAATCTGAAAATTCATCTGGAATAACAAAAAACCTAGGATAGCAAAAACTCTTCTCAGGGATAAAAGAACCTCTGGTGGAATCACCATGCCTGACCTAAAGCTGTACTACAGAGCAATTGTGATAAAAAACTGCATGGTACTGGTATAGCGACAGACAAGTAGACCAATGGAATAGAATTGAAGACCCAGAAATGAACCCACACACCTATGGTCTCTTGATCTTTGACAAGGGAGCTAAAACCATCCAGAGGAAAAAAAGAGCATTTTCAACAAATGGTGCTGGCACAACTTGCAGTTAACATGTAGAAGAATGAGAATTGATACATTCCTATCTCCTTGTACTAAGGTCAAATCTAAGTGGATCAAGGAACTCCACATAAAACCAGAGACAGTGAAACTTATAGAAGAGAAAGTGGGGAAAAGCCTCGAAGATATGGGCACAGGGGAAAAATTCCTAAATAGAACAGCAATGGCTTGTGCTAAAGATCGAGAATCGATAAATGGGACTTCATAAAATTGCAAAGCTTCTGTAAGGCAAAAGACACCGTCAATAAGACAAAAAGGCCACCAACAGATTGGGAAAGGATCTTTACCTATCCTAAATCAGATAGGAGACTAATATCCAATATATATAAAGAACTCAAGAAGGTGGACTCCAGAAAATCAAATAACCCCATTGAAAAATGGGGCTCAGAGCTAAACAAAGAATTCTCACCTGAGGAATACCGAATGGATGATAAGCACCTGAAAAATGTTCAGCATACTTAATCATCAGGGAAATACAAATCAAAACAACCCTGAGATTCTACCTCACACCAGTCAGAATGGCTAAGATCAAAAATTCAGGTGACAGTAGATACTGGCGAGGATGTGGAAAAAGAGGAACACTCCTCCATTGTTGGTGGGATTGCAAGCTTGTACAATCACTCTGGAAATCAGTCTGGCGTTCCTCAGAAAATTGGACATAGTACTACCGGAGGATCCCACAATACCTCTCCTGGGCATATATCCACAAGATGTTCCAACTAGTAAGAAAGACACATGCTCCACTATGTTCATAGCAGCCTTATTTATAATAGCCAGAAGCTGAAAAGAACCCAGATGCCCCTCAACAGAGGAATGGATACAGAAAATGTGGTACATTTACACAAGGGAGTACTACTCAGCTATTAAAAAGAATGAATTTATGAAATTCCTAAGCAAATGGATGGACCTGGAGGGCATCATCCTGAGTGAAGTAACCCAATCACAAGAGAACTCACATGATATGTACTCACTGATAAGTGGGTATTAGCCCAGAAACTTAGAATACCCAAGATAAGATACAATTTGGGAAACACATGAAACTCAAGAAGTACGAAGACCAAAGTGTAGACACTTTGCCCCTTCTCAGAATTGGGAACAAAACACCCATGGAAGGAGTTACAGAGACAAAGTTTGGAGCTGAGACGAAAGGATGGACCATCTAGAGACTGCCATATCCGGGGATCCGTCCCATAATCAGCCTCAAAGCGCTGACACCATTGCATACACTAGCAAGATTTTGCTGAAAGGACCCTGATAAAGCTGTCTCTTGTGAGACTATGCCGGGGCCTAGCAAACACAGAAGTGGATGCTCACAGTCAGCTGTTGAATGGATCACAGGGCCCCTAATGGAGGAGCTAGAGAAAGTACCCAAGGAGCTAAAGAGATCTGCAACCCTATAGGTGGAACAACATTATGAACTAACCAGTACCCCAGAGCTCGTGTCTCTAGCTGCATATGTAGTAGAAGATGGCCTAGTCAGCCATCAGTGGAAAGAGAGGCCCATTGGTCGTGCAAACTTTATATGCCTCAGTACAGGGGAACGCCAAGGCCAAGAAGTGGGAGTGGGTGGATAGGGGAGGAGGGGAGGGTATGGGGGGACTTTTGTGATAGCACTGGAAATGTAAATGAAGAAAATACCTAATAAAAAATAAAATAAATAAATAAAAATAAAACAAGAAAGACAGAAAGACAGACTTGGAGCCAAGAAAAGAAAGAGAAGGCGTATGCTTTTCCAATTAAACCAGGGATGGCTCATCCCCAAAAATCAAAAACTCCTTATGAGGTTGTAGACATGGCTTGGTGATGCTGTGCTTCCCCAGTATGTGAACGGCCCTGGATTCCATTCTAACGTCAAAAAAATAAAATAAAATAATCCCAACTATGCAGTCACAGATGGTGATACAGGATATCAAGATATGTATATAAGATATTTATATATACTTAAATATTTATGGTGTTTATCATATAAATATCTTTAATTTTTAACATGCTAAACATTTTCCAGTTCTTTTCAAAGTATGTAGAAGGCATACATTTATGGTGCTACAAACCAGGGACTCTCAGGAGAATAAAGACAGGCTTAGTATTTGGTCAGTTAGAACAGGTTCTGCCCTATCAGCATGGTTCTTCAATCCATCAGTCCCTGACTGTCATTTGTGCTTCCCAGACACCTGTCTGAAGGGCCTATGTTCTTCATAGCCTGCAAGCTATGAAGGTGAAGTGTTTCAGAGACCGTTCAGGGTTGTGCTAGATATATAGATAGGTTGTGCTAGATATGTTTACTAGATATTTAGAATTTATAGAAACCACCTCATTTACTTCCCTGAAAATGCTCCAAAGCCAACTCTCTGCTTCCATTTTACCAAGGAGGGAATGGAGCCTCAGAGAGGTTACCCAGTGAGAAACAGCAGCAGGACTTGAATCCAGACCCATTCCAAAATATGTTCTCACTGCATTTAACAGCTAGACTGCATGTCAGACCTGACAATCTGTTGGTATTCTGTATGTTTTGTGGCATTTTCTTTCTGGAGAAAACATGTTTATTAAATGGAAATCACTGAGACCTGCCATTTTCATTCCCTGTGTCTGGATGCAGGCTCTGCCTGTCTGCATTGCCTGCTGCTCCCTATAACACCATATGCTGGAATATGGATGGCATTATCCAGACAAGTTTAATATATTTTCTATTCTCATAACACCCCTATCAAGGCAAGTTCAGCAAGGATATTTTCAGAATAAAACTCTTTGGCCTTGTGTATTAGAGCAAAATTATATGCCCACGGTAAACTCAAGGCTTTAACATAGAAGCTTAATTTTAATTTAAAAACTCGAATACTTTGCATCCTCAATGCAGGTGTCAATTGCCAGTGGGATTCCCCCAGTCCACAGCACAGCCAGCAGAGAACTCAGAGGCAGGAGCCTCCCCAGCCCAGGCACTCTGGTCCAGGGACACAAACACACACACCCCACACATGTACACACCCCCCACAAACCACACACCCCACACACACATACACACACACACACACATCACACATACATCACACATACACACACACACATCACACACACACACACCACACACATACCACACACACACATACACACTCATATACAAACACACCACACACACACACACACACATCACACATACACACACCACACACACACACACACACACACACACACTGCCTGCAACTGCAGGACCTCTCACTCACCCAGCAGTGCAGTCTGCGGATACATCCGGACATGACGGCCTCTGGAAGGGGACCTGGCTTGGGGACGCTCTCTGCCTTCAGCTGGGAGGACAAGGAAGAGCTGCCCAAGCATCAGCAAGCACCCCACCAACATCTTCTCCATCTTCAAGAGAAGCAGGGCTGCAGCTATAATACAACACGAGAAAGGCAAGTTAGATTTCTGGGCGTCCCTGATGTTAGGGTGCTGCTGCCCCATTGCCCTGATTTTTCAGGTCCCAAACATGCTAATTGTCTGACTTTGCCCCTTCCAAACGTGAGGGTGCCACGTGTTGGCCAGGTCCTCCGGAGTTCTCTTGAGCTGGCAGGGGCCATGGGAAGTCCATCATCACCTTGGATCACAAATCTATCTTGAAGGTTTTTATGAATTCAAGGTACTATTTATTAATCATAGGCACATTCTACATCTTAGATTTGAAAGAGGAAAAGAGATCCTAGAATTAAGGTAATAATGGTCTTTCTGCCTATCAATAGCAAATTACACAAATTATTAATTAATTAATTATTAATGTCCATAGAAATCAATGTGCAGCTGACATGGGTAGTATGACGGTGCCAGTTGTGCGCCCCCAGCCCCCAGCCCCAACCTCCAACCTCCAGACCCAACTTCCAGACCCCAGACCCCAACCCCAACCTCCAGATCCCAGATCCAACCTCTAGCCACCAGGCCCCCAGCCCCCAGCTCCCAGCAATACCCCATGCATGCACTACCTCTGTAGTCCAGAAGAGGACAACAGAGCCCATGGAACTGTAGTTACAGACAACTGGGCATCATCAAGTGAGTGCTGGGAACTGAACCTCAGTCTTTTGCAAGAGTAGTCAGTGCTCCTCAGTAATGGTCTCTTGCTGTGTATTGTGATGCTAAATGCGGGTCTCCAAGATCTGGTTGCCCCTGAGGGAGAGTCTGCATGTAGACCCAAGTGATGCTTGCCTCCAGATTATTTCTGATTGGTAAATAAAGATGCTGATAGCCAATAGCTGGGCAGAGGAGACATAGGCAGGTTTTAGGGTTCCCAGGCCTGGGGTTGGGGGTTGAGAGAGAACCACAAGGACAAGGAGAAAGGAGGAGGAAGGAGGAGCTGCCATGAGTTAGGTGAGTTCATTTAAACATGGACCAGAGGGCTGGCCAATTGGAGTTAACAAATTCAAGGTTAGCTATAGGAAATAGATTTTTAATAGCACAGAGGGTAGATATCTGCTCAGCTCTTGTGTTGATTAGACTTCTTGTAAACATAGAGATTGCATGTGTCTTTTATTCAGGAACTAAATGGTTACAGGCAGCATAGAAACCCTGGATTGGGATTAGATACTTTCTACAACAATTGAGCCATCTCTCCACAAAACAGTCCTTTGTATCATCTTAAAAGCTATTACTTGTTTTCATAATGACTCAATATTAATCACACAACTTGCTATGACATAGATGGTGTGGCATCATCACTGTGAGTTAATAAAATTTGTCTTTCTGTTTCTGATTTGTTTTGTGTAGTAGAATATTGTCCAGTTCAATCTGCTTTGTTCCATACAAAAATATATTATGTACTCAACTCACATTGTCAGGCTGGGGGACAAGCACCTTCATCCACTGAGTCATCTCTCTAGCCATATTTGTTGTTATTCTTATCATTCTGCATGCCAGCCAATTATGTGTGCATGTTGATCTATAATGTTAGTGTTTATTTTTTGAGATAGGGTTTCCCTATCTAACTCTGGCTGGCCTCCAGCTCACAAGGACATCCTCCTGCCTCTGTCTCCCCACCACCATGCCAAGTTCCAATGTAATGTTAAAAATGGGTTAAACACAACTCTACTAAACCAGTACAGTTTCTAACCATACTCTAAATATTTATCCTTATACAGTTAAGTTTAGTTCATACCTCTTATCAAAGAAACTTCTTAGCCCCTGGTGGTGTCAAATGCTTTTAATCTTAACACTCAGGAGGCAGAGACAGGCAAAGCTCTGTTTGAGTCCAGGCTGGTCTACAGAGCCCTGGCTGTTATTCTTATCATTCTACACACAAGTCATTGAGTGCAGAATGATACATGACTAATTTTGTCATGGTGAGCCGTTTAATTAGCATAAGACCAGCTAATATGTTTACTTACAAAACAGTACTGAAGTTCATAATTTTTAAAAGCTTTTTACATTTTATTTTATGTATGTGTATACACATGTATGATACATGTGTGCTACAGTATGCACATGAAACTCAAGAGGACAACTTGCAGCATTTGATTCTTTCCTTCTACCATGTCAATTCCAGGAATCAAACTTAGGTTGTCAGGATTGACAATGGGCAACTTTACCCATTGAACCACCTCATCAGCCTCCAATTCACAATTTTAAAATATATATAAATATCTGAAAGTATTTAAAGTTTTCTCATTTCAAAAGGAAATAACATGGTAAGCCACAAACTGGTAGAAATATTTATAAATATATATGATTAATTATTTGTATAGTTAATATAAAAATGTATACTCTTTTCAATAAAAAAGGACCACTTTAAAATATGCAAAGGTTTGAAGAATGTTTTAGTTTTTGTTTCTATTGCTGTGGGAAGACACCATGACCATGGCAACTCTTATAAAGGAAAACATTTAATGGGGGCTGGCTTACAGTTTCAGAGGTTCAGTCCATTATTGTCATGGTGAGAAGCACCGCAGTGTCTAGGCAAACATGGTGCTGGAGAAGAAGCTGAGAGTCAGCCGAGACTGTATCACTGGACATAGCTTGAGACTATAAATGACCTCACAGCCCACCTCCACAGTAATTAATATACACCCTCCTACAGACACTGGCCCTCCAACCAATGCTACACTTCCTAATAGTGCCAGTCCTTATGGCCAAGCGTTCAAATACAGGATGAGTCTATGGAGGCAATTCCTATTCAAACCACTACCAAGAGGATAACTAAAGGACGAACATGAAAAGACCTTCAAATGTTTATTGTTAAAAAAAAACACAGACAGAGGCACCATGAGAAACCTGCTGGGTAGCCACTACAACACAATGCCTGCCATGTTGAGAAGATGCAAGGACATTGGAACCTTCATGATTTGTTGGTAAGCATGCAAAGTGGTGTGTCATTCTGGAGCACAGTTGACAGCTCTTCATAAACTTATCCTAAATAACATGGGAAAAGGTAACTCACTGTCTCTATTCACCCACACTTTTAGCACCAAAGGCCACACCCTAGGAAACCCTTCAACCCCAGGAAAACAGAAGCGTTGTCCTCTGAGTCCTGACCCTACACACTTACTCAGAAGACAAGAGCATCCATGGACACAATAACTCTTTCCCAGATGCTTGCAGAGGTTGTGCTTTCCAACACTGAGCATGGGAATCCCCAATTGATGCTGATGAGTGGGAAACAGATTACAGAGCATCTACACACTGGACTCCTACTGAGCAACTCGGGGTGCTCTGCTAGCCAAACCCCAGACACCAAATGAAAGCAGCAGACACAAAAGGACTATGCTCTGAATTCTCTGGCTAGAGGAAATTCAATAAAGGCAAAACTACATAACAAGAGTAGAAAGCAAACCAATGGGCTTGTGGGTAAGAAAGAGGAACCAGCCATGGGGCAGACAAAGAAAAAGAGCTAGGAGGCTATGGGAACATTTACCTTATGGTTATGATGGAGCGACACATTTGTTGAAATTTACCAAATCATACCCTTTAAAATTAATGAATTCCACTGTAAGGTAAACTTCAAAAAAGCTATTATAAAATAAAGAAATGGCATTGAAGAAGAGCGGGAGGAAGGGTTGGAATATTGTGGAATGTTGTCTTCTGGGCATGGCCTGGCTATAGTATGGGTGAGCTCTCAGCTGTTTTGGTTACCTATACAAGACCTGCACAGGGTTGGGTGGGCCTGTTAATATCCCCCTCGCCCCCGTGCAGGGGAGACAAGCTCCCAGACCCTGCCCCTCCCAAGGATCTCTAAGTAGCTAATGGTTGCTGGGAGGGAGAGAGATATTTTATTCAGTGGTATAGCCATTGTAAGTTTCCTGTGTTTCTATAACCGATCTTAAAACACACACACAAACACAGAGAGAGAGAGAGAGAGAGAGAGAGAGAGAGAGAGAGAGAGAGAGAGAGAGAGAGAGAGAGAGAGGCAGAGACAGAGAAGAGGGTTGAGGTTGGGTCATGCACCACACAGACATGAAGGCCAGTGAGACAGATCAGGAGATAAAGTACTTGCTTCTCAAGGCTGGAGATCTGGTTGGAAAGAACTGACTCTACAAGGTTGTTCTCCATCTCCACGTGAACCCCCATTAAAGCTTTAAGGCATGAAAGTAGAAGAGGGATGAGTTAGGAAGAGGAAGGGGATGAGTGGGATCAGGATGGGAACAAGAAAGGATAATGGGGGCAGATATGGTCTAAATGCATTGGGCATGTGTCTGAAAAGTTGTAATGAAAACCATTACTATATTCACTAATTTATGCTAATTAAAATAGAAAAGACACTATATAAATACATAATAATGACAATATTAAGTAATATAATTATAATCAGACAATATGGATTTTTCACATAATAATAAGTTGATGCATGTCCTCAAGTCAATGGTACTTTCTTAGTTTGGCATTTATAGCTCTTGGCATCTGAAAAATATGTAACATCCCTAAGAGGAAAATTAAAAGGCTTTTAAGGACAGTCCTTTCAACTCTGAGCAAATGAGAGCTTTTGTGTGAGAAACAGCCTCCAGTGAAGCAGCAGGGGGCACAGAAAGAATGTTTTGAAATAATGCAAGGCTTTGACTTTTGTTTTAGACAATTGTCTCCTTTCCATGAGACAATGGGTTCTTTTAGGAAGCTTTACCAAGAGGTTGGGACAGAGAAAGGAGGCTGCTCTAACAGCTGGGGGCATTCTAAGCATCACTATCTGAGTCACCAGAAAAGTAGGGTCCCTCCAGAGTCAAGAACAATGAGCTGTGGGTCTTGAGAGATCTGGCTGTCTATATTCAAGCGACCTCACTTGTGTGTCACAACTCTCCAGTATGCAGTGAACCATCAGTAAGAGGCATGACAACAAAGTGGTATCTCTACCTAAACATGACCCACAGAACCCTACTCTCCTAGAAAAGTCTATAGCCAATGCTAAGCCCCATTCACATAAGAAAAGGAAGTGGCAGGCTGGGGGGAATGGTTCAGTGGGTAAACTGACCCATGTGGTAGCAGGGAACCAACTTCCACAGGTTGTCTTCTGACCTCTATGTGTGTGCTAACACAGATACATACACACAAATACATACAATAAAAATAAATAATTAAGAAAAAAAGTAGAAAGCATTAATGTTAGCTTAGTGCCTATGACAGGCTAGGCAGGGAACCAAGTATTTTTGCTTGATCCCCACCAAAGCAGACAAGATCTTACTTTTGAGAACAGAACGCTAAAGTTTATAGCTAGAGACCCTCTAAAGCCTCAGAGCTAGTTGACTGGTAAAACAATGAAGACTCCCCCCACCCCCCAGCACCCCCCCCCCCCGCCACCTCTCAGGCAATCAGAGAGATGACATCAGTTCGGCAACTGTGTCCTTCACTCTAAGCATTCACATATGACCAGGCCATGCTGAGAATAAATCTCAGAGCTGGGCCTTTCCTGTCTTCCTTCCACCTATTATCAGAACTGCCATCTCCTGCATGGCCAGCAAACAGGAAGCCAATGCATGCTAGAACATAAGGACTACCCATAGGCAGCTCGACATTTCACACCCTGGTTATTACTGGGTTGACCTGACATGTTGTCTGTGACTTCCAACTAGAGGTGAAGATGGGCTGCTGACTCAGCTTGTCCAGCAAGGAGCTCTTCTTCTCTTCCTCAAGTCCTTTTGTGGTCAGAGTGACTCCTTGGCTTAGCTGTCTACACCTAGACTCCTTTCCATCTGCCCTCTGCATCCTGACCACATTCAGGAATGCACAAACTTCACTTTTTCCTCTGGGCTTCCTTCCTGTCTCCTAGCCTCTTCCATGGCTGCAGCCAATTTTGCAGTCTAGGCCTTACACACCCAAACTCTCTGAGGCACTGCTAAAATGGGCTGGAGCTCTGAGAGCTCTTGGAAGAGCATCCTGGCACTGTTTCCTAGCAACACTATGTACACCACTCTCTGGGGTATCAGCCATCCCTAGAGCTGTCTATGTCATCCCCCATGTTCCCTTAGACAGGGAAGGAAATCCCGCTTAGCTTCCCATAGAGAACTGGGACACCCAGGAAAGGAGATTGTGCATGGGATAGAACCAGCAAGCAAAAGCCAGAGGAACTCCTGGAAAGGCCCTTGCTGGTGGGGCTGGCATTACCTCTCCATTGAGCTCTATCTATCCCAGCATCTCCTTGGTCACTGCTCACGCACTCAGCTTCCCCTGAGACCAAGCTTTCTCCCCCTCTTTCCTTCACACTCCCATATCTCAGTGCCTTCTCTCAGTTACCAATAAGAACTGCTTCTAGGCAAACTGGAAATTGTTTTTCAGACTCTCCAGTGGCTCATTTTTCTTCTTTGTCTTTCAAGGAGCAACATCTCTTTGCCTTTCCTAAAATCTTGAGCCACATTCCAATTGTCTTTTTTTTTTCCCCTTTTGGTTTTTGGAGAAAGGATTTCATGTAGTCTAGGTTTGTCTTAGGGTTACTATGTAATCAAGGATGACTTTGAACTTCTGATCCTCCTGCCTCTCTGCATTTCAAGTGTTGGGTTATAGACATGCACCACCATGCCCAGCTTTCACCTAGCTTTTTGCTGTCAGACATGCGTGGTCTTAGCTAATAGGAGTTTAACCTGACTGTTATCCAAGGCTGTCTCAGGTTTCAATTATGCTATGATATCCTCAGCAATGAACGTCAGGCCCCATGCCTCTTGACCGCCTGGGTCTGGACTCTGGAAGCCAGAACCTCCAAAACCTGGGTTTATAGAAAAGATCTGGCTGGTTATGTGGGGGTCTGAAGCTGAAGTCTGTCAACTGAAATGAAAGTAGGAACAGAAGGGAGATAGAAGATGAAAACCTGCAGCCTTTCCTTCTTCAATGGAGTTTCTAAGAGAATAAATGTTAGAGGCTTAGAGGAAACCTTCCTGGCTACAAACTCACCTTGGTATCTTGGCTGGCTTTGTGAAATTATCACTTTGAAAGAAGCAGGGCCGGGCGTAGTGGTGCACACCTTTAATCCCAGCACTCGGGAGGCAGAGGCAGGTGGATTTCTGAGTTCAAGGCCAGCCTGGTCTACAAAGTGAGTTCCAGGACAGCCAGGGCTATACAGAGAAACCCTGTCTTGAAAAAAGAAAGAAAAGAAAAGAAAAGAAAAGAAAAGAAAAGAAAAGAAAAGAAAAGAAAAGAAAAGAAAAGAAAGCAGGCAGGGAGAATGTTCTCGAATGGACGTTTCCACAAAAATTCCACTAACACATACACATTATCTGCCATCTTCGAACATCCCTCAAAAGGCTTTGTCCTAGAATTAGGGAGGGGGTGAATTCAGTGTTCACACAGATTCCTTCCTTTTCTAGAAAGGTGGGCAGCAGAGCTCAATAGCAGTAAGAGACTTTTAGAACTATTCTCTGTACTTCCATGAAATCTCATTTAATCCTGTAGGCATTATAGATCCCCTCTAGATGCATGAGAAAATTGAGGCATTGTGTTGCTGGTTGTCTCCAAGTACTCCAGCCTGTAAACTTGGCAGCTGGGGTTTGAACGAGGCCTACTGATTCCTAAACCTCTGTCCTTTACCCTTACAGCTTCGTTCGTTGTCCATTCCTCAAAGGCTAATGGGAATTGCATTCTGTAGATGCACTGTGGGAGCGCCACAGTGATTACTGTATCTCCAGAGCACCAACTCCGGGAGACCTTACAAGGGATTGTCCCTATATTTTTCTGTCCTCTCCCCAAACTGTCCTTCAGCTTTCCAGCAACACAAAATGCCCTCTTCCTATCCCTCTTCCGAAATACAAGGAAGCCGGAGCTGGACACAGAAAGCAAAGGAAATCTAGATGACACTGGTCTTGAGGTACCAGCCTACAGGAGGAACCAAGTTATTTTCTGGTAGATAGGACTGTAGGACTGTCACTGCAAACCCACTCAACAAGTCCCTATTCCCTGGTCAACGTGGAGGGGGTCTGAGTGTCCCTACAGCGAGGCATAGCGCCCCCGCGGGGCCCTCGGGTACTACTGCCGCCCCATGTGTCCCGCGCCTGGCCCGGCGTGGCGGGACTTCTCCCGGCCGAAGGGACCTGCAGTGCCGCCTTTCTCTCCCACTCTCCACAGGGAGACAGCGGGTCCCCCAGGAGAGGGACAGATTTTGCGTCTGTCGGTCAGTGGGTCATCTGCTCCCGGGTCAGCGCGCCGCGCTCACCTGCAGCCACCGCCGCCGACACCCGGGAAGAGAGACCGGGGAGCAGCTGTGAGTGTCAGTCTCCGTGGTCCACCGCCTCGCCCCGCAGAGGACCGCAGAGCTCCTTGGGCACCGCTCCCCGGATGCGAACAAGAATCCCGTGCCAGCGCCGTGTCCTGAGCTGCCGCCTTCAAGTCCCATCCCAGAGCGCTCTCCGCGCTCGCTGGCTGCCTGGGAGGCTCCCTGAAAGGGCGGCGCGAAGAGGCGGTGCCGTGCAAGGGTTGGAAGCGGGCGGGCGGAAGGAGGGGTGTCCTCTTTGGGAACGGGGAAGGCGGGGAGAGGCAGCAGTCAGAGCTGCCCCACGCTACAGGCAGCCCCCAGCTTGGGACCATAGACGTTCTCCTTGCCTGCTGCCACCCTCAGACTCCTGGTGCATCCCTAGTCCCTGTGGAATGAATGGATCTCCAGAGGTTGGAATAACTGGAGACTTTAGGGAGCTTGTGGGTCTGGGGCGGGAGTGAGGTGGGGTGAGGGTTTCCTGGTAACAGGAGACACAGCCGGAGTCATATAACATGAATTGAGAATCATTTTCTTCAGGAGGCATCCATGGAGCACGATGATGGAGAAAGAAGTGGTGAGACTTAAGATGACTGATGACACAGCCAGAAGTTGTCTTGGCAGTCTAGGACAGCCCCACCAGTGCCAATTCATATTACTAGTATCCACTGGCCTTGGACCAGCCACTGGGATGGGAAAGGCCATTAAGATGCTAAGATAAAGACTCTACGCCTTCCTGAAGGGACAGAGTCTAGTTCAGATCAGACTCAAAAAATTAACTCCTTCCATGGGTACTTTGTTCCCCATTCTATGAAGGAACGAAGTATCCACACTTTGGTCTTCCTTCTTGAGTTCCATGTGTTTTGCAAATTGTATCTTGGATATTCTAAGTTTTGGGGCTAATATCCACTTATCAATGAGTGCATACCATGTGTGTTCTTTTGTGATTGGGTTACCTCACTCAGGATGATATTCTCCAGATGCATCCATTTGTCTAAGAATTTCATGAATTAGTTGTTTTTAATTGCTGAGTAGTACTCCATTGTGTTACAGAGACAGGAGTTACAGAGACAAAGTTCGGAGCTAAGACAGAAGGAAAGACCATCCAGAGACTGACCCTCCCAGGGATCTATCCCACATACAACCACCAAACCCAGACACTATTGCATATGCCAGACAGATTTTGCTGACAGGACCCTGACATAGCTCTCTCATGTGAGTCTATGCCAATGACTGGAAAATACAGAAGTGAATGTCCACCGTCATCTATTGGATAGATCACAGGGCCCCAAATAAAGGAGCTAGAGAAAGTACCCAAGGAGCTAAAGGGGTCTATAACCCTATAGGAGGAACAACGATATGAACTAACCAGTACTCCCTAGAGCTATATCTCTAGTTGCATATGTAGCAGAGGATGGCCTAGTCGGCCATCAATGGGAGGAGAGGCCCATGGTATTGCGAAGATCATATGCCCCAGTACAGGGGAATGGCAGGGCCAGGAAGCAGGAGTGGGTGGGTTGGGGAGTAGGGCAGGGGGAGGGTATAGGGGGCTTTGGGGATAGCATTTGAAGTGTAAATGAAGAAAATATCTAGCCGGGCATGGTGGCACATGCCTTTAATCCCAGCACTCAGGAGGCAGAGGCAGGCGGATTTCTGAGTTCGAGGCCAGCCTGGTCTACAAAGTGAGTTCCAGTACAGCCAGGGCTACACAGAGAAACCCTGTCTCGAAAAACAAAAACAAACAAAAAAAAACAAACAAACAAACAAACAAAAAAATATATATATATAATAAAAATTATAGAAGGCAAGATTTCTTTTTTTTTTTAACATTTATTTGTTACTATAAGTAAGTACACTGTAGCTGTCGTCAGACACACCAGAGGAGCGTCAGATCTCATTATAGATGGTTGTGAGCCACCATATGGGTGCTGGGATTTGAACTCAGGATCTCCGGAAGAGCAGTCAGCGCTCTTAACTGCTGAGCCATCTCTCCAGGCCCAGAAGGCAAGATTTCTATAACTTCCTTAAGAGAGGAAACGTTACCTGAGAGAGCGGCCATCCTAGGAGAGACAGAGAAAACAGGACTGATCAGTAGCAGGGAACCGAGCTGACTCTCAGACTCTGGGATTACCAATCTAGGATGGCAGGATGATACAGCAGGCCAGACATCTATCTCCTAATAAAAACCCTAATTCTGGGGCTGGAGAGATGGCTCAGGGGTTAAGAGCACTGGCTGCTCTTCAGAGGTCCTGAGTTCAGTCCCCACCAACCACTTGGTGGCTCACAACCATCTACAATAGAATCTGATGCCCTCTTCTGGCATGCATATGTATATGCAGATAGAGCACTCATAAATAAATCTTCTAAATAAAAAACAACAAGCCAGGCAGTGGTGGTGCACGCCTTTAATCCCAGCACTTGGGAGGCAGAGGCGGGTGAATTTCTTGAGTTCGAGGCCAGCCTGGTCTACAGAGTGAGTTCCAGGACATCCAGGGCTATACAGAAAAACCCTGTCTCGAAACAAAACAAAACAAAACAAAACAACAACAACAACCCTAATTCTATTGCCCAATTGCTAAGCCAATACACCCCCATCCAGATTTTAACAAACCATCAGAGAAAATCAGAACTAACTAGTTTCAAATCTTAGAATACAAACAAATGTCCTCTACAAGACCTATTCTGCAAGACCTATTTCTATAAAGAGCTCCGGGTCTCAGCCATGGGGCTGGAGAGATCGCTCAGCAGTTAAAATCTTAACTGCTCTTTATGAGTTCAATTCCCAGCACCCACATGGTGGTTCACAACTACCTGTAATGGAATCTGATGTCCTCTTTTGGTGTGTCTAAAGACAGCTACAGTGTATATACATAAAATAAATGAATAAATAAAATCTCAGTCATGGCCACTGGTGATGGTACACACCTTTAGTCTCAGCACTCAGGAATAAAGATGGGTCTCTGAGTTTGAGGGCAGTCTGGCAGTCTGGCGTACATGGTGAGTTCTGAGCCAGCTAGGGTGACATAGAGAGGCAGTCAAAAACAACAAACAAACCAACAACACAATAAAACCCCATAAAACAAAGGGTTAACACATTCTGACCTTACTGCCCAGAAATAACCAGGGCCTCATGACCCTGTGTTCCTTACCTGAACCTTGGGCCACAGGCTGCTGCTGGCAGCCTGCACTGGTCAGAAATTTCTTCTTCAAGTCTTTAGAAGAAAGAAGATGGAGGTCAGAAAACAGAACAAAGTCTCCAGTTAATGTTTGGTCTTGGATCCCACAGAAGAAAATTCTTCCTTACAGACAGTGAAAATCCCCAAGGAGTTGGAAAAGCTAAGTTATAAGTTATGGAAACATATTTCAAATGTGTGTCTATCCCAAGATACCCATAGGATCCAATAATTTACCAGGGAAGCAATAGCTATTTGGAAACCCTTCCAATTTTAAGAAGACTCTCATTTAATAATGATCCCATTATTTGGTCTGTGCCAGCTAACGTGGGTGTTTCCCCCCAGGGAGTTCTATGGGGATTCTTCAGAATAGGAAGTCTGTGGGTGGAGCAAGGCTGGGGGCCAGACAAATGGATTAAATGAGTTGTTCTACTTATGGGATATTCTTCAGGTGTGCAAAACAACAACAACAACAACCAAACCAAACCAGACAAACAAACACCTCAGCAAATCGAAAGCTCAGTGTCCTGATATGCACAGTTGGAACAGCAATTTACCTCTCTGGTACCTTGTGTGCAGGCCAAGGAGATAGATACATGCAAGTTACTGAGAAGGGCTGTCAGAGGGAAGGGCCAACCAACTCTGCCTTCTGTGTTTGAGGCTCTACTCTGGACTCAAGGAAACCTTATTCAGAAGAAGCACTGGGCTAAGGTGTCTAGTTCATATGGGGACCCACATATGCACACAAGAATGGAGGCAACAGTATCCTAGACCTCATGAGATGAATGATCACACATTTGTAACTATGTTGCATATCAGCTGTCCATTCTATCTCTGCTGAGGGTCTGCGCTGGGGTCCATCTTACCTACTTGATACAGGTAGTCCTGTGGTGGTGGTGGCGGCGGCGCACGCCTTTAGTCCCAGCACTTGGGAGGCAGAGACAGGCGGATTTCTGAGTTCGAGGCCAGCCTGGTCTACAAAGTGAGTTCCAGAACAGCCAGGGCTATACAGAGAAACCCTGTCTTGGAAAAAAAAAAAAAAAAGCAAACTGAACAGGCATAGCAACACACACCTTTTAGTCCCAGCACTTGGGAGGCACAGACAGGTAGATATCTAAAGTTGACATCAGCCTGGTCTATGGAGTGAGATCCAGGACAGCCAAAGATACACAGAGAAACCCTATCTGGAAAAATAAAAACAAACAAACAAAAGCAAGCCATGGAGAGATGTCGTGACCAGGGTCTCTGCTTCAGTTCTTGCCTCCCAGTGCCTGTCTTGGCTTCCCTCAGTGGACTGAGACCCCAGTTATCTAGGCCAAATAAACCCTTTCCTCCTGAAGTTGCTTTTGATTGATTGTTTATCACAGCAATAGAAAGCAAGCTAACAAAAGGTTTATTTGGGACTGGGGGCAGGGGTGGGGGCAGTAATTTCACATAGGCCTTAAACTTATGAAGGGCTTCCATATGGATGTTTTTCAAGATTTTTTTTTTAATGTGTGTGTTTTGTCTGCATGTCTGTCTGTGCACTGCATGCATGCCTAGTGCCCTGGAAGTCAAAAGAGGAACCATCAGATCCCCTGAAGACTAGAGTTATGGAGAGTTTTAGGACACCATGTGGATGCTGGAAATCAAACCCAGGTCCTCTGCCAGAGCAGACAGTGCTCTTTTTTTTTTTTTTTAAGATTTATTTATTGTTATATGTAAGTACACTGTAGCTGTCCTCAGACACACCAGGAGAGGGCATCAGATCTCATTACAGATGGTTGTGAGCCAGCATGTGGTTGCTGGGATTTGAACTCAGGCCCTCTGGAAGAGCAGTCAGTGCTCTTAACTGCTGAGCCATCTCACCAGCCCCAGACAGTGCTCTTAATTGCTGAGTTATCACTACACACACATACACAGAGAGAGAGAGAGAGAGAGAGAGAGAGAGAGAGAGAGAGAGAGAGACAGACAGACAGACAGACAGACAGACAGGAGAGGGGAGAGGGGCGAGGGAAGGGGGTAGGGGAGAGGGGAGGGGAGAGGGGAGAGGGAGAGAGAGAGAGAACACTTATTTTAGGCAGGTTCTCACTGTGGTTGGCTAGGAACTCACCATGCTAGCCTCAAACTCACAGGTCTCTTCCTACCTTTTGTGCTGAGATTAATGTCCTGCACCACCACACCCAGTTTGAGAGATTTTTAAATCGACACATCAACCCACCTTAGAGAAACAAGGTTATAGTAAAAAACATTTTATAAATTCTGGTGCAGAATTTCTTCCTGCCTTGGGCCATTTATGTTCCCGGATAAAACACACAGCAGGATTTTTTCTCTTCCTGCTCCTTTCTTGTGGTCTCTAGCCTGGGAAACCTAATAAGTATTTTTAAGTATACATGGAAGAATAAATAAGAAAGAGAAAAAAGCCATCATGGAAGGGTAAAAAGGAGCTGCCATGAGATAGAGAAGCGAGGAGAGCTGCCAGAGCCGCCATGGGCCATGGGCCCAAAGGGCTAAAAGCAGCCTATATAAACATAGTAATTAATAACTTGGCCTATGGATAGGAGGTGGATTCTAACAGCATGGAGGGTAGGCAGCTGCCCACAATTGTGCTGCTTAAGGTATATTAAAAATATAAGGCTGTGTGCCTCTTTCATCTGGAAACACAAATGGCAGGAAGAAACCCCAAGCTGGAATTTACAAAGTATTTTTTACTCCATGAGGTAATAGGGATCAGTTAGGGAAAACTAATATAGCAAGTCAAAAATTTGTTGGAGAAACAAAGTGCATTCCAAAGAGAGTTCAGATTTTGTTTTGGTGTGTGTGGAAGGAGATGCTTAGCATTAAGTAGTGCATGTAACAGCCAGGGTGACCTTGGTGTCATTCCTCAGGTGCTCATACCTTGGTTTTTGAGACAGAGTCTTGATTTGGCCTGGAACTCACTGGTTAGGCTAGACTGGCAAGCCTGTGAGCTCCAGGAATCCATTGTCTCTGCTTCCCCACTGCTGGGAATGCAGGTGACACTGCAGGCACATGTCACCAGGCCTGACTTTTTTTTGTTGTGGATGATGTAGATGTTGAGGGTCTGATTCAATTCTTCATGCGTGTAAGACAGACACTTTACAACTGAACTATCTCTGAAGCCCATGGATTCCGATGTGTGTTTTGTATTTTTCTTTAAGGGCTAGACTTTAATTTTTAATTATGCTTATATGTGTGTATGTGAGTGTGAGTTCGTGTATGAGTGCAGTGCCAGGAGACCAGGAGTAGGCACTGGATTCCTGAAAGTGAAGCTATGGGCAGTTGCAAGCTCCCCGGCATGGATGCTGGAAACCAAAGTCTGGTCTTCTGTAAGTGCAGTATGATAAGAGATCTTAAGCTGGGAGGCATTGTTCCAGCTCCCCTGGATTCAGATGTTGTTATGTAGTCCAGAACTACCTGTAAGGTCCTGCAGATGAAGTCGGGCCTTTGACTTCTGTATAACACCTGCACTACGCCTTGGACGTGGATGCTTGGAAGAGGATGCGGCGTAGTCTTTAAACATAGGGCCTGGATTGTGGAAGCATCGTTTGGAAGCAGAGTGTTGGCTTTTCATCCAAACTAGGATGGACTGGCCCATGACAAGAAGCCAACAGTCTCATTGCTGTGACACTCAAATACCTATCATTCCTCAAAGACATGACTCAGTCTCTATCTGCTCTGGCTGTCTGGTGCTAAACCGAGTTGGGAGACCCTTGGGCAGTGATAGTAGCCATCTGTCCTATAAGATCCCCAGCACTGGCAGAGTTCAGTAAGGATAGACTCAAGAGTAACAAAATACCAGATGTGATGACTTTTCCAAATCCTACTTTGCCATGAAAGCAACTGTAACATGGTTAGTACCGGAGTCCAACAGAAGAAACATTACAAAGAGTTAATGGAAAGAGTAACGTGATAGTCCACTGAAAGTCACACTGCATGAGATGGAGAAAAACATTTGTAGTGCAATAAAGTGAACAGTTTCATAGATAGTGAAGTCTCCAGGAAGCAATGGAAGATGATGTTACAGCCACATTTCTGAAGAGTTTGAATGAGTTTTTATTTTTTAAAAAAGATTTATTTCATGTATATGAATGTTTTGCCTACATATGTGTTTATATATATATATATGTAAACACACGTACATGTACTTATATATTTATAGATACATATATGCATGTATACTATATATACATACGCATATATATGCATCACATGCATGCCTGGTAACCTCAGGGACCAGAGTAGGATTTTGCATTTCCTGGCGTTGCAGAGGGTCCCGAGCCACCATTTGGAAGCTGGCAGTGGAACTCAAGTTTCAAAAAACTGCGAGGGCAGCCAATGCTGAATTATCTCTCTTGTCACAGTTGAAAGAGTTTTTGTGTTTGTTTGTTTTTCTTAGAGCAAAGCTTCTACAAGATCTGAGCCTTTCTGATCAGGCTTAATGGGGAGGTACCAAGCAATATTGCTCCACAGGACAGTGTTGTCAATACTTGTCAGGACAATGTTTAAAATGTAACATCAATATACTAAAGGACAAATCCCACACAATTTTCTCCACAGAAGCAGAAAGTATACCCGAGAGAAAAACACTCCACAAATGGGAAATAGAAAGGGAATGCATTAACTTAATGAAGGTTATCCACAAAAAGCTGTGACCAGCATGATGTCTGACTCTGAGAGACTGGGATTTTCAGGGATTGGGAGCAATTTACTGTCTCGCTGCTTTCTCGCATGGAAGGAAAAAAAAAAAAAAAAAAACAAACAAACAAAGAAAAGAAAACCAGATCCATTTGCAGAGACAGACTGCCATGAAGAAACTTGAAGGCACAGGCTACGGAACCCTTAGGATGAATAAGAGAGTTTAGCAAATCTTCAGGATACAAAATCAATGATCCAAAACAGTGCTAGGTATAGAACTCAGGGCCTTGCAAGCTAGGCAAATGCACTATAAGCCCAGATCATCTGTGGGTGGAACCTCACATGTGGTCCTGAATCTAAAGTCCCAGAAAGTGGGTAAGCATGAATCTGAACTGCATGTTCTGTTCAGAATTCCCCCTGGACACTTTAGGTCTCTTTAGAGTTTAGATTTGGTAACTTATTGCTTTAATGACCCAGTGACAGGGAAAGGGAGAAAGCCTCGGAGAAAAGGCTTATTAGCAGTTTTCCTTTCAGAAATGCATGGTTTAAGTTCACATGGAAGGAACATGATCAGAAGAATAATAAGAGCTGTTTTTATTTTGTTTTTAATCTCAAATTTAAGCAGAGTATTAGCTAGGCTCTAATCTTACAGTCCTTTATTCTTTCTTTATAGATCAATCCTTTTCTTATTGGGCTAATGTACTTTCCAAATAACCTTTTAGATTCTCTTCTAAAAGTCAGCACACACACATGCATACACACATGCATACACATACACACACTCACACACCTGCACATGTATGCATGTACATACACTTGCACACATGTTGTACACACTTCTCCAGCTGTGATTTTTGGGGATCTACCTGAGGGACCCTTCCCTTAGAATGCTCCGTAGGAATACATTTTCCCCCACTGGGCTCCTCTGTGAAAATTTTTCTCTGTGGGATTCAAACTCCATGGAACTGCTAAGAATCTTTAGTGATCTCTGGGGGAGGGATTACAGCTGGCTTTAATTTGCCTCATGTGCTTATTCTTATTCTAGTAAATACTTTCTAAGGCTTTTCTATTTGCCAGATGTGTGCGTGGCACTGACATAAAAATGAGAAACAGTTACACAACTGGGGGCTCACAGACAAGAGGAGGGGATCCTGGAAGTATTATGAAAATCACAAAAACAACTGCCTCCTGGATTCATAAAACTTCTTTTTGTTGTGTTGTTGTTTTAAATTGGTTTTGGGAGTTTTTTGTTTGTTCATTTTGTTCTTTTGTTTTTCCCGAGGCAGGATCTCTTTGCTTAGCCTTAGCTGTCCTAGAACACACTCTGTAGACCAGGGTGGCCTCAAATGCACAGAGATCTACCTCTGCCTCTTGAATGCACTATATACTCTCCCTCTCCCTCTCCCTCTCCCTCTCCCTCTCCCTCTCCCTCTCCCTCTCCCTCTCCCTCTCCCTCTCCCTCTCCCTCTCCCTCTCCCTCTCCCTCTCCCTCTCCCTCTCCCTCTCCCTCTCCCTCTCCCTCTCCCTCTCCCTCTGTCTGTCCCTGTCTGTCTGTCTCTGTGTCTGTCTGTCTCTGTGTCTGTCTGTCTGTCTCTCTCCTTTCTGTCTCTTCTTATTTTTCTTCTTCTTTTTTCTTGTTTGTTTGTTCTTCAAGAGAGAGTTTCTTTGTGTGTATAGCCCAGCTTCCATAAGATTTCTAAATGGAAGTCACTTATTTCCTTTTTCTTTTTTTATTCTTCTTTCATACATTATATCCTAACCTCAGAGTCCCTTCTCTCCACTCCTCCCATGTCAACCAAACATGGTATAACAAGTTACAACAAAACTAGGCACAAACCCTCGTATTAAGGTTGGATGAGATATCCAGTATGAGGAAAAGAGTCCCAAGAGCAGCAAGAGAGTCAGAGACATCCTCCACTCCTATTGTTAGGAGTCCCACAAGAACACCAAGTTACACAACTCTAACATAAATGCAGAGAACCCAGCTCAGACCCATGCAGGGTCCATGATTGGCACTTCAGTCTCTGTGAGCCCCTATAAGATCTTCTTAGTTGATTCTGTGGGTGCTGCTCCTCGTGATGTCATCTTCTGCAGGGGTTCCTCTGGAACTGCCTAACAATTTGTCTGTGGGTCTCTCATCTGCTCTGATCAGCTGCTGAATGATGCTTCTCTGATGACAACTGGGCTAGGCTGATCTATGAGTATAACAATATCATTAGTAATTACTTGTTGAATTTTTTTTCCAGTTGTGTTTGGTTCTATCCTGGGACTCTGGCCTGTCCAGTCTTTGATTCCTGTTCATCCAGGCAGTCTCAGGCATGAGCTCTGTCTCTTAGGGTGGGCCTCAAGTCAGACTAGTCATTGGCCACTCCCATAAGTTCTATGCCACCATTACCCCAGCACATTATGCAGGCAGGGCATATTTTAGGTGAAACGTTTGTGGCTGGGTTGGTGTCCCAGTCCCACTGTTGGGAGCCTTGTCTGTTTATAGAAGATGGTCGATTCAGGCTTGATATTCCCCATTACTAGGAGTCTTTGCTAGGGTCACTCTTGTAAGGAGTTTCCCCTGCACTAGGCTTCTACCTCACTCCTAAAATGCTCCCTAATTCGGTTTATCTCTCCTAATACTCTCTCCCTCCACCAACCACCTGCTACCCTCCCTACCCACCCCACCCATCCTTGAAATTTATTCTATTTTCCCTTCCCAGGGAGATCCATGTGTGCTGCCTTGAGCCTTTTTACTTAGACTCTCTGGGTCTGGGGATTGTAGCATGACTATTATTTACTTAACAGCTAATATCCACGTCTAAGTAAGTACATACCATGTTTGTCTTTCTGGGTCTGGGTTGTCTCACCCAAGATTTTCTTTTTTATAGTTCCATCCATTGCAAATTTCGTGATATCCTTTTGTTTAACAGGTAAGTAATATTTCATTGTGTTGATGTACCATATTTTCTATGGGGTAGTGGACTGTTCCACCAGACATAAAGCTTGGTAAGGCCGAGCAGATTCAGAAAACCCAGTCTTCTCATATCTGTGAATGGTAGGTGTTTCATCTACTTGTCCTGGAGCACATGACCATGACACCCCATGGAGAGGACTGTGACAATCAGTCATATAGGAGCAACCCGAAGCCCCTCCACATGCACATGAGGTATCCCTAACATCTCAGACCAAGCCAATAGAAGGCATCTTTTTTTAGACCCCCAACCCAACCCAAAATGTGTATAAGACCCCATCCACAGGAGTAAAGCACATGAATAATTTCATCAGTCTCTAAAAGTGTCTGCCTTATAGAGCTGTAACACTGTGGGAAAGAGAATTCTCTCCTTAAGCTTTCACAGCTGGAAGCTGCTTGAGCCTACTGCATTCACTTCCTGCTCGGTGGCTGGCTCTAACTAAGGCTTCTAGCCACCTGCTGTGCCCCATGGCCTGCCAAATACTCTGGAGAAGCAGCAGCTGCAGAAGAGACCAGGCAGCTAGCCCTGATGTAGCTCCCGTTCTTCTTCAGTGCAACTCTTTGGCCAACCCCGCTACAACCCCACAGATCTCAAAGGTTAGTGTCTGGTGCAAAGGCCTGCAACTGGCAACCACATAGGGCAAGAACAGCAGATGCACTGCAATAAAACCACAGGAAGGCGCATCCTGCCACCCAACCCTGGAGACAAGCAATCTGTCCTTTCCTGCTGCGCTTTCAGTCTTTGTCATCACATGGATTTGGACAAGCTGAAGGAACTGATGCTTTCTAGCCGGAGCTACTCTCTGGTATAGGCTGAAGGTCCCTTTAGCCCCTGTCTAAAACCACACATCCCACAGCGGGTGCTTGTTGTGCTTTATAAAAAGAAAGAGAAGCCAGGGATATGTTTGTTGGAGGCACAGTATGGTGTGGGGGAAGGAGGTGCCTCTGAGGGCCCATGCTGAGGCACACCCCGCCCAGGTACCAGCAACACAACACTATAGTCTAGAATAGTTTATTTAAGGCATGGGGAGGGGAGTTGAGGGGGTAGTAGAGACAGAGAAAGGTAGAGAGAGGGAGGGAGGCACGGAGGGAGGGGGAAGAGAGAGTATGTGTGTGTATGTAGAGAAGTAGAGGCCGGTCATAAGCAAGTGGAGGGGGGGGGGTGAAGGGGAATGAGGGGAGAGAGAAGCAGAAACAAGAGGAGAGAACAAAGGAGCAAGAGAACAAGAGAGTGGCTGGAGAGATGGCTCAGTGGTTAAGAGACTGACTGCTCTTCCGAAGGTCCTGAGTTCAATTCCCAAAAACCACATGGTGGCTTACAGCTATCTGTAATGGGATCTGATGCCCTCTTCTGGTGTGTCTGAAGAAAACTACAGTGTACTCGTTACATGTACAAAATAAATAAATAAAATCTTTTGAAAACAAGAGAGAGAGAGGACGAGGCAAGCAGCCCCTTTTACAGTGAGTCAGGCACACCTGGCTATTGCCAGATCAACTGTGGAGTGTAGCCTAGACTAAATGCCAACATTCCCCTATTTTGGATTAATTAAAAGAGGAAAAAATAGAAAGAGGTGATGGTGAAGCAGGAATAGGGTCATAGTGATCTTTAGTTGTTTCCTGCTGCCTTTGGGGTATTGTGTCTCTGTGAAACCTAAGAAAATGGGTATGGGGATGTTGGTCCAGACTTAGGAGAATTGGCCATTTCCTTGCTGTCCAGGGTCTGTGGAACCACCTGTGGATAGATAAGAAGGAGCAGGTCCAGTAGAAGCATTTGTATCTGTGAGGGAAGATTGGAGCATCTGTGGGTTGCTCCTCTAGATCTGTCCTGGATGTAGTAAATGCCTGGACTTGACAAAATGCTGAAATGCACACATTTATATTACAGGTAGAGAATAAGGTTAAGTATGTTTGAGGGGAAATATTTTTTCTTAGGTGTACATTTGTAACCCTTAGGTCTTGGTGATTGGGGTGAGAGGAGTCCCAATCCCATTGCACAGGAGAGGAATCCCACCCTCTGGAATAGGTAGCAAATGAGAATGTAGGCTATGGATTGGCAGGTATACTTATCTGGATGGAGTCTTTTTGGTCCATGAGAGGTAGATCTGAGTGGGTTTCCTGTAGCTCATAAGTTTACAAAAGAGATAAACTTGTTAACAACATGAATGTTTTATTAGAGTTCGGCTAATTTATAAGCGCTATATCAATTAATGTTAGGACAATGGCATAGCAAGAAGAGGAAATATGAAGCATGTGGTCACTGGAAACTGAGTTTAAGTAAGGAAGTAACAGGTTACATCTGTGAAAGCTTACATCTGAACTTGTGTGTCATTTATAGCGTGACGTCTGAAAGAAATCTGGCAGTCTTAGCTAGTTAACAAATATACTAATGAGCAAATAAGGTGGTAAATTACCTCAGGGTAAGGTGCTGGGTCTGTTTTCTAGCTGTCACGTTACAGTTACCTTAGATGTCAATGTAGTCAGACATCTGGGAAGAATAAATTATAATCTAGGAGTCACGTATTAATTAAAATGACAGAGGTTGATGATCTATGGTCCACTACCTAAACAGTTCCCAAGTCCCTGTGGTCTCCATGGCAACTTGGGCAGAGTCAGTCTGGCTGTCAAGCCCAGAAGACAAAAAGCTTTTTTTCCTGTGGAGTAGATATGTGTGAAATGAGAAATGACCCACCTTGACTTAGGCAATATGAGACATTTGACTCTTAGGGTAAGCTGTTTGTCCATAGTGTAGGCCAAGCCCTGACAGTGAGCAAGGTAATGGAGAGGTATTTCTCAGTGGTTTTCATACCACAATCTAGGTAGAGTCTTGTCTCTGTGTCCTTTATCTTCTTGGAGTCCTTGGTGGGGCGGGGAGGTAAGGTAACTGTTAGGCTTTGTGAGTCTCTGTCAGGTCTATTAAGCATAATCTGAGTCACACAACCTGTGATTGTTTAGTTACTTGCTTGAGAATGTATCTAGCCAACACAGCATACTATAACTTAATGGTAGTAGCAAACACAAGGCTAGCACACACACACACACACACACATATATATATGTGTGTGTGTATATATATATATATATATATATATATATATATATATCTCAGTGATTTTTAGCCTTTATATTGTTTAGAAATCTTGGCCTTGTGACTATGTATCAGCAGAAACAAATGGCAGAATTCCACCCCCCCCACCCCCCCGTGTACACTTGGCTTAGAGTTGATGTGGATCAGAATAGAAAGAAATCAGAGGATTGACAGCGATGGCATAAGAGCATCGGACCTGAAGCAGCCCTGGTACAGCTGTGGGAATGGCGGTGGCAGCAGCAGAATCAAGAGGGTGGGGCGGCATAGTACTGGTAGAGGTAGTGGAGCAGGGGAAGAGCTGGTGCCCTAGCAACTCTGCTCGGGCAGCGTGAGTTCTCCTGAGCTCCAGCCAGTGGCAATGGTGGCCACAGGAAAGCAGGCAGAGCGTGAGGTGTGTGGGGCAGATGGCTGCAGGAAGGTAACATCACAGCAGAACAGCTTTCCAAGCAGAACGGGGAAGTGCAGGGGGGCGGGGTGACAGGTGCTTTTCTGCAGCAGCAAAATAAAGGGGCAGGGTGGTGCCAGGCCCACAAGGCTGAACTTCCTCCATAGCCACAGGTGCAAGCCCTAGGCCCAGCCCATCAGAATCCTTGGTGGGCAGGGGAAGGGAAGCACCTGAAACAACACTCTTGTCTCCTAACAAGTAAGCTCAGGCAGGGGAATGAATGATCGTGCTCAAGACAGTGCAAGAAAGCTTGGCTCATGCTTGTACTGGACAGCAGAGTTGAGCAAGCAGGGGCAGTGACACCAGGAAAGTGGACAGAGTGCAAGAGAGTGGTGGGGTGGGGCAGGTGGCCGAGGGAAAGCAGCGTCTCATTAGATCAGTGTCCCTGGCAGAACACAGTTGCTTTTCCTGAGGCAGAATCAAGGGGCATAGAACCGGAAGCAGATCGAGAACAGAGCAAGCTGCGAGAGAACGAGGGGTGGAAGGGGAAAAGCCTATGTATTCATAGTGAGAGAGTTGTTTTTAAAGTGCCAATTAAGTGGCCAAGTAGAGATATTGTTTGATGGGGACTGTGAACTAGACCGGGGAGGGGGAATCGTCCCTGTAAGTAGGGACAAGGCAGTGAAGACCAACCTGTTGGATGTAGAAGTTATTAAAAATGTTCCTACTGGTGTCCTGAGAACAAAATCAATAATAAACAAACAAGCAAAGAAACTAACCAGTCAGGTCTAGATGTACTGGGTTGTCACGAGGATGCTAGTGGCTTTATGTGAGTCCTAGACCCACAGGAAAAACATGAGTCCCAGACTCACAGGTTTGAGATGGGGAGGGGGTCACCCAAGGGTTACAGGCCCTAAAAACAAGGGTCCATGAAAAGACCAATCATAAAGACTGAATGTCTCCATCCTCAAGGGCAGCACAGGGGATGGCTCCGAACTCAACCATCCTCCCCTGGGACCAGAGAACATTTACATGACTAGTGGGGGAGGGAGCTTACCAGTTCTCCAAAGTTTAGGTGGACAGGTCTAGCAAGCGATAGCTCTCCATGTGGCAGTGGGGCATGTGAACCTTTGAGTTTCTAAATCTGAGTTACAGAATCAATGTTATGTTTTATAAAAAGAGAAGCCAGGGATATGTTTGGTGGAGGCACAGTATGGTGTGGGGGAATGGGGTGCCTCTGAGGGCCCATGCTGAGGCATCTCTTCCCTCTGAGGTACCAGCAACACAACACTATAGTCTAGAATAGTTTATTTAGGGCATGGGGAGGGGAGTTGAGGGGGTAGTAGAGACAGAAAGGGAGAGAGAGAGAGGGAGTGAGGGAGGGGGAGAGAGAGAGAGAGAGGAGAGGCATAGAGGCCAGCCATGAGCACTTGGAGAGATGGGGGTAGGGGAATGAGGGGAGAGGGGGAGCAGGAGCAAGAGAGCAAAAGAACAGGAGAACAAGAGAGGAGGGGGCAAGCAGTCCCTTTTATAGTAAGTCAGGCACACCTGGCTGTTGCCTGTAACTGTGGGGCAGAGCCTAGACATAATGCTAACAGCACTGGCAAAGGCTCTCTATCTAACTTCTTAAAACAAAACAAAACAAAAAACTTGGTTACACATCAGCTAATTAGAACCACAGAATTGCTGCTAATTCTGCAGGAAGTCTGTGTTTTGGACCTCTGTGGGATCCTCCAAAACAAATAAGCCAAGGGAACACTCCCATTGGATAAGACATTTCTTCTCTTTTCTGTCATGGGCAACCTGTCATTACATAAAAAATTGCCCCAGGTCAGTGAGATATGTGCCCTACTAAAATGCCACAAAATAAAGATCACCAAAAACAAGCCTCCTTGTGTTGGGAGGAAGTTCTTCAGATAGTGCCAAGCATGGTCAATGGTAATATTCACAGCACTGACTCATGGATCTGAATAGCTTCTCTCACCAGAAGCAGGGATACCAAGAAGGAAAAATCACCTCTACGCTGCAATTCAGCAATCCATAGGACAGACCACCTAAAATAGAACAGGCTGACAACAATACAGCCCCTGAGCTCCCTCAATCAGATGAGCCCAAAGATAAAGGTCCTAAAAAACACCCTATTTCAGACCTCACAGGCCTCACCCGATTAATGTGGGAAATAACATCAATCTACCCCCCCCCACACACACACACACCCATCACTCAGAGGAAACACTAAACAAGTCATCTGCCCCACTCCCTCCTTCCCTCAACCAAGGACAGGGTTCCATTAAAAAAATAAGTGAGCTTCCACTGGCCTCTGCCTCTACTCCACCTCCCCGCACCCAGCCAGAGAAGGGTCTGTCTCCTCCCTCTTCCAGGGCCACCAAAGCCATAGACTACCAAACGCTTTGACAAAAAACCACCAAATTCCATAGTCCCCTACCCTTAACTGTATACCACAAAACAACGTTGTAATTTTCATGACTCTAATGGGAAAATAATACAAAGGATATGCACAAGAGTAATATTATTATTATCCTTTGGAACTGATCAAGGAGGAGGTGGGGGAAGCAGGCATGAAACCGTGTGTGTGTGTGTGTGTGTGTGAATGGAATTGGTCTGCTTGCTCAGTGGAGAGTATGAATGTTTCTGCTGAGGTATTTTGGTGAATGAGAGCATTTCCCTCAGATATCTGGCCTGACAGGGGACTATGAGATCTGACATGCTAGATGTAGATGAGGGAGGCTCTTTCCTGTAAGAGGGTGGAAATCTGTATGAGTAGCGGGGAAAGTGGGTTGGTGTCTAGTTTGACAAAGGATCTCAACAGCCAGGGGAGCTGTTAGAATATGTGACCCAATCTCAGACAAATCACACCATCCACAGGTCTCACATGGGAGGTTTTACTGGAAGAGGTGGCCTCTGAGGGAAGAAGGGGCTGCAGGCCAGGGGGATGCCATGAGACACATGTAATAAAGGGATGTGACAATTGCCATGGCAGCAGATGCAGGAGTGGTGCCGTCCCCTAGAGATGAACTGTCTCCTTGCTGGGTCTGGGAGCTGGCTGTAAAGAACTTCTGGCTGTCCACAGATGCATTTTTTTTTTTTTTTTTTTTTTTTTTGGTTTTTTTTTTTTTTGAGACAGGGTTTCTCTGTATAGCCCTAGCTGTCCTGGAACTCACTTTGTAGACCAGGCTGGCCTCGAACTCAGAAATCCGCCTGCCTCTGCCTCCCGAGTGCTGGGATTAAAGGCATGCGCCACCATGCCCGGCTCACAGATGCATTTTATGCTAACATTCCTCTCTTTTTTCTTATCATAAAGAGAGAAAAAAGGGGGGGGAGGAGGCTGATGGTGAGGTGGGAATAAGGCATCAGATCTCTTAGACTGCTTCCTCCTGTCTAGGGGTGTCATCAATTTGGGGGTGTAGCTGACCCTTACCATCAGGGCTCATTTGGTAGTCATTAGATCAGGTTCCTCTGTGGACTGATTAATTCTTTGGTTAGTTTTTTTTTTTTTTTAATTTGTCACTGGAGGAATGTGGAGACTGAGGCAGGGAATACAGCTAGAAAAAAGAAGAGAAGAGGCTTTAGAAAAGGCAGTATCCACTTTGCTATAGGGTTTTTGAAAACCCAGGAATTAGAGGCCTCACATAGTTCCCTGTGGTTTTGGGTGTCTGATTGTAGCTGCTAGATTTTTTTTTTCTCACTATTCTGGACTTGTTGACATAGAAGCAGCATTCTTCTTGTAAGAAAAGGCAAAGACTGTAAGAGCATCAAGTTACTGTTGGTACCGAAGGTACCGAAGCACCGCAGATGCCAGGGAATGAGCATGGAGGTTGAGAATGGTCTGGGTCACTTCTTGAAAACTGTTCTCAAGCTGGGAAGAGAACTGATTGTATAGGGTTAGAGAGGAAGTCAGCCCTGCTGTTCCAGCACCAACACCTACAGTTATTCCTGCAGTGATCATATACACTGAATGAAAAGAAGTTGCTGGGGGTGGTGGTGACTTCTTTAAGGACTACATAGATAGCTATAACTCGTTAAATTGGGGGGACTGATAGAGCAGCTCTCTGAATGGGAGAATGGGGGGTCATCCTCAGGGGAGTAGTATATTATTGCTGCAGCTCCCCTCTTCCCCCCATCGGTAAATATTGAGGGGGCTCCAACTATGGGTCTTTTTGAAAATAGTTTGAGGTGTAGACATCTCAACAATTTTCTTTATCCATTCTTCAGTTAAGGGACATCTAGACTGTTTCCAGTTTCTGACAATTACAAATAAAGCTGCTATCCTGAGGACATGGTGCCCCCAGGGACCTTTGACACCATGGGGTCTGAGGGGCCCTGGCTATACAGGGAGTGGATGGAGAAACTGAGATCTTCATGAGTCTTACCAGCCTCTTTCTTCTCTCCCTCCTGAAAAAAGTAAAAACATAAAAACAAACAGACAGACAGACAAACAAACAAGGCTGCTCTAAAATAGTTGAGCAAATATCCTTGTAGTAGGTATAGCTGAGTCTTGAGGTAAATTCCCAATTTCCTGAGGACCCACCATATTGATTTCCATGGTGGTTGTACAAGTTTGTACTCCCACCAGCAATGGAGGAGTGTTCCCTTGCTCCACATCCCCAACTACATGAGCTGTCTTTTGTGGTTTTGATCTCAGACATTCTGACAGGTGTAAGATGGATTTCCATTTCCCTGATGGCTAAGAATTTTGAGATTAAAGGAAGTCACTTTTAGGGTGAGAAGTCCAACAGATGAATTATTGCCTTTATTTTTTATTTAGTTTTATTAAAAACCCAGAGACAAGCCGGGCGTGGTGGCGCACGCCTTTAATCCCAGCACTCGGGAGGCAGAGGCAGGCGGATTTCTGAGTTCGAGGCCAGCCTGGTCTACAAAGTGAGTGCCAGGACAGCCAGGGCTACACAGAGAAACCCTGTCTCGAAAAACCAAAAAAAAAAAAAAAAAAAAAAAAAAACCCAGAGACAAGATGGTTCAGTAGGTATAGGTGCTTGACACACAAGTCCACCCCTAACTACATATGTTCAAAAGAACTGGTTCCCAGAAGTTGTCCGCTGACCTCTACCCATGCGTTCACGTTTTGAAGATTTAGTGTAGGTAAGTGTACATTGATTTGGATGCCTGAAGAGGCCATAGGTGCAGGATCCCTGGAGCTAGAGTTACAGGCAACACAGGTGCTAGGATTTGAACTCACATCTGCAAGATCAGTACAGGCTTTTAACTTCTGAGCCATGTCTCCAGGTAGATACACAATAAAAACTTCAAATGCATGTTCCCTGGTGTAGATGCCCGACTCGCCAGCAAGTAAGACGCCACAACAGGATTCTTCTGCACACGTTTATTGGGAGAGCTTGATTGTGAAGGCAAAAGACCCTGAGCCCAAAACTGGTGCTGCTTATATAGGCCTAGGAGAGGCGTGTCTACACCTGATTGGTTATGCTTTCAGTACCTCATTTATATGCCTCGGGCCAGGCCATGACTCAGCACAAACTCTTATGCACATGCACACATTGGTTGTTTACCCATATTCATGGGCGTCGGCTTGTTGAAACCAGCACCATCTTGTAATGGCATTTATCGGCTTCCCACACCCTGGTGCCCAAAACACTTCATTTAAAAAAAAAAAGTTAAAGAAGACTGGCTTTTCATGGAGTCTAGCTGGAAATCTTTGGCTCACCCTTGAGAGGGGTGGTGCAACTCTGGCCTTTCTCTTTCCCATTTATTTACATCCTTACAAGGAGGAAAGAGCTCTGTCATGACAGAGTGGTTGTCTTGTCACAGGCCCAAATGATACTGTACTGAAAGCCCCAAGATCGTGAGCCAGCGTAAACCTTGTAGCAGTTGGTGATCTTAGTCTTTGTTGCACTGAAGGGTTCCTGTGCTAAGACAAAAACTATACTGCTAATGACTTTCCTACAAAACATGTGCAAGTACCTTATAGGATAAAGCAAGTGAGTCCACTATACTGTTCTTGCTAATTGGAGTCCTTTATTGGTTGAGAGGGCTCCAGGCTCCACTTTGAGGAAAGTTCTGGTGGCTAAGTGACAGTTTCTCACTGCTGTCCTGGTGTTCTGGCCTGTAGAAGGCAAGCAAGGACTGCTGAGGAGGTGGGTGCAGACCTGGCTGGCTTCCACACACCATGAGCCCTTTAGCAGAGAACTTGGCCAGAGTGCAGAAATACTTTAAGTGGATCCCATGGGTGTGGAGACATCCCTGAAATACCTCCCTTTCCCTTCCCTTTCAGAACACATAGCTATGAGCTGCCAAGACCCAGTTCACACATCCACAAGCACTATTTTTGGTTGTTGTTAGGGCTGGAGGCAGGGAGCCCTGAAATGGCTTCTCCTGTGTTGTCACTTCGTCTGCAAGGGCTGCTCTTTCGAGACCTCGGCCAAGATATCTGCCTTCTCCCCTTCAAAGCCCCTGGGCCTGCTATGGTTGGGCAGTATGACAGTACAGTATTTAAGTCAGCTTCCACACTGTCTGCAAAAAATAACACATCTTTTTTAAAAATGGAAGGAAACACGTTTTTAAAGTCTCATTAGTTTTCTCCTACCATGAAGCTTGGTCTGCACAGCAGGATTTTTTTCCCCTTCAAATGCAAAAGCTCTCTATGGAGAAAGCTACTTTAATGGCGACAGTCTTGAAGATGTCTACTGAGATTTTTATCAAGGACTCTTGTTACTAAGGGTAGAGGGACAAATGAAATGGGATGTGGTTTGGTTAAGCAGTCAAACTAACAAATCTTGGCGATGAGAGGATTTTCTTTGAAAGAAAGGAAAAGAAGAGAAAAGAAAGAAAAAAAGCAACCATTAAGTGTTTGGTCTCCAGAGCTGCAGTGGGGTGAGGACATGAACACACTGGGGAGGCACTGAGGTGTTTAAGAACAGGAGGTGGCGGGCCCTTTGCCATAAGTCTCTCCCTGATTGCCCTAACAGTCTGAGCAGCTGGTTCAAACAGGAGCTCAGTTTCTGAAGTTGAACCCGGTGGGTTACCTTCCCTATAGCCTAGCAGGGGTCTAAGATTCCCTCTCACACTGTCACAGTTCCATTTGTGACCTTTGAGGGTGCCAGTTTGAAGCTGAGAATTTAAGACTGGAGAATAAATATAAAAAGCCTGTAGGGTGTCCAAGCAGTAACCACAGGACATAAGCACCAACGTGTGGACTTCTGGTTCCTGGATTATGAAGATGGGGGATCAGTGGAGGTATGTATGTATATTCCATACCAAGAGCTGTACTTATGCTCCCAAGGCACACACACCGATCCATTTGACTACATGTTATTTGCAAAAATTATTAGGCAAAGAGCTTAAAAATCTAATCTTGGAGAGGAATAAGCATACAGCTATAATTTCCTTATGAGCCCACCAAGGGGATCATAAACTACTTGAGAGAAGCCATTTCTTTTCTTTTTTTCTTTTCTCTCTTTTTTTTTTTTTCGATACAGGGTTTCTCTGTGTAGACCTGGCTGTCCTGGAACTCACGATGTAGACCAGGCTGGCCTTGAACACAGAAATTCGCCTGCCTCTACGTCCCGAGTGCTGGGATTAAAGGCATGCGCCACCACGCTTGGCTTGAGAGAAACCATTTCAATACTCTGAAGAAGGCTTACTGTGTCTGACTTTGTGAGAATCCTACAGACAAAATGATTCATGGGACAGAATTTCACAGGATTAATTCAGAGTCCTAATGAAAACAAAAAACAAGGATAAAATAGTGCTCCCAGCTTTCATGTTAAGTTCCCTAGATCTTATGTCCTTTTTCCGTTACCAAGCTAAAATACCCACAAAAGCCATGTCAAGAAGGGGTTATTCTAGCTCACACTTCGGGGTTCACTGCCAATGTTATGCCTTGAATCCACAGGAAACAGTCCGTTGCAATTTGCAAGAGTCTGGACTCGATCGAAAGCCTCCACTGGCATGTGCTAGAGAGTCCGGAAAGCATTGGGTTTATATACAGTGCAGTTAGGGATTCATTGAATGCTAAGGGTAAAGGAGAGTGGAGGCAGGGATAGCCAGCAGATTGTAACTCAAACACCATTTGGTGGGACGGGACTTAAGCTGGGAGGGGATTGAAGAGTGTCTTTTGTGGGATTATGAGAAACTAGTCTTTAGGGCCGGCCATAACTGTCTGTGACCTCCAATTACCTTTTCTCTATGATTTAAACAAGGGGGGCCATTATCTTGAGTTTGTTATTTCTTTAAGGTCCCTAGGACAGGCACCTGGAGAGTTCCTCCATTTATCAGAGGGAGAGCTAGTTTTGGTGGCACAGAGGCAGGGAGGCCATTTCAAATTAAGCTCCTCGTGGTGTTTTCATTAAAACGCCAGGCTGATGGGAGCTAGGGAGGGTGAGGGAGCCTTGAGCTATGCTGCAGGGGGGACACAGCGCAGAAACCAGCTGCCTGCATTTTGCGCTTGCTGAAGGGAAGGGAGGGAAGATGGGAGCTTTTGCGGGGTGGGGGCAGGGACGAAGAGGCAAACTGCACACAACACTGGAGTCTCTTTGGTGAGGCTTACCAGAAGCAGGACAATTAACAGCAGAGAGTTAGCATCAGTAACTCGGAGGCTATAACACCATCTCAACAAAAACAGCAAGGCAGCAGGAAGCTGAGGAAACTGCTCAAATTATGTTGCAGTCAGAAGAAAGCAACATATGCCAGTGTTTCCCACTCTTCTGGGGTCCAGGCTTTGCTGCCCAGAGAATGGTCCTGCCCATAGTAAGCAGGTCTTCCCACTTCAATTAAAGTACTCAAGATAACCTCCTCATCATGCCACTGGCCTCACTGCCCAGGGGACTCTAAAGCCTATCAAGTTGACAATTAACAAGAGGCAGAGGCAGGCAGATCTCTGAGTTTTGAGGCCAGCCTGGTCTACAAAGTTCTAGGACAGACAAGGCTACACAGAGAAACCCTGCCTCAAAAAGCCAACAAATCAAAGAAAAGTGTTTTGTGCCCCAGTGTGGTGGAACATACCTATAATCCCAACATTAGAGGATAAAGCAAGAACCCATCTCTTAGGGAAGAAAAAAGTGGGCAGGTGTGGGTACCATGGAGACAGCATGATCACATACAGCACTACTGAGCACTGTACAAGGACAGATGAGTGACTCGGCACAGAATGTGGTTGGTCCAACAAAATTCATCAGCATTTAAGTATTAGAACATGTGTGTGTGAAATGGGCTGAGCTGTGTGTATCTGTGACAGGGAGAGTCACCAGGCAGTCAGCGGAGCCACGACTGTTTTCTTGGATGCAGACAAACTTTAATTGCAAAGCCTTTGTGTACAGCACATTGAGCAATGACCAAGCAGGAGACCTGCTCACATTCAGAGACATGAACATAAACGTCTTTCACAATCCAGACAGTCTATAGAGTATTCTACATGGGAACAAACCTCCTTATCTTTCTGAAGACTGCTTGACATTTTAATAAATGATTAGGCATACTTAGAAATTCAAAGTAGGTTGTACCTTGCAAGAACATACATGGTGGTTCTGTTGGTGCAGGTAACCAAGGAAAAGCAAGTGTGAGTCTCTCAGTGCAGAGCAAGCTGGTCCCCATTTCACACAGGGACACACATCAACCATAGCCCAAAACAACAGGCAGCCCAGGCAGCTCTTGCCCTCACTGTTGCCTATTACCTTGGGGGTTAATAGCCCAAAGAAAATCCTTGACCAGCAAATTCAGAGCATCATTGAATTTAGGGATAGTAGGGAAATTCTTATATCACATATGGAAGGGTTCCTATCTAATTAGAGTAATTAATATTATTTGTATTACGTATACTGGAAAGATTTAAGTATCATCTAATTTTAATTTTATACTTTCAAAACAGTCAGAGGGAATGGAGAAGAAAAGTATGACTGCCCACCCAGCTCTGGGGCCAGGCAGGTATAAGCCAGACCGGGGACCACCGTCTATAGTTTTGAGAAAGACTCTGGGAACTCATCACACTCCACTCCTACAGCCTCGCTAGTCAGTGCTTAGCTACAGGGCATGTGTCAACAGAGGCTTCAGCTTAACATCTAAATTGTAAAATGTGGCTCAAAGAGTTCATCATGGAAGTGAAACCACAGGATAATACATGCAGCTAAGGGCTCAAACTGCTGCTCTCAGCTCTTCCGCACCAGGTTCAGGCGGACACGTAAGGTGGTGGTGGCTCCTTGGCAGTGCTAGGCACAGCAGTAGCATCATCGTACGGAGGCAGTAGCACCTGGAAAGGAGAGCCCAGAGTCAGTGTTTAAAAGCAAGCATTCACTCCCTGAGTCCGAGACCAGGCTTTAACTGAACATGCATACACTTAAAGTCTTCGGAAAACTGGTACTCCGGTCTACGATTCACTAAACGGACACATTTTATATGAGACTTTGAAACCTTAAACTGGGGCGTGACTTCTGCCACCTCTGCTTTCCTGCCATGGTCTACGTGTGCCTGCATAGCCAGAGGGTATATGTAAAGGAGTAAGAGAGTGAGAACGGTTCTCCCGTGTGTAGGCACAAGGGCAGGCACTAAGCCGACCATTCGGTGTTGACCTAAGCACCTTGCAGGACACACAGAACCAGGTAACCTTCCTTCCCATAGTGTATTTGATTGGCATGGCTCACAGGCAAGCAGGTGACAGACAAGTGGCAAGGAGTAGCTGCAATCAAATTAACAGGCAACAGTAGAGCTGCTTCACTGCAAGGCATCTGACACCACATCTCACGAGCTGCTGTTCCTGTCAGCTTTGTGTCTGTCTCCTCAAAGGGGCACTTAGTGGTGTCCCTGTGTCCTGAAGACTTCTCAAATCAATCAAGGGACAGGAAAACCTGGGATGCACTTGGGTCCAGGAGGCAAGGAGGCATCTGCAGGGCTCTCCCCACAGAGGGACTAGCCACTCTGGGGGTACTCACATCAGCAACACAAACGCCGTGAATTACTGTGCTGTCTGCTTAGGAGGCAGAGTGGGCAAACACAAAAAGATGATCAACAACGGGGAAAGGCAGTGCAGTGCAGACCAGAAAAGCGCCCCTCCCCCAAAGGTAGTGACTAGACTAGAGAGAGCACTCCTATCCATGATATGTTGAGTGTACACTTGTGGTAGGGAGAAAGAAGGTAGGCAGTGGAAAAGTTTCTGGGAAGTTGGAGGGGCCTGGCCACTGTCTACTTACAGGAGAAGGCTGGGGAGATGCAGCAGGCAAGGCTATGGCCTGGGGTCCAGCACACACGTGTGGATATGGATCAAGTAGGGTCACCTATGACCACTGGAAGCCGTGAACAGCAGTAGGAGCGTTAACTACAGAATGATGGGCTCTGCATTATCCTCAGCAGCCTCACTGAAGAATTAACTGAGCGTAACTACCATTGTCATTGGAGAAATCTTAGAACACAGTGGGGCTCCTGAAGAAATGAAAGCAACCAGCATATTCCGCTTTGTTTCTTACCTTTCTCACAAAACAAAACATTCCTCAAAATGTTCCGAGACCGAATACAACATTTCTTTCAGGGGAAGCATAAGCATGTTCTATCAAAATAGAGCTCTCACACTTTGGTATATTCATTATCAAGCAAGCCTGTATCGAATGCGGTTTCATTGCAAATCAGCATTTCAGCACTGATGGTCTTTCCTCAGAAATACTCTATTGACTTCGCCTTGCAATCTGACGTCAAGAGGCCTGAAGAATCCCTCCCTCCACTGAGCGGGTGACACCCTCACTCACTGTTCTATGTTGGCTGTGAAATATTCTTGATGTGACACCTCTGGCTATCAGAGTACTTTCGAAAATTCTCCAGATGGAACTAGTTTAAATTCTCCAAGGCTCAGCATCCTCTTATCTAAATGACGCTGAATCTAGTCGAGACTCAAAGACCAGAGGGGTGACGTACGGACCGGACCACCCTTCTGTTCCTATTATGTTCTGTTGGCACTGAAGATGCAGCCATCTTCCCTTTCTATAAGGGGGATGAAGTACTTGGACATCGAGAGAAATAACTGTCACGTGGTTAACACCAAATTTGCCACCTAGGATGCCATGATGTGATAGATGAAAATGTAACTATTTTGACATTTTTATCACTTGACATTTAGTTGTTTTAAAAAACAAAAAAAACCTAACCATTCATGGAACAGGGGCCACACTGCGGTCAGGATGAAATAAATAAGGGAGAAAAAAAAAAAAAGACCAAGAACACATCCTATTTCAGTGTAGAGTTGCTGCTACCAAGCAGAAGCTAACAGCTGAGTGCCAGAACGTTCAGCACACACACAACTGGGGGCTCCTTTATATATGTTCAACACAAATTTCACACAAACACACAAATTCCATTTTTCTGTCCATGACCACTCCCACTCCCAGAAGGAGCCAGCTCAGTAAAGTGCTTACCTAGGGTGAAAAGGCAGAGGAAGACACCCAGTGTCAACCCCTGGACTATACATGCACATGTGTGCACACAAACAATACCTCACATACCATAAATAAAATCTGGAAAAGAAATTCAGTTCATCTGTTAACAAATGACAAATGTCATAGGAAGAGCAACAGCTGTACTCCACACAATAGTGCAGCTGTGTTCTAAGAAATGTGTATCAGGCAATTTCATCTCATATCAACATTGTGGAAATTACTTATATAACAAAGATGGCTATACCATCGCCCGAAAAATACAAAGACCCAGCCTGGCTGACTGAGCTGGCTTGGTCATCAGATGCTCTTGAATCCGGCTAAAACATCTGAAGCTTGCCCTCTAACTGCCCTGGAAGCAAGGACTTCCCCAAGCTTGTCTGGCAAGTTAGTTATGACTTTTCTGCATAACTAACCTACAGGATGAAGGCGTGTTAATGCTTTAGATTCTGACTGTCTAGTTTCTTAGGGATAAAGGAAAGAAAACCTGCAGGAACTGTGCCATAATTACTGGAAAAGTCACTGAAACCACCATAAATGTCACTCCAGCTGCTGAGTTCTTCAGAGCATTTTTATGGTCAGGGGTCAGCCTTAACTGAGCTTCAGTATGTCAGAGAATCTACTTGGCAATGGCTACTAGGGAGTTGGTCTGACCATCAACTGAAGTTTTTTCTTTTAACTGTATTTATAAGTGTATTATAAAACAGACTTTTCAAAAAGCCTCAGATAGCAGAATACTTTGAGAAGTCAGAGCAACAACCTTACATTAAGGTAATCTGAGTTAGCACCTACAACAAGACATAGCATAACAGGCTCCTTGAAGTTTACATTTTTCCCTTTACATTTTTTTTGTTTGTTTTTTTGTTTGTTTGGTTTTTTGAGACAGGGTTTCTCTGTATAGACCTGGCTGTCCTGGAACTCACTTTGTAGACCAGGCTGGCCTCGAACTCAGAAATCCGCCTGCCTCTGCCTCCCGAGTGCTGGGATTAAAGGCGTGCGCCACTACGCCTGGCTCCCTTTAAAATATTAATAGCCTTCCTATCATATCTAAGGCTATAATGCTTTTATCTGGAATCAGAATTTCAGACACTGTTTTAGCTAAATATTACTTTCACTGGTTCTGAGAACCCTGGTCCACAGGGATTACGTTCCATTTGGCAAAATACTGCTGGAACCCTGGTCTTGGTGGTGTTAGTGAAACAAAGTTACATAGATTAAGTTTTCAAAAACTTCAATTTGCAAATGTTTAATTATGAAAAATATACGTAATCTATGTATTTGTTACTTTAATGTGCTGTTCCTCCAGTGAGCACATTTTCATGCATTAGGAAGTCAATGTGATGTTACATAATGTGTCTACCACATGGCTCCTCCAACAGAGGGGAGGGCACATCTCCCTAAGGCACCAGTAGTACTGGAGCCAGGTGGCTGCAGAGGCGCAGAGGGGCACCTTGGGATATTTTAAAAGTTTAAGGGAAACAAAACAACACTTCCTACATACGGAGCAGACTGCTGTGCACACATGACTGCTCAGTGCAATGAAGAGTTGGGTATTTATCCTCACGCAGGCTCGGAGGCCTTATGTTTGGGACCCTCTGCCCCAGGCATTCCCATCATGGTTTGGCTAGAAATGGAAGCAAGATTAAACCTGGTCTGGGATGATGTCCAGTATTTAACAGCTCTTTCCTGTCTTCCCTGTGTGTAGAATTTGGGCAAGCATGAATCTGGATCACAGCATATGTACTGTCTTAGAAAAGGAGATGAGGCACATTTATTTTATAACAAGAACTCCAGTATCTATCCACAAAGGTCAACATGGATTTATTTAGCCTGGGAGAAGAGCCATCTAGACCAATACTTAATAGGAAGTGAAAGCCAGGCATGACATGTTATGTTGATGTGGATACCCAATATTGACATGGGCAAAGGAGAAACGTATGTGGTTATGTGCTATGAAAAACTAGATTACCCGAGCCTTCTAGATGGTGAGGCAGGCACTGGCACATTTTGGTCTTCAAATTAGAATGCCAACATTAAGCCCCCTAGTTCTTGCCAAACAATCTTAGAGTGTTCCAATCCTCGGGGACTACATTATGATCTCCAGAGATCATTTTCCACCATCAAGAACAGCCCTTTGGAGAAATGGCACACCACAGGGGTGATGCCGAAAATACATGAGCCTGTGTTATACTAAGAGCAAGAACACCCGAGAGCTATTGATGAGGCTCCAACTGGCCAAAGGATGGTCTAGCTTGAGCATCAGTCCTATGTACTGTGATATGTTAGTGTTTAGAGAAAGCATCTGCTTATCCTTTCTAAGGATACAGAATAGGTACAAAACAAGAAATTTACACAAAGGACAGAGTCTGATCAATTGGAACTATAGTTACAGGTGGTTGTGAGGCACCACATGGTGCTACGAAATGAGCCTGGGACTCTGGAAGAGCAGCCACTGCTGAGACATCTCTCTCTCTCTTCAGGCTGGGTTTTTGTTTATTTTTGTTTTTGTTTTTGTTTTATTTGTTACTGCTGTTTTCCAAGGTCCAATTATTATCTATGTCATGGTTTGGATGTGAAATACCCTGGAACTCCCCTCACTGCCAAGACTCACTTGGTTCCCAGCTAGTGGATCCAATCACTGAAGCAACTGGGTAACAAGGGCTCTGATCTCATCAATGGATTAACCTACTGATGAGTTTCTAATCCGATGGCATTAGTGGGGCTTGCTTAGAGGGAGGTGGTAGTCCTTTGGGAACATCTCCATTGTCCTCTCTGCTTCTTGGCTGCCCTGATGTGAGCAACCTCTTCCACCACAGGGTCTGCAGCAATGATATTCTTCATATCTTACCACAAACCCGTGGCAATAAAACAAGTCCTATCACATGACAGAAATGTCTAAAAGATAATCAAAGCACCCCTCTCTAAGTCATTTCTTTCAGGTATCTGTCACACTGGCAAGAAATCTACAACCTAATACACTCTGCAGAGCACACAGATGAAAAACATGACTTGGCCAGGCAGCAGTGGTGGCAGACACTTTTAATCCCAGCACTGAGACAAAGGCAGGCAGATTTCAGTGAGTTTGAGGACAGCCTGGTCTACACAGAGAAACACTATCTCAAAAACAAAAACAACAAAAAACATGTCTCAAATACAGCAGGAAGTAGCAAACACTAAAACATTAGGCACCATCATGCAGGAGAGGATGGGGGAGGTCTCTCCTCTGGTGACATCACACTTACTGTGGTATCATTGCTGGTAACGTAAACCAGGACATCGGAGGAGTTCCTGCCGTTGATGTACCTGTAGCAGCTCCAAACGCAGCTAATCAAGTAGCCCTGCAAGTCACAGGCATTGGATTTTTAATTTTCAAAATTAAAAGACAACTTAGAACAATATAAAGTCATAGTATGCATGTAATGAATATTGCAGTACTATATACTATGTATTGTATAACCTTAATCTGTCCCCAAATACATTTTTTTTGGTTTTTTTTTTTAACTTTTTCTAATTTTTTATTAGGTATTTTCTTCATTTACATTTCAAATGCTATCCCGATAGTCCCCTATACCCTCCCTCCGCCCTGCACCCCTACCCACCCACTCCTACTTCTTGGCCCTGAGGTTCCTCTGTACTGGGGCATATAAAGTTTGCAAGTCCAATGGGCCTCTCTTCCCAATGATGGCCGACTAGGCCATCTTCTGCTACATATGCAGCTAGAGACATTAGCTCTGGGGGTACTGGTTAGTTCATATTGTTGTTCCACCTATAGGGTTGCAGACCCCTTCAGCTCCTTGGGTACTTTCTCTAGCTCCTCCATTGGGGGCCCTGTGTTCCATCCAATAGCTGACTGTGAGCATCCACTTCTGTGTTTGCCAGGCACTGGCATAGCCTCACACAAGACAGCTATATCTGGGTCCTTTCAGCAAAATCTTGCTGGCGTATGCAATAGTGTCTGCGTTTGGTGGCTGATTATGGGATGGACCCCTGGGTGGGGCATTCTCTGGATGGTCCATCCTTTCCTCTCAGATTCAACCTTTGTCTCTGTAACTCCTTCCATGGGTATTTTGTTCCCAATTCTAAGAAAGGGCAAAGTATCCACACTTTGGTCTTTCTTCTTCTTGAGTTTCATGTGTTTTACAAATTGTATCTTGGGTATTCTAAGTTTCTGGGCCATTTTGTTGTTGTTGTTGTTTTATTTTATGTGTATGGATGTTTTGCCTGTATGTATATCTGTGCACTGTGTACATGCCTGGTGACATAGACATGTGAAGAGGAACTGAAGTTATGGATGGTTGTGAGCCACCAAGTGGATGCTGGGAACAGAAATTGGGTCCTCTGGAAAAAGACAAATACTCTTCACCACTGAGCCATGTCTCCTTGACTGGCCTGTGGAGTGCAGATCAGTATTTCTCTCTCTCACAGACAACATACTAAACTGTAACATTATGAAATCAAGAGGCAACAAACTAGTTATTTTGTTTATCTCTCTTACAATCAGGAATACATTTACTATTTAGCCCAGAAAGAGAATATTTATGCTTACCTTAAGTGTCAAAAGAATGCCGATAAACAGAAGAATAATAAGGACCAAACAGGTAGGATTCACGGACATTATATCATCTCTGTAGGGAAAGCTGGGAGGCTGAAAGGGAAAGAAAGGGGTCTCATTAGCCAACTGCATTCATCTTTCAAGATGTATTCCACAGGCAGCAGAGGCATGGTGGAGACTGGTGATTGTTTATTTAGGACAGATGCCTCTATTGATGAGACAGCAACAGACAGTGAGTTAGGGAAAGCCAACACTGTCCTAACTCAGGCAATAATTCCAGCAAAGAGAAGTCAAGGGGAAACAGACACAATCAAGTGTGCAGTACCAGTCCGCCCTCCACTGCACCATGGGGGTCCACCACCAATGTGGTGCTTTGTATACTCTTGGTGTTTGACATGGTAGTGTGTTCTTATTTTCTTCATGTTCTGGGTACTCTAAAGGCGGTGTGCAGGACTAGGAGGAGAAACTCACTAATATGAATATATTTGCTAATGGCACATCTTTCTAAATAGCGAAGTCTTACATGTTTATTTTGTTTTGTAAACAAGGATAATGAATTACTTTAACCATGTTTTGCAGGATTCCAGCTTGGGCTCGCCTGCAGCCTTCTCAGATGACGACTGCCTTTCTAACTCACCACATTTCAATTTGTCAGCAGCAACAGCCATCAGGGGAATGTGAACGCTCCTTTTCATTGCCATTTCGAGGTATTGTTGATAATGTACATGATTTGCTACTACAGCTCAGACGGATCTGGGATTTGTTTTGTGCAAATGGGTTCTCACCAAGTAGCTCAGGCTGACTGTGGGTTTTTCCTCAGCCTTCTAGGGGCTGGGGTTACAGGCACGCACTACTGTGCCCAGCTCAGAATGACCATTAAATGGTACAGAATGTTTTTGGAGGGAGATTGGGAAGTCAAGACAGGGTCACATGTAACCCAGGCTGGACTCAAATTCACTATGTAGGAGTTGAAGGACGACCTTCAACTTCTGACCTTGAACTTCAAGCCACTTCACCTGGCTTCCTGAAATATTTCATTTCTATTATTTGGTTTTGTCATTACAAATAAAAGTGAAAGCCGATTTTTTTTTTTTTTACAGTATTATAATTCTTGTCAGCTTAAACAATATTGTCGTTGTACCACCTGATGGTTCCAAAGTGAATGACTGGAGAGTAGCAGATAAGGTAGGGTCAAATGAAGCCACTATGACTGTGTGGCTCTGCAGCCCATGAACCGGACATACAGTGCAGCACTCCACAGCACAGGGCAGCTACTGGCCTGTCTTCACGTATCCTTACCATCACCACCAGCCCAGTCCCGTACACGATAAGCTTATTGGGACTGAGTTTCTTCCTCTCTTGCAGCATGATTTGAGGAGCCCAGCAAACAGATCATAGAGTTAACATGAGGTTTTAGTACAGAGGCTAATCCTCTACTGCCCCATCACAGACCAGGCCCCTTCGTGTTCTACTATCTCCCAGAGGCAACTCTCAAAACTGGCACGTGGAACTTTTTAGACACTACTGCCTATCAAAGCATGGTCCTGGCTCTTCAGTAAAAAGAATGACAATGTAGACATTTCTAAGGAACAAAAATTTGGGGCCTTCTGTGGTGGGACAGGTTAGAGCAGGACTGTCAGCAAGACTACAAGCTTCTATCCTCCCCACCTCCTCTCTCCCCTCCTCAGCCATTCTCTCCTCACTCCCCCAACCCCCTCAGCCATTCCTCTCTCCTCACTCCCTCCTCCCTATCCCCACCAACCATTCTTTCCACTGGATCATCTAGTTCCCAATGCCACAGGCATCCTGTAGCCTCACCTCTCCTGGTCCTTACCCTGAGTTCAGAACTACTATAGAGGCTGCGTGTAATGAACACACTGGCACAGTCTGTAACCCAAGGGAACAGGGAGCAGGCTGAGATAGGAGGCCAAGCTGGGCAACTCAGCAAGACCTGGTCTCTAAGGATGTAGCTCAACAGTGAAGTGCTTAGCTTGCATGTGGCCAGCCCCTGGGTTTAATCCCTAATACCACATTTTAAAAAAAAACCAAATAATAAAATTATATAGAGAGAACCTTCAAGAGTGAAGATTTACTGGGCAGTAGTGGCACACACTTTTAACCCCAGCACCTGGGAGACAGAGGCAGGGGGATCTCTGTGAGTTCGAGGCCAGCCTGGTCTACAGAGTGAGTTCCAGGACAGCCAGGGCTTCACAGAGAAACCCTGTCTTGAAGGAAAAAAGAGAGAGAGAGAGAGAGAGAGAGAGAGAGAGAGAGAGAGAGAGAGAGAGAGAGAGAGAGAGAGAGAGAGAGAGAAACAGAACAACAACAAAACAAAACAATCCTCTCCCGCAAAAAGAGTGAATGTTTTGCCATTTAAACAATTTTAAGGAAATTACATTTTCAAACACATTCATAATTTAAAAATCCAAGGTTAAAAAGTGCAAGGGTCCACAATTACTCTGTCTGACACTATTAGAGGCTCCTCAATACCCAGCCACCAATACTACCCACCAGATGTCCATAAAGTACTTAACATGAAATCAGGAAGAACGAGATCTCTAGGGAACTAAGTCTGGAGAGAATTCTACAGCAGTTTCCTGTCTCCCACTAGCCAACAGAAGAAAGATCCCATCCACTGCTGACACCTAAGCAAAGCATATCAACATTCCCATAGACACAGAAAATGCCATTACTGCCCTCTGTCTCATCCCTGCAGGTCCTAGGAGGTTATGACAGCTACAACATCCTAAAAGCACCCTCGTAATTCAGAACTCCCACCTTTCAGCAAAAAACTCAACCATCGCACCAAATACTCAGCTGCAAGTTTTAGATCTGCTTAATGTGTGTGTCCCTTGATAGTGATTTGTTTGTCCTTTACTCAATCAGCGCCCCACCACCACCACCACCATGGCAAGAGGCAGTAAGTAAGTAGGAGGGTCACCTACCAGCTGTCGTATGTATTCCTGAATGGAATTTGGATAGACAAGCACGGTGATTGCAACCAAAGTATTCAGGGCAAAATCAAAGATCTGGTAACAGAAGAACGGGATGATCCAGGCAGCATGTTGCTAAAAATGAGAAAATAGAATGTTAGTATGTTGGATATAACAAGACACTGAGCTTATCAATATGAAGGGACCTGGAGGACTGGCAGTCATTAACCAGGCCATTAACCTGGCAGTCATTAACCAGGCACATGGAATGCCAGTGACTGGTGTGCCAAGCTGAAGCAGTGAAGAGACAGCAATGCCGGGGCAGGAGGAATGGCTCAGCAGTTGAGACCACAGTCTGCTTTTGCAGAGGTTTTACATTCAATCCCCAACAACCACACGATAGCTCACAACCCTCTATAATGGGATCTGATGCCCTCTTCTGGTGTGCAGGCATACATGCAGATAGAGCACTCATACACATAAAATAAGTAACTCTTAAAGAAAGAAAGAGAGAGAGAGAGAGAGAGAGAGAGAGAGAGAAAGAAAGAAAGAAAGAAGAAAAAAAGAAGCAAACAAAAATACCAAGTGTTCATAATAATGTGGGTTTTACCAGTTTTTCTAGTACCACAAGGAGTTATCGAGAGATTCTTAAGACTCTTGCAAAGAACTATGAATAACTCTACACTCAGAAAAGGTAACCTCAGATTATGCCACAGCAGTGGTTCTCAACTGGTGGGTGGGTGGCAACCCCTTTGGAAGCTGAACAACTGTTTCATAGGGGTTGCCTAAGACCATCAGAAAACACAGATAGTTACAACTCAGAACAGTAACAAAATTATAGTTATGAAGTAGCAACAAAAATAAAAAATAACTTTATGGTTGGGCCTCACAATGACCTGAGGAACTGTATCAAAGGGTCGGAGCATTAGAAAGCTGAAAACACTGCTCTAGTGGAAGGGTCTAAAGACAGGCCCCGCCCTCACCTCCCAACAGCGGCTTACCTTGTATGCACCGTAAGTAGCCATGGCACATATCAGGATCATGAGGAGAGAGATTGCGATAGCAATGCACATGTCTAGGAAAGGTCAAAAAAGGGGGGTGGGGAGAGACAATTAGATCCACTACTGAACAAACTGAGTTTCTCTTCATTTTGTTTATAAACCGATTATAGCTGAAAATTTTTATATTAACCAGAGCTAACAAGTGCCAGGTGATGTCCTCACTAAACCCTAAGCGCCTACATGATTGCAAAGATAAGAGGTGCTGGTTACAGAAGCCAAAGGAGGCCTTCTGGTCCTCACTAACTCAGTCATCCTGTAGCCACACAGGTGTCTATTAACTCAGCCATCCTATAATCAGAAAGCTGTCTCTGTACTTTATACACTCCTACTTAGATCACAAATTAAAACTCTGATACCTTATTCACTCAAAGTTAAAAATCTGTTTCTGTCCAGTTGGGCGTGGTGGCACACGCCTTTAATCCCAGCACTTGGGAGGCAGAGGCAGTCGAATTTCTGAGTTCAAGGCCAGCCATCCAGAAACTCTGTCTCGAAAAACAAAACAACAACAACAACAAAAGATCCTAATGTCCCTATTTCCTCTAAAGCGATCTCTCATCTTACTTCTCACCCTGGCTGTCTACGTCACCTAACCAGGATCAAACACTAATTGCTAGGCCTTATGTCTGCAGTTTTCTTCATTTGTAGTATGATCAAAACTCTGTTTTAATGACAAAGGTGGTCCCAGGTAGCTGGTGCAGTTCCCACCCTTCCAGTCACTGTGCCCTCCCCTCTGTCATGTGGAATTACAGCTACAGCACACATTCATCTTATTCTAACTGCTACTGGTGATTGCCAGTTTCTCTCCAGGTAAAAGGACAGTACACTGTTGACTATCACCACCATCTCCCCGTGGATCACGAATGCTCCCCATGGCAGCAGCAGTTAGGTGCTGGGAACCTCGGAGGAGAAGGTCAGTAACATGCCCCAGTCCTGCAGATCCAGTTCGGAGAATATGAAATATCTCATCAATGACATTTATACTGATTTCAATAATTACAATTTATCTTGGTTTTTATGTGAACATATCATTTTCTAGTCACATATAAAAGCAACAACAAAAACCCAAGATTAACGACTGAACAATGTTGGTCGGGAAGGCACGAGGTAAACAATTATTTTTTTCAGGAAGCCCGTGTCTTTAGGTGTAACCAAGCTGCTAACTCCTGATGCTGAGAAGGCAGTGAAGTAGCTCTACTCGACGGTTTCAGAGATGTTTCATTCTCCATGGCTGAGGCAGATGTTGCTCTTTCTGAGCAGAAGATAAAATGAGGGTTTGGGGTTGAGAGCAAAGGCGGGGCTGTGACTAATTCTGCCATAGTGGTTAGTATTAATTGCCAACTTGACTGGATCAAGACAGACCTGGATCAGTCAAGCACATTTCTGTGGTGTTCATGAGAGTGTTTCTAGAATGCTAAATAAGAGGGAAGGCCCACACATGGGCTGAGGTCCCTTACACAAAAACAGGAGAAAGGCCCCTTAGAGCATGTATCCATGCCCCCATCCCTTCTGAACTGCCCATAATGACCTCAAATGCCCTAAACTGTAAGGAAAAGAGCAGGGGGCGGGGGTGAGTTGATGGGGGATGGGAAAGAGGAGGGGGGACCTTCTCAATATTTAATAAGAAAAAAGTTAATTTGTGAAAACCAGGCCATTGACTATTTCAAAGATCTTTATAGAGACTGATAATAGAGAGAGGCAAATAAACTCAAAGGTTTACTCAAGACATGAAAATATTAACATGCGGGCTGGTGAGATGGCTCAGTGGGTAAGAGCACCCGACTGCTCTTCTGAAGGTCAGGAGTTCAAATCCCAGCAACCACATGGTGGCTCACAACCATCCGTAACGAGATCTGACTCCCTCTGGAGTGTCTGAGGACAGCTACAGTGTACTTACATATAATAAATAAATAAATCTTAAAAAAAAAAAAAAGAAAATATTAACATGCACTGTATAAAGTCTTTAGTAAGGACTGTGTGGCACATTCCAGAACTGACCTTGATTAGAGTCATAATTTATATGTTCATCCAAGAACACAAAACCCAAAGAATTAAAAGGTACAAATAAAACCCATGAAATGAAGTACACTATCGGCACTCACACAAACAGTGAGAGAGGTGAGGACATTTTAGAAATCCCATTTCTCTGTGTACTTCTAACCAGTTCTGTACAAACTGCTACATCCCAAGCTCAGGCTGATGATGGTTTGTACATGCTCTGCCCAGGAAGTGGCATTATTAGAGGGTGTGGCCCTGTTGGAGTAGTCGTATCACTGTGGGTGTGGGCTTTAAGACCACATCCAAGCTGCCTGGAAATGAGTATTCTGCTAGCAGCCTTCAGATGAAGATGTAGAACTCAGGATCCCCAGGCTCTGCTGGCCTTCGAGCTGCTGCAATGTTCTTCCAATGAAAGCAGAGTCCCAGACCCACTCCTGATTCATGGATCTCTAGGAACGCTATAATACCAAGTAAAATAGTGAAATGTGGATTTTTGTCATCAACTCCCTTAGGGCTTCACTTCCGGTAACAAACTCCAGTACTACAATTTTGTGGCTTCGGAAGGGAGATAAGAAAATTCCTCTGTGGGAAATGGGTTTTGATCATGAGCCTATAAAAAAGGGCGGCACTGTCCGCTGTCTTTTCAGTCAGGCGCGCTGAGTGTGTTTTCAGATCATGTCTGGTGGCTCCAAGGATTACAACAGAGAAAATGGCAGCCCAGAAGGAATGGATCCCGATGATGTCATCGAGAGCAACTGGAATGATAACTCTGATGATATGAATTTAAAGGAGTCCCTTCTTCAAGGCTACTATGCTTATGGTTTTGAGAAGTCTTCAGCTATTCAATAGAGAGCTATTATCCCTTGTATTAAAGGATATGATGTGATTGCTCGAGCTCAGTCAGGTACTGGCAAGTCAGCCACATTTGCCAGTTCCATCCTGAACAGTTGGAGATTGAGTTCAAGGAGACCCAAGCACTAGTATTGGCCCCCACCAGAGAACTGGCTCAACAGATCCAAAAGGTAATTTTGGCTCTTGGAGATTATATGGGAGCAACTTGTCATGCTTGCATTGGAGGAACAAATGTTCAAAATGAAATGCAGAAGGTGCAGGCTGAAGCCCCTCATGATGTTGTTGGTAGTTCAGGGAGTGTTTGATATGCTAAATAGAAGATACCTTTCTCCAAAATGGATCAAAATGTTTGTTTTGAATGAAGCAGATGAAATGTTGAGCTGAGGGTTTAAGGATCGATCTGTGAGATTTTCCAAAAATTAAATACAAGCATACAGGTTGTGTTGCTTTCTGCCACAATGCCAACTGATGTGCAAGAAGTGATCAAGAAATTCGAATTCTGGTGAAGAAGGAAGAATTGACCCTTGAAGGAATTAAACAATTTTATATTAATGTTGAGCGAGAGGAATGGAAGCTGGACACTTTGTGACTTGTATGAGACGCTGACTATCACACAAGCAGTTATTTTTCTCAATACAAGATGCAAGGGGGACAGGCTCACAGAGAAAATGCATGCTAGGAACTTCAGTTTCTGCTCTGTATGGTGACATGGACAAGAAGGAAAGAGATGTCACCATGAACGAACGAATTCCGATCAGGGTCAAGCCATCTTCTGATCACTACTGACTTGTTGGCTCGTAGGATTGGCATGCAAAAAGTGTCCTTGGTTATAAACTACAATTTACATACCAATCTTGAAAACTATATTCACAGGAGTCGATAGCGGCAGTTGGTGATGGCACTCAGAAATGGCGGTGACGTAATTTAGGATGGGGAATCATAAGCGAAACAGCACACTGAATAAAGAGCGAGTTGAATAGGCAGAGGGGGTCGATTTGGAAGGAAAGGTTTGGCTATAAACTTTGTTACTGAAGAAGAAAGACAAGAGGATTCTTCGTCACACTGAGACTTTCTACAATACTCCAGTGGAGAAAATGCCCATGAATGTGGCTGACCTAATTTAATTCCTGGGATGAGATAGTTTTGAATGCAGTGCTCACTGTTGCTGAATAGGCGATCACAACGTGCATTGTGCTTCTTTGAGAATATCTGAATATAGTCTCAATGCTCATAACAGATCACAAATACAGATTATTTTTCTTAAAGATTTATTTATTTATTTATTTATTTATTTATTTATTATATGTAAGTACACTGTAGCTGTCTTCAGACACCCCAGTAGAGGGGGTCAGATCTCATTACAGATGGTTGTGAGCCATCATGTGGTTGCTGGGATTTGAACTCAGGACCTTTGGAAGAGCAGTCAGTGCTCTTAACTGCTGAGCTATCTCTCCAGCATCAACAAATACAGATTATGATAGCAAAGCAACTTTAGTCCTAAGCTCTTGTGAGGAAAGGCATTGGCTTTATCCCCTTTAGAGTTGGACTGTTGGGGGTGGGTATAAAAGATGGGGTCTGAGCCTGGTCTACAAAGTGAGTTCCAGGACAACCAGGGCTATACAGAGAAACCCTGTCTCAAAAAAACAAAAACAAAAAAAAAACAACAACAAAAAGATGGGGTCTGTAAAATCTTTTTTTTTTTCTTAGAAATTCATTTACTAGTTATGTAGAAATGGTTTTATTAGATGTTCTCTATCATTTAATAATATACTTGTGGACTAAAAGATATAAGTGCTGTATAAAATCAGCCAATTATGTTAAACTAGCATATCTGCCTTTATTGTGTTTCTCATTAGCCTGACTAGAAAGGCTTTAAAAGTGATTTTTTTTTTAGAGAAAATTTGAATGTATTTTGTTGGTATTGTATTTATTCAATAAATTATTTAATTAGTGCTAAGTATGAACTGGACCCTGCTGCTAAGCCTCAGCAAGCAATCATCCCAGGTAGGGTTAGCCCCCCCCCCCCAGTAAAACTGCCATATTGCATATGTCTTAATGAAGTTTGAATGTTAAATAAAATTGTACATTCACTTAAAAAAAAAAGAGATAAAATAAAATAAAATGTAGAACTCTCAGGTCCTTTACCATGCCTACCTAGATGCTGCCATGTTCTCGACTTAATGATAATGGACTGAACCTCTGACTGTAAGCCAGTCCCAATTAAATGTTGTCTTTATAAGAGTTGCCTTGTTCATGGTATCTGTTCACATCAGTAAATCCCTAACTAAGACAGGTAGCAGCTTGTACAGACCCAAACTGTAAACCAGAACACAGAACAGGGAGGATGAAAACAGGCTACCATCTCCAAAGCAGCTTCCAACCCCACAGAAGTAAAACAGTACACACAGTAAATAAAGGTTACTTTGAGGGATTAAAGCACATTCCTTCCTAGGACTCACAGGACAGCTCAGCAGTAGAATGCTTGCCTGGGTCTAGTCCCTAGCATGACAAACCAACAGCCAGTTGACACTACGAATAAGGGGATTTTATGACCAACAGCTCTGGCCAATGCTAGGATAGTAACTTCCCCACCCCAACATCAGAGGACACTAATATCACACTGTTTCCTGAATTAAATTCCTGCTTTAATACTTCAGTTCTACTCTGAAAAGAATCCTAAGAAAAGCTATACCACAGGTATAAGGGGAATAATTAGAAAATGTTTCCTAGCCAAGCAGTGGTGGCACATACCTTTAATCCCAGCACTTGGGAGGTAAGGGCAGGTGGATTTCTGAGTTCGAGGCCAGCCTGGTCTACAGAGCAAGTTCCAGGGCAGCCAGGGCTACACAGAGAAACCCTGTCTCAAAAGACAGAGAGAGAGAGAGAGAGAGAGAGAGAGAGAGAGAGAGAGAGAGAGAGTGAGTGAGTGTGTGAAAAGAAAAGAAAATGTTTCCTGGATCCAATGAGCCACTGAGACAGACACGGCACATAAAAGCTACCTGAAATGCCTGTGTCTGAGCCTCTAATTCTATTCCCCCAGCTCGTGGACTGTTTACTCCTCAAAAGGCTTGCAGCTAACTCCATTTACATCTAGAGCTTCTCTAACTTCTGGTCACATTGCTGGCAGCAGAGCTCATGAATACAAACAGTTATTAGTTAGTCATCACGAACTGTAGGGAACTATTTTCAGCTGAACTTCTTTTTTTTTTTTTTTTTTTTTTTTTTGGTTTTTCGAGACAGGGTTTCTCTGTGTAGCCCTGGCTGTCCTGGAACTCACTTTGTAGACCAGGCTGGCCTCGAACTCAGAAATCCGCCTGCCTCTGCCTCCCGAGTGCTGGGATTAAAGGCGTGCGCCACCACGCCCGGCTCAGCTGAACTTCTAACAGTATGTAACTACTCAGAACAAAATGGAAAGCCCTCCAACGCCACAGTGAAGACTAGAAAACCCAGGCTTAAGTGCTGCTTCTGGGGCTCCTCCTGAGGCCCAAGCTCAGGGAAGAACAAGCAGTAAGATATTAATTTTACTTCCCTAAAACTGAAGAATCTAATACTCTCAATTTGTTGATTATTTATAACTTATCATTGAGAATTCTCAAAGAGGGATTCTATAACTTACCAACTTCTGGTTTCATAGGTTTAGCATATCTTATGATAAGCTGCAAAGACTAGCTTATTTTTGTTCTGAAGCCAATAATTAGCTATTATGGATGGGAAGAGAGGAAGGAGTTCTGGGAACAAATGGGGGGCAACCAGACAGAAGAGAGGATTACTAAAGAATTTATCAAAATGCATAACATTTGGGTTTGTCTTACAATTTTAAAATGAAATATATATAACTCAAATCTCATAAAGTTCAGCCTTCCATTAGCATGTGTAAACTAGTGGCTTTATTATATTAAAAAAGCTACATGACCATCACCAAGCAGGCCAAAATAAGTCCACTCTTCCAAAATCAATTTCCAATACCCAATAATGGTCACTCTCCACTCTTTGCTCTCCCAATATCTGGTATCCACCTCCATCTCTCTGGACCTAGGCAGAGAGATGGAATAGAGATGCTCTATTTCACACATGTGAACTACAGAGCACATGAGTCAGAGCCTAGCTCACCTTTACATTTGAAACAAGGTCTTACTCTTTAGTCCTTCCTAGTTGGCCTGAAACTTACACTCCTGTCTCAGCCTCCCCAGGTCCTGACTCTAAGCCTAAACTACTATGCCAGCTCTTCTTTCCCTCTTGAATTAAAGTCTTTCACACCTTTAATAAGTGCCTGGATAATTTTTTTTTGACATAGTAAAGTTAAAAAAGCAAATCTATGCCATAAATGTATGCTATATCATGAATAAATCTCCTTCCAAACTGAACAACAGGCAGATTAGGGCACTGTGACAAATCTATGAAGAAAGTAAACAAATGATGAAGGCTAAGGCAGAAGGTTCACTAAAGCTCCAGGTCAGCCTGGGTGACAAAGAGTAGAAGCCATTCTCAGAAATAAAGCAAAAAGCAAGCAAGCAAGCAAAGGGGAGACTGCAAATGCCATTAAGAAGTGTATACTCACCGGGCGTGGTGGCACACACCTTTACTCCCAGCACTTGGGAGGCAGAGGCAGGCGGATTTCTAAGTTCGAGGCCAGCCTGGTCTACAAAGTGAGTTCCAGGACAGCCAGGGCTATACAGAGAAACCCTGTCTCAAACCTCCCCCCACCCCCCCCCCCCAAAAAAAAAAAGAAGTGTATACTCAACTTTTCTGATAGGCCTGGATCTTTTCAACATGAAATTCTGTAGAACATGGGATGCGTGTTAATCCTAACTACTTTGGAGGCTCAGACAGGAGGATCTCTGCCAGTGGGAGGCCTGTCTAGGTGACTTACCCACAACCTGTTTCCAACAAAACAGAGACAAAGGGCTGGGACTATAGAGCTCTGTGATAATGTTTATCTAGGATGTGCTATATGGTCCTGGCCCTGGGATCAACTTCTGCCCCATCATTCTAAACAAACAAACAAACAAGGTGAGCAGGTGGACAGACAGACAAACAGATAACAGATGTGGGAAAAGGTCAAAAGTCCTACCTTGCACTGAATCTGATAATATTTTATTTTATTTTATTTTATTTTTGTGGTTTTTCGAGACAGGGTTTCTCTGTGTAGCTCTGGCTGTCCTGGAACTCACTTTGTAGACCAAGCTGGCCTCGAACTCAGAAATCCGCCTGCCTCTGCCTCCCGAGTGCTGGGATTAAAGGCGTGCGCCACCACGCCCGGCTTGATAATATTTTAAAAAGTAATTCAGACTTCAAAAACATTAACATGTGATCAGCAATAACCATAAGGCATGTCACTGAGGCCTTGATGTGAAGCCATATGGGGCAATGTTAGAATCTGGAGCTATTCTAGTGCCTAACCAGCTGCTGGCAAACTTAGGAGCACAAAGCTATCAAGGATTGCAGCAAACGTGTACAACAGGCATATACTGTGACACCAGGGTTTTTAGTATCTCTTGTAGGCAAAGTAGAGAGGTGTGCTCCAGGTACAGGACTGGTCAGGGAGAATAGAACCACAGATGCTTTTTCTTCACCTCTCCAAATCCACCGTCCCCATGCTGTGCTCTGCCCATGGAGACCTGTGTGGTTAACATCCTTGCTGCCTTTCTGTTGCTGTGATAAAATTCTCTGAGCAAAGCAACTTTAGGGAAAAAAAGGTTTGTTTTCCATGTCATAGACCATTACCAAAGGAAGCTACTGCTTATATTTCTACAAGAGCCCGAACTATAAACTGCTCTTTGGCTCTACTTGAATCCATACTTAACTGGCTTTCTTATACATCCCTGGACCACCTACCCAGGAAACAATGCCACCCTCAGATAAGACCCCCTTCTCAAATAACTCTACTGTATCAAGCTGACTCTTACTAAGAGGGCTCCTTTGCTGTCTGCCCTTAGCTGAGGAAGAAATACCAGAATGCCCAATATAGGGATGGGGTTAGGGGATGGAGACCCTAGGCCAAAGGTCACTTGTCTGTCCTTCAGGAAGATATTAACTTCAGTTCCAGCAAACACCATCTCCCAGCCTCCCTTCAACCTCAGGACAACAGGGCTGCCTGACTGACTGAAGGACAACAGGGCTGCCTGCCTGACTGAAGGACAACAGGGCCGCCTGACTGACTGAGGGACAACAGGGCTGCCTGCCTGACTGAAGGACAACAGGGCCGCCTGACTGACTGAAGGACAACAGGGCCGCCTGACTGACTGAAGGACAACAGGGCTGCCTGCCTGACTGAAGGACAACAGGGCCGCCTGACTGACTGAAGGACAACAGGGCCGCCTGACTGACTGAAGGACAACAGGGCTGCCTGACTGACTGAAGGACAACAGGGCTGCCTGACTGAAGTCAGGTGCTGCCTAGTGATAGGGGTTATTCCTAGAAAATAGACATTTACCCAATTATCTTAAAAAAGCTAAAGAAATTAATCAAAACGTAGTCAAGATGCTGAGGGTACCAACTACAGAATGATGGCATTTAAAAGATACATAAATTAATTCATGGCTGAGACCAGATGGATGGGATGGATGGTTTAATCACTACCTGATCCATTCCATTCCTCAGGTTTTTTGATATGAAAAATTTATAAATTAAAAATATACAGAAATACATAGATTTCTTTAGCAGAAATGTCTAAAAGCTAGATGTAAAGAAAATGCCTTTATTTTCTTTACCCCCTATTCTAATCATCTACCAGATCTCCTGAGAAAAAGTACCACATGGCAAAGAAATAAATCTGTGCTCTGCCTGTCAAGGTAAAATCCTGTCAGGCAGATGCCAGCACGCAGGGACAGCAACAGGAGCTCAGTGGGGGAAAGTTCTCTCCTAGCATGCGCAAGGCCCAGGGCTTGCTCTCCAGGGAACTTAAAGTCATGCATGGTAGTATATACCTGTAGCAGGAAAATCACAAGTTCAAGGCTATCCTAGGCTACACTGAGTTCAAGGCCATTGTTGGCTACATAAGATGACACACACATGGCCATATTTGTATTGTGTGTGTGTGTGTACACAAAGGAGTCTTTAAAAGGGGAGGTGAGGGAGCTAGAAAGATGGCTCAGCAGTTACACCACTGTCTGCTCTTCTACAAGTCCTGAGTTTAATCCCCAGCAACCACATGATGGCTCATAACCATATATACTGTGATCTGATGCCCTCTTCTGGCATGCAGGTATACATTCAGATAGGGCACTCATATACACATAAATAAATCCTAAAGTTTAAAAAAGAAAAGTCAAAAAAAAAAAAAATGGGGCGATGGTGGCAAACACCCTTGACCCCAGCACTCAAGAAGCAGAGGCAGGAGGATCTCTGTGAGTTTGAGGCCAGCCTGGTCTACAGAGTAAAGTTCCTGGAGTCCAGGACAGCCAAGGGTATACAGAAAAAAAAACAAAACAAAACAAAAGCAAAGTTTATGTTTATGGATGCTTCACCTGCATGTATATATGTGTACTGCGTGTACAAAAGACCTCATGTACCCACATAGACCAGAAGAGGGCATCAACTCCTCTAAAACTGGAGTTAGATATGGGGATAAGCTTCTACGAATATTGCAGAAAAGCAAATCCAATTCCTCAGTAAGCTTTAAACAAATGCTTTAAGCTGGCCATCTCACCCTACCAAATAGCACTAGTGACTTGAAGACTTCAATCATAATTATGTAGCTGACTGAACCAAATCTCAACAGTTACTTAATTCTCTCTATGCCTGGGTTAAATACTTAAGGACTTGTCTGATACAATGACCTTTAACCTACAAACTTATTGTCCCACTCCACATTTTTGGTACTGAGGACCAAAGGCAGAGCCTCATGTATACTCTGGCAAGCATTCTTCCAGCTTTGTTCTCAGCCTTGTGTTTGGAAACAAGCCTCGTTAGGTAGTTGCCTGAGAAAGCTCTGATCTTACCGTCTTCTGCTTCAGCATTCCGAATAGCTAGGATTACAGACCTGAGCCTCCAGGCCCAGCTGACCTAACAGCTTATTTTTAAAAGGCGATCAACATACAGAAAATAAACATTAAAAGGAAACAAGTTGGGCTGGAGAGATGGCTCAGTGGTTAAGAGCATTGACTACTCTTCTAGAGGTCCTGAGTTCAATTCCCACCAACCACATGGTGGCTCACAACCATCTGTTATGGGATCTGATGCACTCTTCTGGTGTGTCTGAAGATAGCTACAGTGTACTCATATAAATAAAAATAAATAAATTTAAAAAAAGAAACAAGTTTTTAAAAGATTCAAATGAATACCTATTCTCCTTTACCTTTGTTGCCACATGATATTCAATCATTCCTTTATTTAGTTAGTACTGTCCGTCTCTCGTCGCCTACCCCCCACCCCCTCCCCGCATCCCCCCTGACTCTTTGAGACAGGGCTTCTCTTGGCTGTCCTGGAACTCAAGAGATCTCCCTGCTCTTACCTCCCAAGTGCCAGGATTAAAGGCATGTGCCAGCTTCACCCTCCTTAAATCATTATTAATAGCAATTATACACTATTCATTCAATCTTTTCAAATGTGTGGTGTGGAGCATGTGAGAAACTTCACACACGCTGCAATACGCAGGACTTTACAAAATAATTATTGTTTCAATCTGAAATACCAACATACCTCATTTGTCAGTGTGTTTGCCCAACTTGGCCCTGATAAGTGGAAAGTGTACAGATTACCAAGCACCCAAGAGGACTGCAGTGCTGTCCTTCAAATTTCCCTAACTCCAACGACCTTAGAATGAGACTCCTATGTCTGGAAACAGTAAAAGAACACATCTTTACAGGTCAATCAGATACCGTCAGGCTGAGCATGGAGACACGTTAGTCAATCCCAGTACTCCAGAGGCAGAAAGAGGCAAGCAGAGCTCTGTGAGCTCCAGGCCAGCCAGGGCTCCACAGTGAAACCATCTCAAAGCAGAACAATTAGGAACTATAAAGAAATTCCGTTTGTATCTGACAAGGTCTCAGCCTTTAGCCCCGACTATTTGTTTCTTTGTATGTCTGTTTTTTGGAAGTAGGATATCGCACAGCTCAAAGCTGGCTTTGAACTTGTTATGTGGCTCCAGAGCAGCTGGGACTTCTGATCCTTCTGCTTCAGCCTCCCTCTTTCTAGGATCACAGGCACCATGGACTTTGTTTTTGTTTCTGTTTTTTTAAGATTTATTTATTTAATGTATATGAGTACACTGTAGCTGCCTTCAGACACACCAGAAGAGGGCATCGGATCCCTTTAGAAATGGTTGTGAGCCACCATGTGGGTGCTGGGAATTGAACTCACTGCTGAGCCATCTTCCAGCCCCACCCTGGATTCTTTTTTTTTTTTTTTTTTTTTTTTTGGTTTTTCGAGACAGGGTTTCTCTGTGTAGTCGTGGCTGTCCTGGAACTCACTCTGTAGCCCAGGCTGGCCTCGAACTCAGAAATCCGCCTGCCTCTGCCTCCCGAGTGCTGGGATTAAAGGCGTGCGCCACCACGCCCGGCCCCACCCTGGATTCTTAATGGTATTAAATGGTAGAAGATGGGTGTGAAGCTCTGTGTTCCTTTACTTCATTACCAGCTTGATTGACCTCTGAGCCCTTTAGAACTCACTCCATCCTCCTTTCTCTCTCTCCTCCCCTCTCCCCACCCAGGGCAAACAGTTAACTCAATCCTGGGGAGTTGGGTCTGACCCCTTTCTATGTCTCTATATACATTAATTCCCATGCTTCAATCACAACAGCTCTACCTACATAACCAATCAGTGAGGGTTTAACTGAGCAGTTACTACAGTCCCCATCCTAGGCCTTTTCACACCTATATCTGTGTTAGATTCCATCACTTCCTCCACTTCTCAAAGGGGACTCTGAAGTCAGCAGAGGTGAGTAGTAAGTTCAGGTAGCAGCCATTAGGACAGAGCCCTTCTGTCTTTGGAGCCTTCATACTTCAAGTCAAAATCTAGTTTCATCCTAAGTGTGTTTACACATTCTTTCCTCGGCTTCTCTCACCTATGTGGCCATGAGTCAACTTTGACCATCCTCTTATCAACTTCTATTCTCACTCAGCCTCTCTTCCATCCCCAGTGCCTCCTCACGACAGCAGAATGTCTGAGACCAGAATCCCAGGCTATGCTCCAAGCCACTCAACAGCAAACCACTCAACTCTTCAGTCAATAGCAAAGGGGATCCTTACAGTATACAGCAGTTCACACATTTACTAAAACATACTTGTTTCACTCTGAGGACAAAATCCACTAGACTTGGGGCTGGAGAGATAACTCAGCAATTAAGAGCACTGACCACTCTACCAAATGACCTGGGTTTGATTTCCAGGACTCACAGGCAGCTCATAACCATCTGTAAGTCTAGTTCCAGGGGATCTGATATCTTCTTCCTCCGTCCTCCATACATTTATGATACATAGATATATGTGCAAGTAAAACCATACACAGTTTAAAAAAAAAGCAAAAAGCAAACAAACAACACCAAAACCCACAACACTTAACCACTTTCTCAACTCCTTGTAATTTTTCAAAAATCAATCTTTGCAGTCTGAGCCAAGCTTCCAAAATCATTCTGCCTCTGCCTACACTTTCTTAAACTCATATAAAGTTCTACAATGCTGATCATCTGTTTGCCCAACCTGCCCTTCGTGGTCATGATTAGCTCTGCCTTTCACTTAGCCAAGACCCAGCAGGACTGAGTAGACAAGGCCTGCACTACAGGTATCTCTGGGCTGGCCATCCATTGACACTCAGCCTCATGCCTGATTCCATTGCCAGGAAAGGCTCCACCACAGCTAACCAGTAACAATCTCTTCCTGGAAGGAAGGCAACTCCTGGAGCTATCAGAATACCCAGAGATGTGTAACCCTTCTCATCTTCTTTCCTGATATTTCTTCATTCTCTGCTGCAAAAAGCCAAAGTCCATGGCAAAGCTGGGTGTGGTGGTAGTATATGTATATAATCCCAACATCTGGAGACAGAGACAGAAGGATCAGGAGTTCTAGGTTAGTTTTTTGCTACATAAAAGTTCCAGGTCAGCCTAAGCCTCAAAAAGTCTGTTAGAAAATGATAGTTTTTAAATGTATAAATTCCAGCTTGGCAGAGTAGCCCACCCATCAACTGAGCACTTGGGAAGTATAGGCAGGAGGGTCCAGAGGTCCAAGGTCATCCTTTGGTACACAGTGAATATTGAGACAAACCTGAACTAAATATAATACATGACTCTGCCTCTTGAGAATGGGAAAAGGATACTCACATAAGATATGGAAATTTTACTATCTGACACTCATTAAGAACACAGGGCATGGGCAGCACATAAGTATTTGCTGACTTGATTTGTAATGATGGAAAGAAAGAAAATAAAGTTAAAATAGCAGCTCAAATAGGCCCTTGAATCAATATTTGTAATTTAGCAGAAAAGGCAGACGGTCAGACTCCTTGTCTGGAGGAATCCCAAAATATCACCAGCTGTTATCTGATGTACGTACTTACTGGCATCATCCATGAACTCAAACTCCCCTCCTAGTTCAGAGCCTGAAAAGTGATACTGATTGGGATCTGCCAGGGCACTCAGCAGGATCAGCAGGACCACAGCATTGATGATCTGCAGAAGAGAAAAGGGACATAAGACACCCAGGCCAGAGTCTCAGATCACCCATGGTGCTGCATGTCTGCAGCTGAGGAAGTGCGCAAAGGCTCCCGGGCAGAGGCCTCTGGCCAACTAGGCGTCAGCTAGGCTGGGAAGACGGCTCAGCTGGACAAGTACGAAGACCTGAGGTCAGACCTCCAGAGTCGGCTTAAAAAGTGCAACAGGGTGAATGGATCAGCAACAGGGGTAAAGGGCACCTGTCATCAAACCTGATACTATCAATGAGTTCAATCCTCCCCCAAATCCCACATGGAAGGAGACTCGACTCTTCCAAGTTGGACCTTTATATGTGCACCTACACAAACACATGCACATAACACACAAATCATTTTCTTTTTGTTAGCACAGTTGTCATGTGGCTATAATCACAGTACTGGGAAGCAGAAATGAAGCATGGGGAGTGGGCAAGTCCATGAAACATATGTACTAGCCAGTCAATCTAGCACACACACACACACACACATGTGTGTGTGTGTGTGTGTGTGTGTGTGTGTGTGTGCATTTGTGTGTGTTTGTGTGCGCACACACACAAACAATGCCACAGGCTATGAAAAGCACTATCACCATCCATCTGCCCCTAGTCTCTGACTTTCGCTGAGGACAGTATCCTTCAAACCCAGCACACTCACGTGGAGATGATCATAGCCCATGGCTCCCACCTCTACTTATCCCTTCCTGTGTTTTTTTTAGGAGTATACCACACATTGTGATTAACCGGGCTCCACAGTAAGCACTTTATATGTTTATTCCTGAGCCTTACAAGCCCTCTAGTTAGAGGAATGCAAAATAATCCCCAGTGAAGGAAAACTGAGACTCAAAAACACTGCTCAAAATCACAGACTGGAGAGAGGAGATTTGACTTGGGAACTTAAGTCAAAAACCTAGCCTTCATGTCTTCTGCTCATATGTGTAACTTCATCATTTGGGCTTACCTTCTCCCCCATCTCCCTACACCCCACCCAAGCTCAAAAACATGAGTGTACTGTTTTACTCTTCTCAGAATGGAGAGAAAGGGCCTTTTACTAACATTAACTAAAGGCACATCCTACTATTTGGAAGACTATTGGGTAAATACCCACTGCAGAATTTTTTAATATGATCATCTCAAGAGATTATTTTAGAATTGTTGTATGACTTGGATTTTATTTTCCTTCTTCTATTTTCCAAATCATCAGATGCATCCTGACAAGGACAATTAATTCACGGAATACATACACAAGCATGATTAAATATATACAAGTATGAGGTCAATGGTGTGGGGAGTTAAGAAAGGGTCTCACATAGCCCAGGTTGGCCTTGAATTTACTATCTCCACCTCCAGAGTGCTAGAAGCTCTTAAATTACTGAACACAAACAACCACATCTGGTCACCTTGACCTTCATCCCAACCCTAATTTAAAAAAAAAAAATTAAAACTAGGCACTCACTATGCAGCTTTGAGTCTGAAACTCATTATATGTAGCCAGGGTGATCTGGCCTAAACGTTAGAGATCTGCCTGTTCTTCCTCTCTGAGCTACGAACAAAAGAACGTGGTACACATTGATAACCTAGTCAGTCTCCAGACATGCATATTAATATTAATTGCAACATTTCTTGTTTTTCTCTAAAAAAAAAAATCAAGATAATTCACAAGACTCTCTGATGATATGGCGGACAAACTCTATTTAGATAATACACAAGACTCTCTGATGGTATGGCCGACAAACTCCATTTGAAGGAAGTTGATGACACCCATGGAGGAGACTGTGAGAGTATGCAGCATGGAAGAGAGGAACTCCAAGCATGAGCAAGTGAAGTGATCCAAGAAAGAGTTAGAAATAGCCATTAACCAATGATCAATTGAGCCAATTAAGAGTATGAGGCATGATGGTGGCACAGCCTTTAATCCCAGCACGGTAGAGGCAAAGGAGACCAGCCAGGGCTACACAGAGAAACCCCCCTATAAACAGGTAGATAGATAGGTAAGTAGGTTGGTTGGTAGGTAGGTAGGTAGACAGGCAGGCGGTAAGACAGACAGACAGACAGACAGATGGCAGCCAGACCAAGAATAGGCGAATGCCTCCAAAATGTCTTTTGGTGCCAAAGCTCGGGAGTACAGCAGCTTTAAAGACAAAAACCGCAGTTACATCTATATTCAAGGGAGTTGAAATAATCCTGCAACATCTGCCTTTTTACAGAGCTTAACAGTATCTTCCATATACCATACTTCCTCCAGTTATTTTGATTGTATAATTTCTCTTGCAGATAACACTAATACGTATATTTGGTAAAAATGCATGGACCACACTCAGGGCCAGTCTCAAAAGTGATGCTAAGGAAGATACAGGTACTGGGGGTTGGGGGGAGAGGTGGGGGAGGGAAGCAGAGAAGGAGCACAAACTGCAGTCACCTCACAGTAATTCCCAGCACCAGGGTGAGAGCCTAAGGATGGAGGGCTGTTTGGGGTGTGACATGGTCGGAGTCTCTCATTTAAGGTTAGCCCTCTCAAAAAGATTAGGTTTTAGTAACTTTCACGCTCACATCTCTGTGAGACTGCCACACCATGTTATCTGCAGTGGTCTTAGGTGCTAGGAATGGCAGAAGTAGGGTGAGCACCATAGAGCCAGAATCCTTAGAGACAAGACACAAAAATGAAGGCAAGAGGGTAGGGGAAGCAAGCAAGCCCAACTTCCAGATTGGGTGAGGTTATCTTGTCACTGCCAAGAATGATGGTTGGGAAGATGATAAGGTCTTAGCTGCTACAAGTTCCTCCATGTCGTCATCTCAGGTAATCATGCTGTCCCTTCTCCACCTAGCTTCTAGTCCTCCTCAGTCCTGGCATCCATGCCTGCCCTTGTTTCTGACTGGGTAATGCATTTCTGCTCTCCCCTCTTGGTCTCCCTCTTGTGGGTTTCATAACAGTTCTATTGGTTTGACTTATCCTCTCTCCTCAGTATTGCCTTCTGCTTTACAAGGACATTCATCAAACCCTGAACCTCAGGCCTCTGGATCCCAGGGTCAGTCCTGGAACTGCAGCCCCCAAGTGCCCCTGGACTTTGTGCAGGAATTCAGATAATGATCAGTGGTGGGGTTGGTGAGTGACTCAGCAGGTAGAGGGGTACTTGCATTAGGATTTGATTTCATCCCTCCATGATCCCTGGCAGGAAAGATCTGACTCCTGATTTGTCCTCTGACATACATACATACATACATACATGCATATATACATATAACACACACACCACAAATACACAGAATTTTTTCTTTATTTCATTTTTTTTTCCTTTGGAGAGACAAGGTCTTATTATGCAGTTCTGTCTGGCCTAAAACTCACAAAGATCCACTTGTCTCCTGAGTGTTATTCTTTAAAAAAAAAAAAAAAAGTGGTAAGCTTCTTGCACAACCAAATGACTGTCAACAACAACAAAACCAACAACAATAAGACAAAAAACAAAACAAAACAAAAACAAAAACCACTTTTTAAAAAGTTTTTATTTTATTTTTTTAATTTAATGTATGAGAATCTGCACGTATGCCTGCATGCCAGAAGAGGGCCCAAGATTTCACTGGAGATGGTTGTGAGTCGTCATGTGGTTGCTGGGAATTTAACTCAGGACCTCTGGGAGGGCAGCCAGTGCTCTTAACTGCTGAGCCATCTCTCCAACCCCCAAAACCACTACTCTTATCTCAAAGGGCTAAAATATTTTATTCTGGCGTTACCCAAATTCCATGTTCCTCTTCCACATTTGCTGGTGGAACATCAGGTAGGTGGAGACAGACAGTAAACCGGAATCTCAGCTACAAGTCTCAGATGCTGATAGCATCCTTAGCCTTTGGTTGGTGGGAGCCTGGGATTGGTACATTCCAAACAACTACCTAATAGTCCCAGAGACCCGAGGTCTCATGCAGAGGCAGGTAATAAGCAGCTATTATGGGGCTAATGATGGCCCTGGACTTACAGCATTCCAGGCGGCCCACATCCCTGAGATATAACCCGTGAACCAGTCTCTCAGGAGGTTTGTGGAAGGTGTGGTTCCTTCCACCTCCCTTCACATGACTCATCTTGGACTGCTTCTTTTCTGAGAGCTGAGACCTTTCCGAACAATCAGTCTGCCTTGCCTTTTCAGTATTACTACTCAACAGCTGGGTAGGACTTTAGCACCACGAAAGGAATAAATACAGGAGTGTCCATGAGGACTTGGGTCAACACAAAGAGGTGGGGCAATAGTCGTCACGGCAACTAACAAACATGGTCAGATGGAAGAGGACAAATACAAGCTAAAGCCCTGGGAATACTGAGTAAGGTCTTCCTGAAAGAGGAGACAGAAGCCATTAGATCATCGGCTCTGACCAACCTCGACTTGCCAGGAGTATAAAGGCCATAGCTAATCTCTATGCGAAAGACCCAGCAGACACACCCCTGCTTTTGGGGTTTTCTTGCTTGTGTTCAGGCTGTGTCTTTCAGTGAGGTGAGTACCAATAGTCCCTGCACTGTCAACACACTTTTCCTTGTTCTTAGTCAATTACTTAAGTAGTGTGTTAGGCCTTGGTACTTTCTCCAGATACCCAAAATGCTTCCAGACTTGCAGCTTGCACCTAAAGCCCCACCATGGAGTGTCAGCAGCTTATCTATCTTTGGGCCTCCTGGCTCTTGCACCTGGTTCCCCTCCTCCTCACTCTGTTCTCACAGAACTCAGAAGCGTGTCCACTCTTGACTCTCCCAGATGCCCCTGCCTCTGGCTATTTCTCTCTTTTATCCACAATAAACTTTCTCCTCTGCCACTAAAAAAAAAAAACAAAAAAAACTGGTGAGCTGGCAGCTCAAGACCCTCAATAAAGCAGGGCATGATGCTGGCCTGGCCTTTGATCCCAGCGCTCCAGAGGTAAAGGCATTGGCAGTCACTCAGTGCAAGACTAATAAAGCCAATATGCAAAGGCAGTAGTAACAATCCCAACCAATTTCTCTGAATGGACTTGGTTGGCTCTGGTCATCACTTTTAGGTTGCGCTATCTTTATATACACTTAAAATGCAGGAGTCAAAATGGATGAGGTGGTGCATGCCTTTAAAAAAAAAGGCCGGGCTGGTGAGATGGCTCAGTGGGTAAGAGCACCCGACTGCTCTTCCAAAGGTCCAGAGTTCAAACCCCAGCAACCACATGGTGGCTCACAACCATCCGTAACGAGATCTGGCGCCCTCTTCTGGAGTGTCTGAAGACAGCTACAGTGTACTTACATATAATAAATAAATAAATCTTTAAAAAAAAAAAAAAAAAAGGCCAAGACCACAAAATTAACAAGAAATATAATGGACAGGTCCAGGGAATCCAACACCCTCTGCAGGCACCAGGCATGCACGGAGTACACAGAGTTATACACAGGCAAAATACCCATGCATGTAATAAAAATATTATTTGCAAGTAAGAAATGTGTTTTTAAAAATATATTAGGCAGTGGGCAAAAGCAATGGATGCCTCCCACCCCAATCCCCAGGAAAGTAATAAATAACACCTGACACAGTCTACTTATGAGATCTATGCTCTGGAAGGAAGAAAGTAGTCACACTTGTATCATGTAACTTTGATTCTATGGATGTGACGAGGCAGGACTGGCCTAGAATCTAGTCAAGGCTGAGCAATAGGGACCTAAGATCTGCAATTTTAAAAATACCTAGTATTAACAGGCTGGGACATGTAGCAGGGAGAACAAAGCCCAGAATGAGTAGGCTTCAATAGTTCACTCTTAGGAGGCTAAGGCAGGAGGAGCTCTATAAAAAAGGACTAGTTTCGGATATACAGTAGAACCAAGGCTAAGAATCAGGACACTGTGCCACAACAGTCGGCCACTTGTTCTCAGGAGCAGTGAGTTGAGGCTGCTAACAGGGAACTACGAGTACAGACACACATTTAGAAGGCAGTACCACAGGTACATCATATCCATAAGCAGCTGGAGAGATGGTTCAGTAGTTAAGAGCAATGACTCCTCATCCAGAGGTCCTGAGTTCAATTCCCAGCAACCACATGGTGGCTCACAACCATGTGTAATGGGATCCGATGCCTTCCTCTAGTGTGTCTGAAGACAGCTAAAACCATAAAAGTTGCTTCCCCGTTGAGACCTATGACCTCCCCAGTCACAGGTTTTTGCTCTGGCTTACAATACCAGATGTAAACCCTGTCTTGTAGAACAGGCCTTAAATCAAATGGAAAGGCTGTGAAGCAGCTACTGCACAAACAAGCACACCCTGTCTGCAATGTTGGTATTTTGCATGTAGGGTCCACAGCCAAACAAGAATGTTGCTGACAGTTCTCTACTAGCACCCTATATAGCCCCAACTGGCACTATGAAAGCCACCCAGCAAGGTGGTAGTTCAGTCCCAGCTTACCTCCTTCATGTCCTGCAGCCTCATCCTGCATCTCAGTATCTTCAGCAATAGGACCTGACTAACGAGTTCTGGCAAACAACCAACAGCAGTAGCAGTAGCCTTTACATTTTGGGGGGTCTCGGGGGCTTCCCTGGCTAACAACTCACAGGAGGTAGAACAACCCTAGCATTGGATCTTCGTTAATAATCATTGGATTATGTCCTCTGGGAGTGCCCTTTTCTACCCATATAGGGAAACTTGAGATTTTTTTCCCTTTCAATTTACCCAGCCACACTTTGGTTGTAGACAAGTGGAAGTACCATTGTACCTAGTTGTCTTTCCAGGGCCTTTCCAAATCTGCAACACTCAGAGGTTTTATATATATATATATATATATATAACCTTGGTGAAGCCCCCTGAATGTCTGCTGTCATGTATTCTGAGCAAGTACCAGGTGACCCAGAGGCTCACACCTAAGACAGTAAAGTGAAACATAAGTAAAGTCCGGGTCTAAAGCAGGGTTGAATCCAACAGGAAAGGTCGCATCTGCTTGTATCAATTGCTTCCTCCACAGACCAAGGCTGGGTAGAAAGCCTGAATAGGAGGCTTTAGCTGGTTTTCTATAATCCTAATCATTCTCTCTGAGCCATTTTCACAGCCTGGAGCTCTTCCATGGAGCCTCCCTACCTGGCAATCTGCTCAGACCTACTTAGCCTGTAACCCTGTTCTCCCTGGCAGCACCTGCTGGGTCCCTGGATCAGAGTGGCCCTGAGTTGACATTGTGGCTATAGCCATCATTGTTGACTCTCAATCCACCACAACTTGACTGGGCAAACCATCTCCACCCCTAGAGCATAACCTTTTGCTAGAGGGCAATGTACCTTCCTTAATCTTAATCTGGGCGATGGTTACTACCCCTGGGCCAGGCTTGATCACGCGCACCTCTGACACCTCTATTATAGATACCTTCTGGCTCTAGCTTAAAAGTCCCCCAGCAGCTCCTTAGCAGTTTGGTGGCTTTCTATCAGGTTATCCCTTAGCAATTCCAGCTTGGTACAAATCTTGGCACATTTGTCTCCACAGTATCGGAGACAAACTTCTTCCTCTTTGTCATTCTTCCCCTAGGTAGCTCTCTTACTTTCTGGACTCTCTTCACATGCTGGTCTAAGTCACTTAGATCTGTCAAAGCCTTTCCTATCGTGCCCCACTGATGGACTCAGTAAAACCACTGAAGCTCTATACCTACCTCAAGGTCCCTGCTGGACCAGCCTTTCCTTTAACTCCTCTGTGAACACGGTTCTATCTGGCCCAGTGAACTGGGGTTCAAACACTGCTTCTCGTATTCCTAGTTCCCTCAAGAGCATCTTTCTCCACCTTTATGGTCCTCCAGCCGCTGCTATTTGTGGGAACCTCAGATGGTGATAGCCAAATGTTCCTAATGGCTCGGATATGTTAACCTGCCAGGCACTGGCTTATCTCTGTGTCCGGTTATGCACCCTTTACCTTAAGTAAGGATTAGAAGTTACATCCTGCGGGTTTTCTACCTCCAAAGAGTCAGACTTATCCCATGTGCTCCCCTGTCCCACAGTCTCACAAACCATGAGACAGGCTCACTTACTGCTTGTTTAAAGGTGTTTCTCAATCCCAGCATTCCTGATCATTATAATTTCTTGCTGCATGCTAAATTACAGATTTCTCTCTCTTTTTGTACTAAAGGTTAGACTTGAGAAGTATTGTTGATCATTTTTATCATCTCTCTGTCTTTCTCTTACCTAATTTACTTGTCAAGTCAGAGGCTAACATGGAGGAGGATTTGAGTAGCATATGCCTTTCTTGTTGCAAATGCCCCTTTACATAAACCAAGTTCCTGCCTGGCCACCATCTCAGCCTCAGATGCATTTCTAACTACACACAGCACTGGCTAAGCAACCTACGCTGTTGCTTGCCAAGAGCCGATCATTGCGCACTGAATCTCAAAGACTGAAAATTTTTCTCTCAACTTTTAAGTGTTGTTGGGGTGTTTGTATCCATGTAGTGGACATCACTCTCAATCAGGCATGTCGCCCCACAACACACAGTTGAAGACTGCCATCTTAGAATTCCTCCTATTGATACTCCTAATCCTGATAGCTTACCTTAGCTGTGTGTCTCACTATCCATAGCAAGAATCATGCAGCCACATCATACCACAAAGGCACACTAACACACACTATACAGCAGAGGACACTATCAGAATTTCCTCTGCCGATGCCCCCAACTCAGGCCTCATCCTTGCTACCCATAGTCAGGATCCTCCCCAATTCCCTCACTCATATTGAGTTCTAGTAAGTGCCCGTCAATTATGTTGGGTAACAAAACCTGTGTAACAGCATACAGGTCTACTCACCCCACGTAGGGAACCTTAAAACAGACCAAAGTTTAGATAACACCAAAGATCAACTTGGTCAACCAGGAGTTTTATTGAGGTTAAAGGAGCAGAAATGACTCAAAAGATAATAGCTGCATCACCAAGGCCCACCCCAGCATAAGTGACAACTCACAAAAGTGGGAAACGTGGAACACACTGCACAGCCTGCAGGTGCTCAACAGGCCTGAGAATATACTTTCCAAGCGACTAGTCTAAACTTCTTCCAGGGAGCCCAGCAGAGCCTGTTTCTGCGAGTTCTAGGCAGCTGGTCTTGGAGTCTTCACAGCTCAGCTTGTCTTGAGAGTCAGTCTTCTTTACAGCTCCTCCGGGTAACTGCTCTGAAAGCAACTCTGCCTCTATTGCATACAATGGTAGTGAGGGGCCTAGTGAATCTGCTAAGTTTCAGGAACCCTGAAGCTGTCCTCAGTTGTTTACCTTCCTCTTTAGAGGGCTTCCCTGCAGGATGGAATGTTTCAATTTCTGAGCAAACGTTTATACAGGGTGACCCTAAGAAACTTAGAAATAAGAATGACGGGGTTCAGCCGGGCGTGGTGGCGCACGCCTTTAATCCCAGCACTCGGGAGGCAGAGGCAGGCGGATTTCTGAGTTCGAGGCCAGCCTGGTCTACAAAGTGAGTTCCAGGACAGCCAGGGCTATACAGAAAAACCCTGTCTCGAAAAACCAAAAAAAAAAAAAAAAGAATGACGGGGTTGGTAACCTGGGGACACAGCTCCAGGTAGATGGTTGGAGGAATATGAGGAGTTTTTCTACAAACTCCTTGGGTCAAGTTGGGATTCTTGACTTCCCAACAGAAAAGAATTTCATGGTGAGCCAGTATCAAGCAGAGTTGATGTTTATTAAGAAGAGGTTTTAAGGTTGAGGTTACATCTCAAAAGGTTGCTAGAAAACCTTTTTCCTCCCCTTTTCTCCTTGATAAGTAGAGATGTCCTGGATGTAATTAGAATTTGAGAGGACCCTGAACTAGGAACCACTAGAGCCGCACAGAGATTCATATACAAAATTTCTTATAAACTGGGTTTCCACAAGAGTCCTAGAAGACTGCAGGGAAGTCTTTGTGGCCAGGAAGGGAGAAACACCTTCAGCCTCTGGATAGGTGCTGAAATTCCTGCTTCTCTGTGGCCAAGAGGCTTCAACTGGAACCAAGATAAAGGGCTTTTTTCCTTCTCACGTCCCCCAAATTTCCTCTGCCCTCACTTCCCACCTTGCAGCTGGTCAGAGCCAAATATGATGATAGTGAGCTGTCCCCAACCACACACCAAGGTTGTTAGCATTTAGTCTAGGCTCCACCCCACAGTAACCTGGCAACAGTCAGGTGTGCCTGACTCACTATAAAAGAGGCTGCTTGCCCCCTCTTCTCTCTCTTGCTCTAGCTCTGTCTCCTAGGCTCCTGTTCCCCTTCTCTTCCCTTCCTCTCTCTCAGTGTGTGCATGGCTGGCCTCTATTCCTCTTCTCTCTTTCTCCCTCTCCCTCTCTCTGCCTTTCTCTGTCTCTACTCCCTCAACCTCCCTCCCCATGCCCTGAATAAACTCTATACTCTATATTATACCGTCATGTGGCTGGTCCCTCAGGAGAAAGGCATGGCTCAGGATGTGCCCGCAAATGCACCCCCTTCTCCCACACCTTACCATACCGCACCTCCAAACATATTTCTTCTCTGTTTTTATAAAACACAACAAAGGTAAACAAAGTGGCTTCTCTGGACCTCAGGTCAGGAAGAACCTGAAGAACCAGAAGAACAAGATGGCAGCAGCTTTACCTATAGCAGAGGAGGCTCTTCTTCCTTACAAAGGAAAACAGGGCTGAGGCGTTCTCCACCTTCCTACCAAGCATAGATATAAGACAGACTACCCAAAGAGTAAGAGAAACAAAACAGAGACCTTACAAAGGACCACATAGGAGGCAAACTCATCTATTACTCTCTGTTAGTATACAGATTCCACTGATCTACCCTCAGGGACCTATGTCCTCTATGTCCTCACAGGTCATGACCTGTGTCCTCTACCAGGTATCTGAAGCCAGGTTAGAGAACCCTGCCACCCCAGCCCCCTCTCTGTTCCGGCATTTGTTTTCTCTCCTTGTCTCATTGTCCTTGTGTGTATGCCTCTCCCTAGTGTTCTCTCTCTCTCTCTGTCTCTCCCCCTCCCTCCCTCCTCCCCCCTTTTCTCTGTCCTCATGGCTCTGCCTGTCTGCATGTCCACCCCTGCTCCTCTGTCCCTTCCCCCCAGTAAGCCTCTTTTTTTACCAGGGATGTCATAACTTCTCAAGGACACACCTTGGCCTGGGTCTCCAACCTCCTTGCCCCATTAAATTTCATAACATCCTGGGATGGAGACCTGTTCCTTTAGTCCTAGAGATTTGCAAACTCTAGTAAATTAGATTCCCCAGGCAGTCCTGATAAAGAGTGGTTAGGATAATTTTTCCCATGTTTTTTTCTCTTTGGATATTATATTTGGATACATTCTATTTTGGATTCTAGTTCACTGATTCTTCTGTTAGGCCCTTTAGGGAAGCTTTCAGGTGTCTTTAGTTTTTTTTTTTTTTTTTTTTTTTTTTTAATTTATTTTAGGTGTAAAAAAAGAGTGGTTAGGAACTGAATTCTACCATGAGAGTTAGTATTTTCTACAGGAAAGGAGTGCATGGGCTAAGGACAGACTCCATGTCAGTGACAGTTCTATTCCACGGTACTGATACAGTGGTGCGCTGGTTTCATATTGCATAAGTTCACCAGGGGTGAAATTTGGCATTCAATTTCAGGGCACAGATAAGATACTACCTCCAGAAAGGCCGAGGGCTCTCATTAGTAGGAAGGCTAATTGTGACCTGAGTATGGGGATCCCTCCCGTAAATACTGTGCTGGGAACAAATATGGCTTGCAGCAAGAGCCCCAAGTCTGAGTTTCAGTAAGAAGGCCACACACACACACACACACACACACACACACACACACACACCACTTGCTGGCTTTTGTTTTGTCTTTTCTATAAACTATACTATCACAAAGGGCAGCATGGAGTGAGGATATTTCCCCTTTCCCAGTTACAGCCCAAACTGAAAATAAACTCATTTGGTGGTGTGTGGAGGTGGGGAACATGGCACATCTTTTCTCTCAGCACTTAGGAGCCTCTGAGCTCAAGGCTAGCCTGCTCTACAGAGTTCCAGGACAGCCAAGGCTATACAGAGAAAGCTTTATAAACTGCTATCTGCCTGTTGGTGGCATGTGTCTCCAATCTATCCAGGTGTCCTCTGTCCCGCTCTTCCTTCTTCCTTTCCTCTTCTCCCTTGTCCTCTATAGCCTGTCTTCGTTTTAGTCCCTGCCCTTTGTTCCTCTGGAGCAAGTAAGTCTCCTTTGTGCTGAGAACTCTGTCTTGGGATGTCTGAAACCAGTCTCCTCTCCACTTTCTCTTTAACTGGCACACTGGTGGCCAAGCCTGGCTTCTTAAGACTGCCAGAGCCAAGGATAGATGTGGACCCAAAGCCGTGCCTTCCTTTCCTATCTATAGCACCTCCATTTTTGCCAGTACCAAGCCCTCCATAGTGATCACCCTGCAAATACAGACCCTATGTCCAAAGGCAATGCTTCCCCAAACCTGCACTGTGGACGCAGCTGGCCATGTCCTCTTGGGGACCAAAGGGTTTAAAAATTCAACTGTGTCTTTGCTAACAATTTAAAACTATATTCACACTATTAAATAAAATCTATAGCAGCAAGCTATTGCCTGGGCCCCAACAGACCAGGTTAAAAACCAAGATGGAGTTCCTGGTGCTGAAGCTCACATCGTCACCCAACTGAAACGGGCTATTTAAGAGACTGTTTAAGCCGGGCAGTGGCGGCGCACACCTTTAATTCCAGCACTTGGGAGGCAGAGGCAGGCGGATTTCTGAGTTCGAGCCCAGCCTGGTCTACAGAGTGAGTTCCAGGACAGCCAGGACTACACAGGAAAACCCTGTCTCAAAAAGACAAAACAAAAAACAAAAACAGAAAGAGAGAGAGAGAGACTGTTTAAGAGACTTTCTGAGAGAGAACAATAAATGCCCAGAACAGTTGGCTTCAATTGCCATGACAATGAAGCTCCCTCTCCCTTAATCCCTAAACAGAAAAGTACCCCAATGCTGACAAGTGATTTTCCCCGTTGGTCTGTCTCCCAGCCCTAACCCTAGAAGAGGGGTTAACTTTGAAATTAACTTTGAAATGACCTTTTTTAGGTTGTTTTTATCTTCTGCAGCTTTTTTTTAGGAAACCAACCTTGGCTCATTGTAATACTTTATTTTACAGAACGAAGCGCTGATTCTATGCTCACAAGCAGAGTCAAAGGGTTGACAAACAAGGGGCAGGCAACAAGCCGATTCAGCAGGGAGGCACTTGTTGCCAAGCCCACCTGAGTGGAAGGAGACAGTGTTGCCCTAAAGCTTCTGTGTGTGGGGGGGGCATTTTCTTCAAGTAAAATAAGAACCAGTTCACACCTTTAATCCTAGCACTCAGGAGGCAGAGGGAGGCAGATCTCTGAGTTTAAGGTCAGCCTGGTCTACAGATGAGTTCCAGGCAGGACTACACCTAGAAAAAAAACCCTGTCTTAGAGGGTGGGAGTGGGGATGGCGACTTCACTGCTCTTCAACAGTTTCCAAAGTTCCAAGAGTTCTAGAAAGCCAAGGACTCAGGAAGAAGAAAAGGAGAGAGAGTGAATTAAGCTGCTAGGACTCAGGCATCAATCAATCCCCAGCACCAACTCTTACAAACAATAAAGTGGTGCCCAGCAGGCGTGGTGATGCATGCATGCCATCTAACCATTTGGAGGATAGAGGCAGAATCAGAGGAGAGAGGGAGAGAGAAAATATTAAAAAAAAGCTGCTCGAAAGGGGGCGGCCAGATGGGAAGGGAGAATTCTGGCCTCATTCTCCTACACGATGGAGATTCAAAGTTGACAAAGCAAATTATAAGGATTTTGTTTTGTTTTTCAACATAATATACTTTGCAATATAAAACCCACTTTAATCAAGTTAATACCTAGTATTCTGTTAGATATGCTTAAAGGGGTCATGGAAATTTGCTATTAACAAACAGCTTTAATAGCAACCTTTTGTTTTTGTCTAGCTTGTCTTCAAAACATCCTTACAGGGGCTGGAGCAATGGCTTAGCAGTTAAGAGCACTAGCTACGCTTGTAGAGGGGCCTGGGTTCAATTCCCAGCAGCTCACAACCATCTACAATTCCAGTTCCAGAGGACCAAACACCTGGCCTCTGTGGGCAACAGCCATTCAGGTGGTGCTCAGACATGCATGCCATAAAATACACACACAATAAATCTTAAAAAAAAAAAAAAAATTCTAACAACTAGTTACCATTAGGAAAACTACTCATAATGGGGACTAACTAGACTTCATAGATATTCATTAAACAACTCTACCAGCTTGCATTATACAGAGCTGCCTTTGATTTTTTTTTAAGAGAGGAGCAGCAGCTAGAGGCTGTATCCAAACTGATTCAAATCAGATAGTTAAAGGCTACACAGCAACAGAGAAAGAACGAACATAAATCCTCCACCCGCATTACACCATCAGCAAATGAGATCTGCCTGAAAAGAACCTGCTATGTCTCATAAGTTAACACAGCCTGATCTGATTGGTAGCCCTCTGAAACACCCTGCCATTTTAATCTTCTCTAAAAGCTGGCTAGCCAGACACGGTAGCCCATACCTGTACTCTCAGCACTTGGGTGACAGAGGAAGGAGGATCTGACACAAATTCAAAGCCAGCCGAAACCATATAATGAGTTCCAGACCAGTCAGGGCTATACACATACAGAGTGAGATTCTATCTTAAAACAACAATAAAAATACTATATAATATCACTCCTGTTTGTGACTTTATAATGGTTCCCCCACTGCCTAGAGAATAAAAACCCTGGCTCCTCAGCATAGTATTTCAATCTTTTACAGACTGAACAGTGCCGCAGACCCTCTGGGCCCCTTTGTCTGCGTGGAATGGGTCTCTGGGGCAGGTGGGCAAAGCGTCAGATGAAATGACAGACAGATGCACACAGGAGAGGTTGTGTAGAATCTGAATGTAATTTGTCAAATCGAGCATCAAACTTTTTATACAGAAGAAAATAGGGAAGTTGGAGGACACACCAGCAAGGTACAAAGAGGTTACTGGATTCTTACGCAAAACAGAGGAATGCAAACACAGAAGGTCTAACAGGAACCACCTGGGACAGAATTCATTGTTAACAACTGGGATCAACAAGGGCTCCACCTAAGATTCACTTAATCTTAGAAGCCAGGGTCAAGGGCTTTGTGCCCTTGCTATAGTTCCTATTTTAGTCTAGTGTATAGTCCACCTTCCCCCTAGGCCATTGTAAATACGTGTGTGTGTGTGTGTGTGTGTGTGTGTGTGTGTGTGTGTGTGTGTGTGTGTGTGTGTGTGTGTGTATGGGTGTAACTCAGCTATCTATAGTTCTAAGTATCTACTCTGGTTCCTCCTTAGGTCTCAAACTTCCTTCTTCCTAGATGATGGTAAATTCCTGTGTCCCTACAGTGACTTAGCTTTTATTCAGAGTGATAGTGTAATACCAGAGGCAATGCTGAATGTCACTGAATAGGCAACATTCTTACTGAATAGGCAACATTCTTACTGAATTCTAAACCCATGGTCAGCTCAAGGACTTTCTTGGAACACTGGCGAAGGCTTAGCTATGTCAGAATTCAATCTTAAAAGGCACTTATAATAAGATAATACTAAAAGAGAGCACGTAGATCCATACATCAGACTAACACGGGAATAGGGTATGAGTATATGGGTTAAAGAGAACGCCAGACTCCAGGAGGTGAGTTTCTGTGAAACTCTCTGCCTCGTGAGTGGCTTCCAGGCCTCTCGGCCTGTTGAGCTGACCCGACCAGCATGCATGGCACAACAGTAGACAGAACTATCAGTGCCATGGGTCTACCCCGTACATGGCTCTGGATTTACTGGCAATCATATAATCTGGCAGCTAGCAAGAAACTGTTAATCTTAAATGACTACATTGCCACCTATCAAGCAGGGTTGCTTTTGCTTTTAGCTGGATGTAGCCATGCCTGTTTGATCCCAGTACTCGGGAGGCAGAGGCAGACAAATCTCCTAGTTCAAGACCAGCCTGATGTATAGTGCAAGACAGGACAGCCAAGGTTACCTAGAGAAACCCTGTCTCAAAAAAACCCAAAACAACAAAAAACAAACAAAAAAACAAATTAACAACAACAATAATACTAATAAATACAATGAAAGAAAAATAAAATTAAAAGGGGGATAGGAAAGCCTGCTAAAAGGGATGCCAATTTCATAGGCAAAAGCCAAATGCATCAGGCTTGACCCAGGTGGCAAGGCTAGTAAGTCCAACTATCCTGACCTTTCACAGCCTGTAAGCTGATCACGGCCACCTACCCAGTGAATGTATTCTAGATGAAAAAAAAGGACAGCCTGCAACTGTCATAGCCATTTGTATTTAAAAGTGTATTCAGGGGGGCTGGAGAGATGGCTCAGTGGCTAAGAGTACTGGGTGCTCTTCCAGAGGTCCTGAGTTCAAGTCCCAGCAACCACATAGTGACTTACAACCATCTTTAATGGGATCCAATGCCCTCTTGTGTGTCTGAAGACAGCTACAGTGTACTCAAACACATAAAATAAATCTTTTAAAAACAAACAAACAAACAAGTACATCCAGGGCGGAAGCGACGACTTCCTGCTCTTCCAGTGGATGGACCTGAGCAGGTCCACAGCACCCACACTGGCAGCTCACAACAGCCTATATTTCTAGCTTCAGGGACTCTCTTCTGGCTTCCAGGGATACCTGCACACATGGCACAGATAAACACACATAAATAAAAAATCGTCTTTTTAAAAAGGATATCTGGAAGAGAAGGGGGTGAAGAGATGCTAACTGTTTAAGACAGATCAGTCATATTTCAGTAGTAAAGTGAGAGCTAATCAGAGCATTCTCAGAAAGAGAAATGATGGGCAAGAGACCCAAACAGAAAAGTCAACAAGATGCAGAGCTGTAATAAAGAGATTAAGGTGTCAGAAGTAGACAAGACTGGGGAGATGGCTCAACACTTAAAAATACTTAGTGCTCTTGGAAAAAACTAGGATTTGGTTCCCCGGAGCCACCATAGGTCACAGCTATCCAAGTGCCAGAGGACCTGTAACTGTGACCCTCTTTCAACCTCTGAGAACTGTATGCACATACACACATGCTGATGGACATTCATACACATAATTTTTTTTTAAAGTAAAATCAGAGGCATTGAGCTGGAAAGTCTAAATGGATGGCCTGATATTAGAGTATGGGAAAACCTGGGCAGTGGGGAGTGTAGCAGAACCCTTCAATGCTTAAGACTTACATACAATGGCTCAACATTTGCCTAGAACCTAGCATATCTTCTTTTAGAACTCATGTTTATCTTACTTATAACTAATAATACTATGTAAAATGACACATAATTATACTGTATTATTTAATTAATGATGAATTGCATACATTTATTACAGATACATCCCCAAACCCTTGAATACAGAGGACCAATTATTCTACTGTAATGGAGAGAGAGAAAATTCCAGAACGCACAGCAATCAATCAACTACACATTTCTCTCTTTCTTGAGGTTTTAATTTTAATAGGCTATTGTAAACTCACAGCTATCCTCCTGGTTCAGTCTCCTGAAGTGCCGAGAGCACAGGCATGTGCCCCCATACTCAGCTTAAAGGGTCTTTTTGAAAAAAAAAATGGATGTCAGCTCCTATCTCACAGAAAAGCTAAAACCACAGAGCTTCAAGGGAAAAAAAATCTTTATACCCTTTGATTTCATAGGATACAGAAAGTATTAACTTTTAAAGAAAAAGCTTCACAAATTGAACTTTTGAGCTTCTAATCACCAAAATGTCTCATTAAGAAAATGAGGCCTGGCATGGTGGTACACACATTTAATCCCAGCACTTTAGAGGCAAAGGTAAGTGAATCTAAGTTATGAGTCCAGCCTAGTCTAAAAAGTGAGTTTCAGGACAGCCAGGGCTGCTACACAAAGAAATGATGTCTCAAAGGAAGGAAGGAAGGAAGGAAAAAAGGGAAAAGGGGAAGGAGGGAAGGAAGGGAGGGAAGGAGGGAGGAGGGAGGGGAGGAGGGAGGGAACAGGGAGGGAGGGAGCATACAGGCTGCACATAGTCTTTAATTATTAGTCATCAGCACTAGAGGCACACAGCAAATCTCTTGTGAGTTTAAGGCCAGCCTGGTCTACAAAGCAAGTTCCAGGACAGCTGTGACTACATAGAAAGACCCTGTACAAGGCACAGTCTGGGACATTATAGTCACATATACATATTTAACAAAAAAAATTGTTATCTAAGTACATAAATAGTTTCTACAAATTAATGAGACAGCCCAATAAAAATTATATGACATGCAACTGGTTCATAAACAAAGTCAAACTGTTCCACATCACTCTTCATGAGGGACCTGCAAATTAAAGCAATATAGCACTATATGCCACTTGGAATGCTAAAATCTAAGACTGACAGCACCAAACACCGTGGCCCATGAGACCATCAGCACTTCATACACTAGTAGTAAATAGAACAAACTGGTAGAACTAACCAGATTGGAAAACTGGCTAGCACTGGGTAAGTCAAACATACCTCACCCAATGAGCAACAGCTCCACCCAATGGAAATACAAACGTATGTCTAGCAACAAAATCTTGCTTAAGAATGTTCAGAGGAGTTGGATATACATATAATAGCCCCAAACTAAAACAGCTCCATGCACAACTAAGATGTGGTCTATTCACAGACTAAGATATGTTAAGCAGTCAAACATAAGCCAATCACAGATTCCAACACTAGGAAAGTAAAAATTATGCCTTCTAAGTGAAAGGAAGGGGAAGAGAACTCAGGTGCACACAATAAGACCCTGTTTGCAGAGTGGCCTACGCCCCTGCCCCGACACACTGACTAGGACCAGGAAGAGACAGAGAAAATCTTGTGAGGTTTCAGACCTTCTTAGGGATATGGATTAGTCATTGTCAATGAACTGTACAAGTAACAAGTGGATCTCACATATGTGAACGGAATTTATTAGAGAGAAAACCTCTAGTAGCCGAATCAATGTTTTATTCCTGAAAACCTTTGATAGTCAAGGCAAAACAACAACTTTTTAAAGGCTTAAAGAAATACGGATTATCACATGAGCTGTAACCAAGGACTGTAAATAAACCGAAAGCTCTTAGCCTCTAATTTCATCCCTAAAACAGGAATGAAAATTAATCTCACTAAGAAAATTAAATTTAGCTTACTGAACACAGTACATAGCATGCAGGACCTAGCTAGTTAGTAAAAGGGTAATACTAGTAACCCCTAGTCAGTAAGCAGGGATACGAAACACAAAATTTTCATTTGGAGAAGTCTGCTTTTGACACACCAATACAGCATGGTTGGATACCTGACAACTACAGGGCTCAAGTATTTCTCTCCCGTAGATCATGTAGTACGCTTTGTTGGGGCTCAGTCTACACTGGACTTTATTAGAACAGCCATAAACTCTTTTCCCATAAAACTCTTTTTATACATGACCACGTGGCAGGTGAGACAGGGTGAGAAGATGGGGGGAGGGGGTGCTTGTAGGAAGGAGAGGTAGGTATCTGATTTTTCCTTAGGCCTTAGGCCCTCACCACGTTGACCTTTTTAAATGGAAATTAAGGTCTTAGATAACAAATTTGTATTTAAAACTATAAGGGAACTCAACTAGTGAACAAGACATTTTCAATAGGAATAGAAAAGATTTCTATATAGATGTGGTGAGTACCTAAGCTTTTCTGGTCTCCTTGGAAGCATATGCCTCACAAAGGGCAGGCTCTTACAGGAAAGGAAGCCTATGGAGGGAGAAGTCTGCTTTTGACACACCAATACAGAATGGTTGGATGACTGCCAACAAGGCTCAAGTAGATTTATCTCTCCCGTAGATCATGTAGTACATTTGCCTAATGCAATGCCCTAGATTTTACCAAGTGCATCCACTGAAGCCCTTGCAAGCCTGCAGATCTGAACACTTCCAAGGAGGACACAGACATTTGCAGCCCACCTTCTGCCCTGACTGACCATCGATAAAAGCACTTCCTGAGGCCACTTACCACACTCCAACTATGGTTTTAAATTCCTGTAAATTCCTTGGCTTTAAGAAAAGTCAGGGCTGAGCCAATACATTAATGTTCAATTTGCATTCACACTGAACAGCCAGAACCCACATATACCAAAGGTCTGTTGGAAAGCTTTTAAGACTAAAAATGTCTATTATGTGGCCATAATGGACCCAACTAAAGAAAACTTGAGACTATAAATAGAACAGTAACATCACATGGAAGGGGAATGCATTGTTTAAAATGGCACAAGGCAGTTTACAATTCAATACTGAATATCTTTTTAAACTATCAAAGGGAGCTAAGAATATGTTCTAACTAAAAAGTTTTATATGCCAGTTAACTACCACTTTCAATACATTTCGTTGTTCTGCAGCAAGTAGCTCGGATCTAACTCTCTAAAATGATGTCACAAAATCCAAAATGTTGAGGAATCAGTCCAAAGCTGCCAACCACCAACCAAGGGCAGCCAGCGCCACAGGGCAAGAATCCATCAAGCTAACTCGCTGCCCCAGAGAATCACCGTTTGTTCTTGACACAAATGAGAGCGCCAACCCGAAGGCCATTTTTCAAGAAAACTAAATTTGCCCGCCGTGCCTATTCAGAGGGATCACCTGTCCTCGGGCAGGAACCTGAGTGGTTGTTAAGATGGCTTCTCCGAGCCAACTGGAACACAGGCACACTCGGGTGCCTTCCCTGTGTAAGAGCTTTAAACAGGCATATGCAGGAAAACCCTCTCGAGAGGAACAAGAACTTCCCAACCGTTTCTGCTCGGACGCGAACTCGCGAGGGCGAACGCTGTGTAGCCCTGGTGCGGCCGGGGGGGGGGGGGGGGGTGAACATGCCCGGCCCGCACCTCGCAGGGCCCGGTGCCTCCCCCTCTCCCCGCCCCACATGCCCCCGCCACTGCAGCCCGGCTCTCCCCGAGAATTAACTTTCTAATAATACAACTTTAGGCGGATGATCGCGGGCGGCCCCCAGACCGACGCCGACCTAGAAGCGACTTAGTGGCGCGGGGTGAGCGGCGCGCGTGGGGACCCCGGGGGCTCCCTCGACGCCAGGGCGCGCTCACCAGGTACCAGACGCCCAGCAGGATGGTGCCGGTGCGGACATGGCAGCACAAACAGCAGCTGTGGGAGTAGAACCGAGTCCAGGGAGCGACCATCTTCATAGCTCCGGCGCTCGTGGAAGTTTGTGAGAGCGTCGCTCGCTTCGTCTAGCGTCCGCTGCTCCTGCCCCTCTCCTTGGCCGTCCCGACCCTCGGACCGCTCGCACGACCCTTGGCTCTGCACTGTACGGAGAGCTCCGAGTGGCCGCTGCGGCGGGACACTGGACTCGAAGACCGCGGCGACGCTAGGAGGCAGGGGGAGGAGAGGCCGTGGGTCACGTGGCCTGCCCCGGCTCGTGATGTCACCACCGGCTCCAGCCAGCTGCGGGCGCTGGGAGCGCTGCGCCAAATAAATGCTTCGTTGCTGGACCCTGAGGGAGTCTCCAGAATTTTCCTCCGGAAATGGGGTGCACCTTTGGTTAGGATTCAGATTCATTCCAGCTGTGTTTGCCTCACATCTAGCTTGCAAATAACGGGTGAATGCTGTGCTAGGATTGTAGTTATCTTGCAAACTGGCGGAAGGAAGGAAGGAAAACTGCTTAGTATGATTATTCCAGTCAACTGCAGTACTTTGAACCACTGCGGAACCCGCAGAGAGCAATTTATCTCAGCTTCCCAGCTCAATTACTTTAGTAGCAATCTTTTCCCAGAAAATAGAATGTGTGTCAAGGGCATCCTCACTGTGCTTCCATGGCGTTTTTAATAATGACTGAAGTTCTAGTAAAACAAAAACCAATTTTTTAATTACTGCCAAAAGATCTATGCAAGTCACAATACACAGCGTTGAAAGAGCCCAAACAGAGGACTAGGGTCTGGGGACGGGGGATGTCCCTCCAGCTGCTGTTTTGGATAGGATCCAAGTTTAGCATTTGATGACCACAGTGCTAGCTAAGAGTCTCTGATAACTTAAATTAAAAGTTCGTGTGAAGCCGGGCATTGGTGGTGGTGCACGCCTTGAATCTCAGCAGTCAGGAGACAGAGGCAGGCCAGCGTCTATAGAGCAAGTTCCAGGACAGCCATCCTAGTCTATAGAGCAAGTTCCAGGACAGCCAGAACTGCACAGAGAAACCCTGTTTCAGAAAAGGAAGGAAGGGGAGGCAGAGGCAGGCGGATTTCTGAGTTCGAGGCCAGCCTGGTCTACAAAGTGAGTTCCAGGACAGCCAGGGCTACACAGAGAAACCCTGTCTCGAAAAACCAAAAAAAAAAAAAAAAAAGAAAAGAAAAGAAAAGGAAGGAAGGAAGGAAGAAAAAAAAAACAGACCATGTGAAAGTTTTATTTCAGGATTAGAACAAGAAATAAAATGGGTTCAAATTGGCCGGGCAGTAGTGGGCGCTTGCCTTTAATCCCAGTACTTGGGATGCAGAGGCAGGTGGATTTCTGAGTTCAAGGCCAGCCTGGTCTACAGAGTAAGTTCCAGGACAACCAGAGCTATACAGAGAAGCCCTGTCTCGAAAAACAACAAAAATTTAAAAAAAAATTTAAATGGGTTCGATTTAAATTTAAGTACATGTCAAATAAGATGAAAGATGGTTCAAGATTGGTTAGTTTCACAAAGACGTGCATCTACCACATTCTTGTATAGTTTAAACTTGGCTTCTATTCCCAGAGATACCACATGTAGGTCCTTGAGCAGAGATACAAGCAGGATAACTGTTGTGGGAGGAATTGGAAAAGCTCGGTATTTGTTTCTCTTCTTCCTAACATTAAAGATAATTTTCTCTCTGGGATTGTCTATTGTTCGTTATGGGCTGGGGCTTTCCTCTCATGTGGAGTGTTATCTCAGCATGCAGGAGGCTCTGAGCTCCAGCCTCAGGGTTGCAAAAACAGTATGTAATTATGCCCACAGCCATTAGTGAACAAGACCACAAGCATTAGTATTCAGGAAAGGGATGGCAATACAGACTGAGGAATACTGCATTGGAAGACTCTGAAAATTCAAAATTACCATAGATACTGCCCTCTCTCTTCTTTTCCCACAAAGATTTCAAATTTATTAAGCAAATGACACACTGATTCAGATGAATTTTATATTTCAGAAAATTTACTATTCTAGATATGAAGTCACAGTAGCCAAATTGCTATAGATTTTAAAATATAGAATAGACACTAGCTGAAGAAAATGTGCACAGGTGAAGCTTGGTAGGTAAACCAAACAGCTATAGGATCTTTGGAATGCAAAAGAGTGTTGCTGGAAAAGCAAGAACTGAGCCAGGCATGGGGGCTCACATCGTTGATCCTAGCACTCAGAAGGGCGGAGGCAGAGGCAAGTAGATCTCTGTGAGTTTGATTCCAACCTGGTCTTCATGGTGAGTTCCAGGTCAGACAGAGCTTAAGTATAGAGGCCCTGTCTCCAACCAAACAACATCAGAGAGAACTGGGCTTCTCCCTGTAACTTTTGTTTGGGGCGTTTTGAAGCAGAGACTCACTATGTAGCCCTGACTCCCTCTGCTCTGTAGACCAGAGGGACCTCCAGATCTCCTGCCTCTGCCTCCCAAGGGCTGTTCATGTGCCACTGAAATTGGCACAATGGCACTATTTGCAGTACTGCCATTATTTGAGAAAGTGCTTTATTTTCATCCCTAGAAGCCTCAGGGCACACTTGTCCTTTCCTGTCCAGGATGCAGAGCAGCTTCCCTGATTTCAGCCATTTTGCCCTGCAACTTGATAGAGTCTACTCTTCCATGCCTCACTGTCTTTATGTTGTCTTCTGTAAACAATTTAGACATTTTCCTCTAGGATTTTAGAACTGGAAACTTCTTTGTCTCCCAAAACCTTTCCTTTATGTTCCCTTCTCTGGTTTTTTCTTTTTCTTTTCTTTTCTTTTTTTTTTTCTTTTTTTCTTTTTGAGACAATCTGACTAAGTAGCCCTGTTTAGGCCTCCTTGGTTGACAGGTTGGTCCTTTGCTATGTATTGTAATGCTAAACACTGGCCCAAAGGTGTGGTTGCCTCCAGCAAGAAGAGAATCTGTGCAGAGACCAAGGAATCCTGGGTGACCTTGCCTCCCAAGTTATCCCTGATTGGAAAATAAAGATGCCTATGGGCTATAGCTGGGCAGAATTGAGATAGGTATAGTTGAGAGAGAGACAGAGAGAAATAGACAGAGAGAGACAGAGAGAGGGAAGATGCTATGGGTTGAGTAAGTCATATAATCATGGCTATGAGGCCTGGCCAGCTGGAGTTAAGAGCAGCCCAGATGAAACATGGCAAGTCATATTGTGGGGTTATTGACAGGGAAATAGGTATAATAGCATAGAGGGTACATACCTGCCCTGCTCTAGTGCTGATTAAGGCTTGTTATAATAATAAAAGCTGTCTTTTATCCGGAACTGAATGATCAAAGGTGGGGTAGAAAAACCCCTTTTGAAATTAACACCTCCTACCTCAAACTCTCAAGAGAGCTAAGATTTCTAGCATACACTGCTACATAGGATTCAAATCTTCCTATTAATAATTACTTTCAAAGCACATATCAGAAATCCAAATGACACAATGTTACTTTGTATACCTATTCTGTGAAGCATGAAAATGGAGATTATATAGATTCATAGTACTATCCTGGTGCCAGCCCCAGTTGGTCACCTCATCTGGTACTAATGAAAGAAAGAAAGCTAAATTCAAGACTTTAAAGCCCTAGCCAGAAAGTTTATTCAAGATCCACGACTCATGCGGCTTGCCAGTTAGGGGGGCTTTTTGGGCTTAGAGCAAGGAACAAAGGCTGTAAAGCCATCCCAGGGACCAGAGTAATGGACCACCTGCTGATATGGTTTGGGTTTTAGCCAGACGTCCTGCCGACCAAGATAAACACCCTCCCTTTAGAGTTACTATCACATACTGTTCTCTGATGTTTAAATTGTCCATTTGTGTTACTATCACATACTGCTCTCTGATGTTTAAATTGCCCATTTATGTGTAACTGCGCCGATTCCTCCCCAGCCCCAGACCCTTTTTCAATAAAAACCCCTAGTTTTCGAGCCTAGAGCCCTACATCCATTATCTCCTGTGTGAGATGCATGCTACTCAGAATGTAGGAATGGGTGAAAACAATCTCCACTAGGTACTGACTAGTTTAGTTATAATAAAACTTCATGGAGATATTGCTTCTATCTGGACTTGTGTGGGGAGAGCAGGAAACTGAAGGAGGTAGACAGAGCCAGACAACTGTTTAAGCTAAATAATAATAATAATAATAATAATTTACAGCAGCTCCCACTGACCTAGCTCTACCCTAAGAGAGACTTGAGGACCACTCCAAAGGCTGATGATTAAGAAAGCTCCCATTTTCCCCAGGCGTAGGGGTGGGGGACTAAAGAGATGGCTCTGTGATTAAGAACAGATACTCGCCCTGCAAAGGATTTGAGTTCAGTTCCCAAGACCCGTAACAGGCAATTTACAAACACTTTACAAACAACTCCACAGCAATCCAATGTCTCTGATCTTGAGGACATGTACACACACACACACACACACACACACACATAAATAAACATAAGTTCTTTAAAATGAGGCACTGCTTCCCCAGTGTGTGTTAGAAAAGATATCTGTGACCTGTGCCAGGAATGTGCCTTTAAATGTCTTCTGCATTGTTGAAAATACTGCCTTCCTCCTGTAACGATAATTTTTAGGTCAAAAGTTTGGAGTCTAGCAGCCCCGTCAGCCTAGACTCAGTCCCTTATCCAAATGTACCAATTAAAGAGAGATGATAGCGAAAGGCAGAGAGAAGAGCTTCGTCATAGTGAACACACTTGGAGTAGGGACAAATCGAGGAGTCCAGAGATCCCAGGTCTGTCTGGGCTACTGACATGAGCTTTAGATTTAGATAGAAGGAAAACTGGGGCATAGTTAAGCAGTCTTGGTCAAGATGTAGTCTCCTAATCATAGTCTCAATTCTGCTCCTGGAAGTCGTGTAAAGTTGTGTGAAGAAGTTAAGAGCCTTGAGTGTTCTTACAGAGCAGGTTCAGTTCCTAGCACCCACATTTGGTGGTTTACTGCTAACTCCAGTTCCAGATGATCCAACACCACCCTCTGGCCTCCATGGGTATGTAACTGCACAAGAACACATATAGACAAGCAGGTAAAAACTCATACACAGAAAAATAATAGAAAAATTTAAAGAGAATAAATGATGGTTGATTCCAAGCCTTCATTCTAGCCTCAGTTTCCTGCGTGTGCACTTGAGGAGTCATGCTGCAGCCTCCACTCCAAGGACTCCTCTGACTCCTTCTTCAGTGACTCCTCCATTTTAGACAAAGTATCATAAATTCCAGGCTGACCTCAAACTTACTACTTTGTTATCTTGAATTCCTGATTCTCCTGTCTCTCAGCCCAAGTGCTAAGATTGGAGGTAGTACACAGTGAACCCGGACTTCCTGTGTTCGAGTCATTTTACCAACTGAGCTATAGCCTGGCCCCTGAAAACAACTTCTAAGTGTCTGTTTTACTTCTAGGTGAAACAAAGGAAATCTTAGAGATCTTCATGCATCCTCCAAATAAACCAGGGATCCACTTCCTGAGCTGATTATCAGAACTTCAGAGTATGTCCTATGAGACCAGAGCAGGTTGTTCTGAGTTCCCACACCCTATAGGATAGGCTTCAATTTCTAGTTAGGAATACGTTTCTGTTTCCTAAACCTGATATGCCTTGCAAAATGTTTTTGGACCTACAGTTGCTTGGGTCTGAGAATTGGGGAATAATACACTATGAAGACCAAGTTTGAGGCCGCAAAAGCATCTTTTTTTCAAAAAGCTGATCTATCAGAGACATGACTGTGTTCAGGATCCAAACCATGCCAGTGGTGGGGGTGCAGGACAGAACAACCTTTTAAGAGAGAAAGCCGAAGATTAGGAGAGGTGAAAAGCATCCAATCAAGTTTATGTATACCTCACACCTGGTATTTCCTTTGGCTTTCTTTGGGGGTGGGGTGGTGGTCCCTTGATGGGTATGCTGGAAGCCCCTCCCCATCCCTGCTGAGAACTAACCTATGAAGCTGGAATATTGTGGTCTAAGTTAATCCAGGCCACCTGGGGCCAGAAAGCATTTGTGGGCATTCAGCTGTTTCTTAGAATTTAGCTTAGTACAAAACAAAGACTATATACAAGATGGAGCCCCTGTAGTTAAAAAGGCCCCAACACACTGAACCATGGCCACCAATCCCAGCATGAAGAAACATGTTTTTAGGGATCCTTTGATCTACACCTGTGACCACCAACCCTATGACATATGACTCTACACCTACATGATGGATAGACTTGATTTTTTTCCTTGTATAGGAATTCTTGCTTTTTCATTGTATTTCTCTAACCACCAGTTATCTCTCTCATGTAAACACTCTTGCACCTACTTGTGTGGTTTTCTTGTTTGTTTTGGTTTTGTTTTTACTAACTTTGTAAATTCTCTGCATAAAAGGACTTAAAAAGCTAGCCAGGGGCTGCTCTCCAATCACTACAGGATGAGACAGCAGACATACTAGTGCCTATGCACCTTTCAAAATGAAGCTTGCGCCGGGCAGTGGTGGCACACACCTTTAATCCCAACACTTGGGAGGCAGAGGCAGGTGGATTTCTGAGTTTGAGGCCAGCCTGGTCTACAGAGTTGAATTCCTGGACAGCCAGGGCCACCCTGTCTCAAAAAACAAAACAAAACCAATCAAACAAACAAACAAAAAAATAAATAAAAGAAAGAAAGAAAAAAAGAAAATGAAGCTTGCCTTAGTTGGTCAGTAGTGGAAGTGGTCTCTTTTCTGTATCTGAGGAATAAACAATCCTGCTAGTTGAGTGTAGCTGCCATTTTACAGCAAGAGATAGCCACTAACCACAATTTAATGGATGAGGAACACAGAGAAATAAACAGATGCAACATGCTTGTGTAACGGTCCATGATTCACCAAAGAATGATACCCCAGACTCAAATAGTATGTAAATGCAAAGAGTGTTTTATTCTGCCAAGGTTCAGCATGCTGGGAGCTCCTATTACCAATACAGACAGACAGACAGACAGACAACCAAGTGAGCTCATAGGCCTGATTTAAAGCACATTAGGGTATTCTGGGGTAGGTGACCTATATCTTGCTCCATCTCTAGGGACATTCCTTTACTGGGACGTGGGAGTTGAAGTCTGGAAACTGTTGCTGAGAAGTCAGGAAACTGCAGCTGGCCCATTGCCCTTGCCTCAGGCCAGGTGGTGGGCCAGCTTTTGATGGCAGGGCAGTTTCTGACTCAATGCCTGAAGCCTGGGTTGTTTTGTTTTGTTTTTGTTTTTCTAATAACTGACTTGCCTGGGTTTGCCTGGACTTGCCCTGTTCTTAGGCCTAGTCTCCTAAACTGCCAATTTGAAGCGTGACATTGAGTCAACCTAACCTTCTTATTTCCCCTTCAGTTTTGGGCCATCTAAAATCCTTGAGATTTTTAATGAATCCTTTCCTTAACAAACCTAACTAAAGCATTGATTGCGCAGGGACCACAAGTCAAACCTAACATCAGTAGGATCTGACTTGTATTCTCTTTCTGACTAAGGCCATGAATTCTTTAACCACCTCTGAGTCAAAACATAGAAACAACACTCCTCACCCAAGGCTACACAGAGTCCTTCCAGCTGGAGGCACAGCAAATCTAGATCTTGTCTGTTCTGTAAGACTTCTGCCAGGGAGGACAGGGAAGCCTGCAGGGCCGTGATGGACTTCCCATCTCCTGTATATCTATCTGCATCTGTTGTGCACAGATTGTAAAATCCCCAAGAGACCACCAGGAGTCACAACCCGATGTACTCACATGAGGGTCTTGATTTAAGCTCAAGCTTGGGCCACCAACCTTCCTGATGGAACCCTGAGGAGAGTGAACCCTCAGGTCTAAGTGAAGGGAAAAGCCACAAGTGGAGTTTCCAAGCCTTGGCATTACATGAGAGGGTAAAAGAATGTCATCCTTTGTACTGGCTAGTTTTGTGTCAACTTGACACAGGCTGGAGTTATCACAGAGAAAGGAGCTTCAGTTGAGGAAATGCCTCCATGAGATCCAGCTGTGGGGAATTTTCTCAATTAGTGATCAAGGGGGAAAGGCCCCTTGTGGGTGGTGCCATCTCTGGGCTGGTAGTCTTGGTTCTAAAGAGAGCAGGCTGAGCAAGCCAGTGGAAGCAAGCCAGTAAGGAACATACCTCCATGGCCTCTGCATCAGCTCCTGCTTCCTGATCTGCTTGAGTTCCAGTCCTGACTTCTTTGGTGATGGGAAGTGTAAGCTGAATAAACCCTTTCCTCCTCAACTTGCTTCTTGGTCATGATGTTTGTGCAGGAATAGAAACCCTGACTAAGACATCCTTCAAACCTAATAACATTTGTTCAGACAGCAGGGTGGAACTGTGCAGTTGGAAAGGGACCTTTTGACGTGGGGAAAGTAACTTGTGTTATCTGAAGCTGGTATTTTTTACAAACTTGTCACAGCTGTCTGGGAACACTTTTCCATAGTCCAAGAGTGGGTTTTTATAATTTCAAGAATATTGGCTTCTGCTTCCTTCAAGGGCAGAAGCCATGTGCACCGGGAAAAGGTTGGTTGTTAATTAAAAGAGGGTATGAGTTTGAGCGATGTGGAGGCTAGGGTATTATACTGGCTGGTTTTGTGTGTCAACTTGACACAGGCTGGAGATATGATGAAGAGGTCAACTTGGAACTTTAGAAAATTCCACCGGACCCTCAGCTCCTGTAAACAAAAGGTCATAGAGCACATAGACACTGCTCCCCTCCAGAAGGGAGGGGCTGATTGCATTCCTCAAACCACAGGGAGCTCATAGACACATTCCAAGACCATTGGCTACCCACCTCATTCCCTATAGACCAATCATTTTAAAAGTCACATTGTTCCGCCAATCACATTGTGCCTAATGGCTGCTGCCTGGGGGAACTGTATAAAGGCTCACTGGACAGGCTGCACATGGTCGTTCTCTCTCCATGTGCAGGGCAACCCCAACATGTTGGAACAATAAGTTCCTCTTGCTTTTTGCATCAATTCCCGGCTCAGGGAGTCCCCAATAAGCTGAGACTCGCCAGTCTTACATTTGGTACGTGGGTCGGGAATCCGACTCCTTGTGGGAACACACCGGAAGTGGTGAATCAGAAGTCTCCAGCTTTTACTGAGGTTCCTGTTTGTCTTGCTGTTTGTCAAAGTCTGAGTCTGTACGTCTGTTTGAACTTTTGCTTGCAAGTGTAGGGAGGCTCAGAGAGCCTATGGTGTCTGGTCAGTGCGATCAAGTGCGGCAGGCAGACTTGTCTTAACTTCACAACCCTGCATGGGACTGAAGGATGCTTTCAAGCCCCTCAGAGGGAGCCAAGAAGGCTCTGCTCTTTCTGGAAACAGTAAGACAATATCTGCAGGAGTCAAGTCTTGCTTTAACCTGGTTTATCTGGCTCCTGCCGTATGGGCAGAGGCACCTGGTTTGTTTCTGCATGACTAGAGCCTTCTAGGGTGGGTGGAGACATTTCCCACAACTAACAAAAGGGCTCAGAGAGTCTCTGCTCTCCTCCTCCAAGATATCATCCCCTAGTTTGGTGTCCCAGTTTCCCTCCAGTCAGACAATGGCCCCGAATTTACTTCCTAAATTTCTCAAATTCTATCTAAGGTCCTAGACATCCCCTGGCATTTTCATATTCCCTACCACCCTCAATCTTCAGGTAAAGTAGAAAGAACTAATGACTCTTTAAAAACCACTCTTCTCAAGCTGTCACAGCAACTTCACCTCGATTGGGTAAAACTCCTACCTCTGGCTCTTTTCAAGCTATGAGCTCTCCCCAAGCGACCTCTCCTCATCTCGCCCTTTGAACTCATGTATGGACATCCATTCCTAACTCCTGGTCTTTCACCTAAATGCTCTCCCCTCCCAGACCATCTACTCACCCCATTACTTTGCCACCTCCGTTCTCTCCTATGGAACTTTGCTGACCACCATCTACTGCAGTCATACACTGTCTCCTGTCCACTGCCTGTCAACATTGGAGACCAAATCCTTCTATCCTCTCCAGATCATTGGCTGTCACCCCCTTCTTCTAAATGGCAGGGCCCTTTTAAGGTAATCCTCGTGATGCCTACAGCTGCTAAACTCAAGAGAGTCTCTCACTGGGTCCACCTGTCTCACCTCAAACCTTTCATTCCTCCACCTAAGAATGACTCTTCCTCATACACATCGACCAGCTGCCTGAAGCCTGGTTTTGTTTGTTTGTTTGGTTTTTTTTGTTTTTGTTTTGTTTGTTTGTTTGTTTGTTTGTTTTCTAGTAACTGACTTGCCTTGGCTTGTCTGGACTTGCCCAGTTCTTAGGCCTAGTCTCCTAAACTGTCAATTTGAAGCCTGTCATGGAGTCAAGCTAGCCTTCTCACTTGGAAGTCTACATCAGCACACTTGGGAGACCATGGAGACCACCTCCCAGAGGTGATGAAGTTACCAGGGTTGTAACAGTAGAACAATAGCCTTAACAAGGTAGTCTTAGCCATCAATCCTTAATATTACAATTAGACAAATACTATTGAAAAGCATAAAAATGGGATTTTTTTTTCAGTGTGACTTCTTTGGGAAAATGGATAAAGAGGCTCTGTAGCAGCTCCTAATATACCTTTGGAGGCCTAAAATGAAATATAACTTTCTGTGGAAGGCAAATGAGGCATGTACAAGCAGGCATTGTCTCAGCTCCAGTCTCTTTTGCAAAATGGTTTGACAAGTTGTTTGAAATCTCTCTCAAGGAGACAGGTTCATCCTTGGGCTGGCCCCAATTTCAAGCCTCTTCCTTCCCCAAGCATGAGATTCCTGGGGAAATTCCAATTTGAAAGTGAGCATTGTTTCAATAGTCTGATTGCCAAAAGAAGGTTCCCAAGGGTCCCTTCAGAATGCCCTAATTCCTGTCTGGACAACTACAGTAACAATGACATTCTGGCCTGTAGGTTAAGTTGCAATTGCCCTGCGGAAGACACAAAAGACCTCCTCAGATAGAAACAGAACGGAAGAAAGATATACAAGGGCCACAGCTGGTGAGCCTACAACTGAAAAACAAACAAACAAACAAACAAACAAACAAAAACCCACCTAACACAACCTCTGAGGCTTGAAGGGAGGAAGAGGTTGCTGTGGTAAGAGGTGCAGGGGCTATGCAGCTGCCATGGCCAGCGAAGGAACGACCTGAGGGAGGCAAGTGTTAACCCTCAAATGTTGGGAGTCTGACCTCAAGGGGTTTGTTTTAGACATATTTATGCACAGCACAGTTTGGTGAAAAAATTTCTTGGTGATAATTAACTCAATTCCGTGTACACAATAAAGCTTAATATGTGACTACATTGAAACTCTTTGTAAAGTATATGTACTACATCTACCACAAAGATGGGGTCTATGTGTTGACTATATGTGATACCTTCCATAAGCAGATTCTATAGATTGGCCAGCTCACAATAAGGGCCTAGGGGAGGATTTGGTGTAGTCCCAGCGTTCTGGGCAGAAAATGGGTTATATATCTCTCTCGTTGAAGGGGCAACCCTGTGCTTTTAACAATCCTTGTTAAGGGAAAATTTGGACCTACCTGGTTAAAAAATAATTAGGGAAGGTTGGTATAGGGGTATATACTTTTAATCCTAACACTCTGGGAGGCTGTCGAAGGCAGATCTCTGTGAGTGGAAGGGCAACCTGGTCTACAGAGTGAGTTCTAGAAGAGTGAGCCAGAGCAACGTAGGGGACCCTGAGTGAAACAAAACAACAAAACAAAACAAGACAAAACAAAACAAAAAAACCAAAACCAATAATTAGAGAGAAAGACATGGTCTGGGCTTGAGAGGCAGAGGTAGTTGGAGCTCCGTGAGGTTAGGGCCAGTTTGATCTGCAGAGTGAATTCCAGTACAGCCAGGGTTACATGGTGAGATGCTGCCACCAAACCAAATAACAAAAAGACTAAGACTTTCAAAATGGATGCAGCACAGCTCAGGACTTTTCTGAAGGAGGATCCCTGTGCACATAGGAAGCTGGCCCTGGAGGTAGACCTGAAATTAAAAACAAAACTAAAGAATAGGAGAAGTTTTGAGAGAGCTGTTTCTTGTTCCAGTTAAATAACAAAGAGGTGTTCCATGGAGGTTGTTACAGAAGCCATTTGTAGGAGTGCATGGAAGAAAATAAGGACTATGCTAGATGACTCATTAAAGAATTTGATCTTGTTCCAGTCAGGGTCAGGACTATGAAAGACAGAACACAGAGCTGACTGCAGCCTTGAACTGCAGCCAAAGCGGAAGTCAAGAGTCAGGTTGATGTGCTCTCAGAGGCCCTGTGATTAATCACAGAGTCATTGAAGCATACACTGGGGGTTGGTCATGCCTGGAGATGCAAACCCTGCCTCCAAGAAATAAAAGATGAGAGAGAGAGAGAGAGAGATGAAGATGGCAGGTGAAGTCATTAGCGGCAGATAATGTGCCTAACAGTAAAACAGACCCTGATTAATAGTGATATTAATATGGCACTGTGCAGTCCATCAGTGTTTAAAGATTTGGATTGCAATCAAAAACATTTGGACTGCTCAGAGTCCAGTCAGGAAAATGGAAATCACTCTAGATAGTTCAGACAGCCAGAATGCAACACAGGGATTTGACTGCTGTGGTAAATTGCTTGACAAAGGCCATCTCTACTCACATTAGATACCATAGCTGAAAATTCTCAGCTCCTTCCACAATTTGTAAGCCCTTCTCCAACTGCTTTTCCTATCAGGCTCTCACAGTTCAAGAGTTAACAGTGTGAATACTGGGCTGGTGAGATGGCTCAGTGGGTAAGAGCACCCTACTGCTCTTCCGAAGGTCCAGAGTTCAAATCCCAGCAACCACATGGTGGCTCACAACCACCTGTAACGAGATCTGGCGCCCTCTTCTGGAGTGTCTGAAGACAGCTACAGTGTACTTACATATAATAAATAAATCTTTAAAAAAAAAAAAAAACAGTGTGAATACTTAAGGCCAGAGATGTTACTCTCATACATAGTATCAGGGGATAATGACGTCTTCTTAGATATAGAGAGTTATTCAAAACTGACCAGCCCTAAGGAGTCACGTGTCCTAGGGTTTCCCTTGCTATGAAGGGACAAAATGACCAAGGTAACTCTGATAAAGGAAAATATTTAATTGGGGCTAGCTTACAGAATTAGAGCTTAAGTCCATTATTATCATGGTGGGAAGCATGGCATCATGTAGGCAGATACGGTGCTGGAGGAGCAGAGAGTTCTACATCTGAAGGCAGCCAGGGGGAGGGTCTGGACCACACTGGCCAGACTTGAGCATATATAGGAGACCTCAAAGCTCTGCCTCTGTAAGACCCGAAAAGCCTTATGTCCAGGATGCCCACTCACAGAGACACAGAGACAGCGATTGATGTAAAAAGCAAGAGGTTTATTGATTCAGCATGCTGGGGTCGTCCTGAAATCGGGATAGAAGTGACCCCGAGTAGCTAAGGCACACACCTTTTATACACTTTTTAGAGCAGTTTTCTGTCACAGTTTAGGGCTGGCAGTTTATCATTGGTTAACCTTTAACAGCATTAAGGGGGCAGACTTAAGGACTGGAGACATTGCGTGGGCTTTTCTAAACAATCAGAGGACTATCTCTTAGCACACCTTGCAGTGAGGCAAATTCTGGGAAAAGAACACATTACGTACCTTTTTACAACAGTGGTCATTTTGAGCTACCACAAATCTTACACCTCCACAGTAACACACTTCGATTAAGAAGGCTATTCCCCCTCCAGTAAAGCCACAGCTCCTTGATAGGTTATTTCTCTGCGAGTGAAACGGGCCAATTCAAACCAGAGTACATTATATTAAAGGAAAGTTTATTGGGAAGCTGCTCTTGGGTGAGTTCACTGGCCCCAAGTATTGGAACCAGGGAATTCACAGTGTGGAGGGTGGAGGAGGAAGAAAAAGAGAGAAAGGGCATGTGCACACAGAGAGAAGAGAAGACAAAGGAGGAGGGGAGAGAGGGAGAGGAGGTAAGGGAGAGAAGAAGAGAGAGGAGGAGAGAAGGAGAGGGGAAAGAGGAGAGAGAAGCGAGGAGAGAGATGGGGGCTGCAAAATGTCCAGATTATATAGGGAAGAGCCTCTGTGGGAAGGAATTCGGGATTGGGAGCAGGGTATGTCAGGTAGGGACTGAGAGATGCTAGAAGAACCTGGAGGCCAGGTCTTCTTTGATAGGTAAAATATACACTTCCTTCCCTTGTTGGGGGTACAAAACCAAACACTTCTGATAGTGAGGCTTCCCATGGGCCGAGCATAGTCAAATCACCACACCCTGGAACTTCATTTATTTCCTCAATTTGCTCTACAGAAGGCGCCTCTGTCCTCCTCCACCCCACATTGCAGCACATGGTATATGGTAGAATTCTCCTACGGAGCTATGCATAACAGAATTCTGCCTTTTATCTTACTGGGTTGTGTCCTATCACCAAAGGAAGCTTTAGGGCTGAGAGTGTAGCTCAGTGACGAAGCGCTTGCCTATACCCGGGGGTTTTATCCTCAATACCAAATTAAATAAATCTACCCTATTTCTAGCATGGCGTTAGCCTACAGGCTATTCTGCTGGCCTGCCCTTAGGGACCTAGCAATTGCTTAAGTCTCCACCTGCTGCCACAACCAGATAGAGCAGTGGGTAGGTCACCCCAGCTCTCTGTTTTATGCACCCCCCTCTCTCTAATTCCCTGCATGCCCCATCTCTGTCCACCCCCTTCATTCTATCTCCATGTTTCTTTCACCACCTCTATCCCCTTACCCCTCCCCCCATAACTCTCTTTACACCAGATGTGTTACAGGCATAATTTCTCAGGGGCACACTTTGGCTCCAATCTGCCAAATTATATTACATAATATTGATGTCATGACCCTGTGGCTCACTTGGTGTCTAGCCACACTAGGATCCCACCTGACCGCTATACATGACAACACGTCAGCTTTCTGGTCCATCAATAGCTAGGTACTCCATCCAACACAATTGGTGAATTCTCTAATTTGGCTTAAATGCTTCTAGGAGTTTGACAATTTCCCGGGATGAGGCTTCGTTTTTCCAGCACAGTTTCTCTCACCTTGGCTAATCTCCAAATTCCTGGTACCAAATGAGCTGTGTCTGCTTGTACTTTTAGCACTGTCCCCTGTCTGAGTGAATGATAATTTACCAAGACAGCTTGTGCCTTCTCAGATGGATCTCCCCTGAGTCCTAGGGACTTCTCAGACCCAGACTTGAGACACCTCTGTACCTCATCCATTGGAATTGTGTCCTGGTACTCGTAGCTTCTAAATTGATCAAGTCTGTCCTTGATATACTGCTCAAGAGATTGGAGAAACATGAAAAAAATTCAACTCTCTTTATTCCTTTTTCCTTGCTTCAGCTTGGCTTGTTTCTGTCTGCCCCCCCCCCAAACCCCCGTTCTCTGCATCACACACATTTGCTCCCCACAAGGTCTGCTCCAAGACAAGCTGATAATCTAGCCACTGCTGAGTATGAATGGATTATTTGTCTATGAATGTGACTCCAGTTCTAGTGTTCTCCACATGGCTCTGGCTCCTACAGTTTGCCCATGTGGACCATGTGTCTCTAACACCTCCTGGCTTCCTACAACCAGCCTATGCTCTCTCTTTTCCTTCATGGACTCAGATTTTATTATAACTTGGTTTAATTCAATGGCTAGAAATTGGCACACCTGATTTGCAAATTCTCACTGCCATGGACAAATGAACCCCAAATATCTGAACTTACTCTGCTCTGTGCTTAAGGTTCTACTTCCCCAATCTTGGAAAAATTGTTATTTCTTGTTTTTTTAATGATTTTTTTAAAAGATTTATTTATGTATGTGAGTACACTGTCACTCTCTTCAGACACACCAGAAGAGGGCGTCAGATCCCATTACAGATGGTTGTGAGTCACTATGTGGCTGATGGAAATTGAACTCATGACCTCTGGAAGAACAGTCATTGCTCTTAATTGCTAAGCCATCTCTCTAGCCATCTCTCCATCTCTTAATTTCTTTGCAATCTTCTCTTCAAACAAAGAAACAAACAAAAACTTAAGATTGTGCTATAAACTCTTATCTAAGGATTTGTAAGTTACTCATTGGGTATGAGTTAAAATCTATCTATCTGTCATCTATCTATCTATCTATCTATCTATCTATCATCTATCTATCATCTATCTATCTACATCTATCTATGATTCATCTGCTGTTTAGGGCACATATATGTATGTATGTGTGTATGTAATTCAAATTCAACTCCATATGTGTGTATGTAACTTGGATGCAACTTTAAAAAGTATATATCTGGGGCTGAGAGATGGCTCAGTGGTTAAGAGCAGTGACTATTCTTCCAGAGGTCCTGAGTTCAATTCCCAGCAACCACATGGTGGCTCACAACCATCTGTATTGGGATCCAATGTCCCCTTCTGATGTGTGTGAAGACAGCTACAGTGTACCCAGATAGATAGATAGATAGATAGATAGATAGATAGATAGATAGATAGATAGATAGGGAGGTTCTCTGTATAGCTACATGTTCTGTCCTGAAACTCATGCTGTAGACCATGCTGGTCTCGAACTCAGAAATCCACCAGTTTCTGCCTCCCAAGTGCTGGGATTAAAGGCATACACCACTACTGCCCAGCTCACAAATATTTTTAAATAGCAACCATGTCAGCCACAATGGCTTCAACCTGGTATAAACCAACAATTGTAAAACTTCTAAAGTATTGGTATGGAGTTCTGTATGATGATAGAAACTCAGTTATATTTGCTACAACATACTGTATATATGATTCAACACTGGTTTAGAATATACTGTGCACAATGATAAAATTTCAAGATTATAAAGATCTATTCAGATTTTAAAAAGCTAATTTAAGGTGTATCTCTAATTACTTATGTCTTTACTGACTGCTCAACACCAAGATGCCAGACAATGTAGATAAGTAACAACGTATGTTTAATGAACAAGGTATGTTTAATAATCAAGATCTATAAACTCCTAAGGTCTACCCAGGGTCACAGTAATACCTGTCTAGCTTCTTTGTCTTTTATACTTTATATACTTTTTATACTTTAGCTGTCTGGATAAACTAAGCCAACAGAAATCTATGATAACCTATAATGGTAGAATATAGTAGGATTAGTTAAGTTGCCAGTCTCTCTATGGACTGTATCTAGAATTAGAGGTTTTATTTGATACTAGAAAAGTTTCAATTCAAAATCATGATTTTTAAGAATCAAACAGGTAGGGCTGGTGAGATGGCTCAGTGGGCAAGAGCACCCGACTGCTCTACTGAAGGTCCGAAGTTCAAATCCCAGCAACCACATGGTGGCTCACAACCATCCGTAATGAGATCTGACTCCCTCTTCTGGAGAGTCTGAAGACAGCTACAGTGTACTTATATATAATTAAAAAAAAAAAAAGAATCAAACAGGTATGAAATGTAAAGTTCTAGTCTTATGAAAGCTAATAAATTATTATAGACTGTTAAAAATAATTTTAAGATGCAAGTTAGTGTAGAGGAATTTCCCTTACTTATGTGATTGGCTAAGAAAGATAACAAATAGCCAATCGTTGGGTGAAAATGAGGAGGAGGCTTTCCAGGTAAGACAGGAAGGGGGCGTGGGGGGAGGAGTTGCAGGAGACTGAGAACAGAGGAGGAAAGAGGAAAGATTGCTGGAAGAAAGATGGAGCAGAAGCACATGGCCTGGAGAAACTGCAAGTAGCAGTGATTTCATAGCTGGGGAAGAAAGCATTGTAGAGGCATATCTGCCCAATATAGGTGTGCAGTTTATAAATATACAACTGAGTTGCGTTTTCTTTGTATGGGCTTATTGTAGTTCGAGATTTACCACAAGTTAGTAGTCACTTACCTTATAAATGATCAAATCCTCTAATGGGTTCAGAAATATATTTGTAGTCATGCTAAGAACCGATGAAATTAATTACACAAGCCTTATTAAGCCTTCTATATGTTTTCAAAGTAAGTAACTAGAAACAAAGTAAGTTCATCTATTTAGATATACTTTAGATAGAAAGATGATCTTCAAACACTTCAGAGATCTGCAGAATATGTAATTTTTTTATTTTTATTATTTTTTTAAATTTTTAATATTTTTTATTACATATTTTCCTCAATTACATTTCCAATGCTATCCCAAAAGTCCCCCATAGCGCCCCCCCCCCCCACTTCCCTACCCACCCATTCCCATTCTTTTGGCCCTGGCATTCCCCTATATTGGGGCATATAAAGTTTGCAAGTCCAATGGGCCTCTCTTTCCAGTGATGGCCGACTAGGCCATCTTTCAATACATATGCAGCTAGAGACAAGAGCTCCGGGGTACTGCTTAGTACATCATGTTGTTCCAACTATAGGGTTGCAGATCCCTTTAGCTCCTTGGGTACTTTCTCTAGCTTCTCCATTGGGAGCCCTGTGATACATCCAACAGCTGACTGTGAGCATCCACTCCTGTGTTTGCTAGGCCCTGGCATCATCTCACAAGAGACAGCTATATTTGGGTCCTTTCAGCAAAATCTTGCTAGTGAATGCAATGGTGTCAGCGTTTAGAAGCTGATTATGGGATGGATCCCTGGATACGGCAGTCTCTAAATGATCCATCCTTTCATCACAGCTCCAAACTTTGTCTCTGTAACTCCTTCCCTGGGTGTTTTGTTCCCAATTCTAAGAAGGGGCACAGTGTCCACACTTTGATCTTCATTCTTCTTGAGTTTCATGCGTTTAGCAAATTGTATCTTATATCTTGGGTATCCTAAGTTTTGGGCTAATATCCACTTATCAGTGAATACATATTGTGTGAGTTCTTTTGTGATTGTGTTACCTCACTCAAGATGATGCCCTCCAGGTCCATCCATTTGGCTAGGAATTTCATAAATTCATTCTTTTTAATAGCTGAGTAGTACTCCATTGTGTAAATGTACCATAATTTCTGTATCCATTCCTCTGTTGAGGGGCATCTGGGTTCTTTCCAGCTTCTGGCTATTATAAATAGGGCTGCTATGAACATAGTGGAGCATGTGTCCTTTTTACCGGTTGGGACATCTTCTGGATATATGCCCAGGAGAGGTATTGCTGGATCCTCCGGTAGTACTATGTCCAATTTTCTGAGGAACTGCCAGACTGATTTCCAGAGTGGTTGTACAAGCTTGCAATCCCACCATCAATGGAGGAGTGTTCCTCTTTCTCCACATCCTCGCCAGCATCAATGTCACCTGAATTTTTGATCTTAGCCATTCTGACTGGTGTGAGGTGGAATCTCAGGGTTGTTTTGATTTGCATTTCCCTGATGATTAAGGATGTTGAACATTTTTTCAGGTGCTTCTCTGCCATTCGGTATTCCTCAGGTGAGAATTCTTTGTTCAGTTCTGAGCCCCATTTTTTAATGGGGTTATTTGACTTTCTGGAGTCCACCTTCTTGAGTTCTTTATATATATTGGATATTAGTCCCTTATAGAATATGTCATTTAAAATGTTTAATACTGCTGGGCGTGGTGGCACACGCCTTTAATCCCAGCACTCGGGAGGCAGAGGCAGGCAGATTTCTGAGTTCGAGACCAGCCTGGTCTACAAAGTGAGTTCCAGGACAGCCAGGGCTATACAGAGAAACCCTGTCTCGAACCACCCCCCCCCAAAAGTTTAATACTAAAGCTTTTTGTTATAGGTATGCAAGCTTCTGATTGCACCCCTAATCTCATCCAAAGAAGATGGGCACAAAAGAACCTCTACCTGAAGCTTGCTTTAAGTGTGGCAGAACTGGACATACGGCCATAAACTGCCCATTGCTTCGGCTGCTGACAGCACTGTCCAAACTGTGGACAGGCAAGGACACTGGAAGCCAAATGCCTTACTTTGCCTAGACAAAAGTAAGACAGTCTAACCAAGTTTCTACTTTACAGAAAGAAGTCTGTCAGATCTTCTGGCCTTGGTGGCTGACTATGGAGACATCTTGAATGAAGGACTGTAAGCCTCTGTCATTTTACGCTTGTTTGTTTGTTTGTTCTCTGTATAGTCCTGGCTGTCCTGGAACTCACTCTGTAGACCAAGCTGGCCTCGAACTCAGAAATCCGCCTGCCTCTGCCTCCCAAGTGCTGGGATTAAAGGTGTGCGCCACCACTGCCTGGTGTCTCTGTCATTTTAAACAGACTAGGGAAGCTGTTTGGTCTGTAGTTCCTGCTTATTCAGGTAAAATCTAACCTTCTCAGGTCTCTGATGGATTTGAGACTAGCTTAGTGAAAGATCTGTAGTGGGTTAACCTAATGCTGCTTGTATTCTAATGCTAATATTGGGCCCTGAGGCTGGCTGCCCCAGAGACAAGAGAGTCCTCAAGTAAGCTTCTAAGTGACCCTGCCCCCAAGTTATTTCTGATTGGCTTAAACAAACAAACAAACAAACAAACAAACAAAAAGATGCCAATAGCTAATAGTTGGGCAGAAGAGACAAAGGTAGGGTTCAGGTTTCCTGAGCTTGGGGTCTGAGGATGACCACCAGGGGAAGAAGAGTGGAGGAAGAGGAAAGAGAAGCCACCATGAGTTAGGAGTCAAGAGAATGTGGCCTTGAGGGCTGCCCAATTGGAGGTAAGAGCAGCCCAGATGAAACATAGTAAGGAAGAACTTGGAGTTGTTGATAGGAAAGTAGATTCTAACAACAGAGAGAGTAGTATTTGCTCAGCTCTTGTGTTGTTTAAGGATTATTGTAAATATAAAGGTTGTATGTGTCTTTCATCCAGGAAGTTAAATACCTAAAGCAGGACAGAAATCTTGGGCCTCGATTTAATACATTCTGCTACAAATATTTATCACTTTAACAGCAGAAACCAAGGTTTCAGACATCTTCTCCCACTACTGCTAGGTCTAGGCACAGTCTACCTTGGTACCAGACTCAGAAAACACATTTTGATGTAACTTTTTATTATTCCTTCATTTAAAAGACTGTTCCCTAGTGATCAACCACATGTGTCTCAGGATAAATAACTGGACAGAAATAACTGGATAAAATGTATGTCAGGTCTGAGGATACAGAAGCTTAAGTTATGAGTATCTAAGAAAGTGTTTTAATGGCTACGGAGGTGTTTTAAGGTTACAAGTGAAAGCATACACGGTAATAAAGAGAAATGAGAAATGCTTCAGATTTCTTTCCCTCACTATGGGACTGTTGTATTAAGACCTCGAAAGTTCAGAGTTTTAACATTAATCAATGGAGCTCTGATAAGCTATTAGTCTAACTCTGGTAAAAAACCTTCCACTATATGATCCATTAATATCACAGTCACAGCTCACAATTTTAAGGTTTCTTTGGTTGTCTTTTAAGTATAGACTTAAAAGTGTTTCTCATTGTGCTAAATCTGTATACACCCAGTCTTCTGGAGAGAGGGAAGGAGCCCCTCTTTCATGACCTGTAGTCATAATGAAAATCAAGATTAAGTGAGCCTTTGTCCTTTCTGTTCCACAGAGGGTTTCTGTCTTTCCTGAGCTCACCTTAAAGACTGTTCACACTTTTAAACTTCTCTCTCTCTCTCTCTCTCTCTCTCTCTCTCTCTCTCTCTCTCTCTCTCTCTCTCTCTCTCTCTCTCTCTTAATTTAAAAGGATTCTTGCAAGTTTCAGGGAATTGACTTGAATCTACCTCTTATGAGTCAAATGGATTTCAGATAAGTATCCCTGTAAAATCAATAGCCTAAGGTTCCCCATGTAGTGCCTAATCCAGAAGGTGGGATCGCTTCTTTCTTTGTTCTCAGGACTCCTCTCCCCCAACTACCAAGGCCATGGGTCTAAAAGTCTCAAAAAAAAGTGTATATCTAAGTAAAAAGTTTTCCCCCGGGGCTGATGAGATGGCTCAATGGTTAAGAGCACTGACTGCTTTTCTGAAGATCCTGAGTTCAAATCCCAGCAACCACATGGTGGCTCACAACCATCTGTAATGAAATCTGATGCCCTCTTCTGGAGTGTCTGAAGACAGCTATGCTGGGTGTGGTGGCACATGCCTTTAATCCCAGCACTCCAGAGGCAGAGGCAGGTGAATTTCTGAGTTCGAGGTCAGCCTGGTCTACAAAGTGAGTTCCAAGACAGCCAGGGCTATACAGAGAAGCCCTGTCTCGAAACACACCCCCCCCTCCCAAAAGACAGCTACAGGGTACTCGCATATAATAAATAAATACATCTTAAAAAAAAGTTTTCTCCCTAAACTCCTTAACTTTATCTTTTGCCCCTAATTTAAACACACATGTCCCAGCATCCTGCCAAGTCCAGGTGTTTCCTCAAGATCTACATCAAGGACAGTTGTAAAAGTCGCCAGTCCCGGGTGTCCCAGTACAGACTTCTTCAACAGGGCCTGCACTCTCCTAGCCCCAAATGATCCCACAGAGCCTGCACAGCAAGTGAAACAGTCAGCTCTCTGGGACCTAGCAGTTGCTTAAGTTATCACTTGTCACCACCACGTTTGCCCCATGTGCTGTACTGCTCTCCCTGTTCTAAGTGTCCCCTCTCTGCATCACCCTTCTCTCTATCTTCATGGCTCTCTTGCTGCCTATATCTCTTTATCAGGTACTATTCTTCTCCCCTCCCTCAGTAAACCCCTTTTACACCACATCTGTTGCATGGTTTAATTTCTTGGGCATACCTTGGTATGGAATAGTTTATTTAGGGCATGGGGAGGGGAGTTGAGGAGATGGTAGAGGGGAGCCTAGAAGTGCTAGTCTTTCTACCATGGCTTACTCAAGAGACGGTGAGGAAACCCAAACTCCTGGTTGCCTATCTCAGCCTCCTATGTGCTATAAATATAGGCCCATAATACCATGTGTTATGAAATATACTGTGGCAAGGGAGTATCCTTGGCAGGCCTGAGCAACTGCTAGGTCCCTGAGGGCAGATCACCAGAATCATAATACGCTAACACTCCTTCCTTTTGGTTTAATAGGAATATGGGCATTGTGTCCTTTAGACTGCTTCCTCTTGTCTGGGGTGGGGAGGGGGAGCATCAACATCTTTGGGGGGGTCCTAAGAAAATTGGGATGCTGGCCAAGTCCTGGGAGAGCTGACTGTTTCACTTGCTGTGCAGGCTCTGTGGGACCATTTGGGGCTAGGAGAGTGCAGGGCCTGTTGAAGAAGTCTGTACTGGGACACCCGGGGCTGGCGACTTTTACAACTGTCCTTGATGTAGATCTTGAGGAAACACCTGGACTTGGCAGGATGCTGGGACATGTGTGTTTAAATTAGGGGCAAAAGATAAAGTTAAGGAGTTTAGGGAGAAAACTTTTTACTTAGCTATACACTTGAGACTTTTAGACCCATGGTCTTGGTAGTTGGGTGAGGAAAATCCCAAAACCAGGGAAAGGGGCCGGAATCCCACCTTCTGAAATAGGCAACAGGTCAGAAACATAAGCTGTTGATTGACAAGAGTTATTACCTGGATTCCGTTTGATCATGAGAGGCAGACCAGATGGACTCTGAAGCTTACAGGAATCTTTTTACATTTACAAAAAGAGACACATTGTGGGTATGTTAGTGTTACTATTGTTTGTAATCTGTATTGAAATTCACATTGGAAGAAGGCATAGACTCACCAAATTTCTGTCATAGTAGAGAATTGGAAAACATCTTTGGGTTAAATACATGAACACTTTTTTTTTTTTTTTTTTTTTTTGGTTTTTATGAGACAGGGTTTCTCTGTATAGCCCTGGCTGTCCTGGAGCTCACTTTGTAGACCAGGCTGGCCTCGAACTCAGAAATCCGCCTGCCTCTGCCTCCCGAGTGCTGGGATTAAAGGCGTGCGCCACCACACCCGGCACATGAACACTTTTTTTTTCTCACATTTTTTATTAGATTTTTTCTTTATATATATTACAAATTTCAAATGCTATCCCAAAAGTTCCCTATACCCTCCCCCAAACCCTGCTCCCCTACCCATACACTCCCGCTTCTTGGCCCTGGCATTCCCCTGTACTGGGGCATATAAAGTTTGCAATACCAAGGGGCCTCTCTTCCCAATGATGGCTGGCCATCTTCTGCTACATATGCAGCTAGAGACATGAGCTCCGGGGGTACTGGTTAGTTCATATTGTTGTTCCACCTATAGGGTTGCGGACCCCTTCAGCTCCTTGGATGCTTTCTCTAGCTTCTCCACTGGAGGCCCTGTGTTCCGTCTTATAGATGACTGTGAGCATCCACTTCTGTATTTGCCAGGCACTGGCATAGCCTTATACGAGACAGCTATAACAGGGTCCCTTCAGCAAAAACTTGCTGGCATATGCAATAGTGTCAATTTGGTGGCTGATTATGGGATAGTTCCCAGAGTTGGGTAGTCTCTGGATAGTCCATCCTTTCATCTTAGCTCCAAACTTTGTCTCTGTAACTCCTTTCATGGGTATTTTGTTCCCTATTCTAAAGAGGAACAAAGTAACCACCCATCGGTTTTCCCTCTTCTTGATTTTCTTGTGTTTTGCAAATTGTATCTTGGGTGTTCTATGTTTCTGGGCTAATATCCACTTATCAGTGTGTGCATATCTAATGGCTTCTTTTGTGACTGGGCTACCTCACTAAGGATGATATCCTCCAGATATTGTACAAGATTTGCACAAGAATTTCATATATCCATTGTTTTTAATAGCTGAGTAGTACCATTGTGTAAATGTACCACATTTTCTGTATCCATTCTTCTGTTGAGGGACATCTGGGTTCTTTCCAGTTTCTGGCTATTATAAATAAGGCTGCTATGAACATAGTGGAACATGTATTCTTATTGCCAGTTGGAACTTGTTCTGGGTATATGCCCAGGAGAGGTATTGCTGGATCTTCAAGTAGTATTATGTCCAATTTTCTGAGGAACCTCCAGACTGACTTCCAGAATGGTTGTACAAGCTTGCAATCCCACCAGCAATGGAGAAGTGTTCCTCTTTCTCCATATCCTCGCCAGCATCTTCTGTCACCTGAATTTTTGATCTTAGCCATTCTGACTGGTGTGAGGTGAAATCTCAACGTTGTTTGGATTTGCATTTCCCTGATGATTAAGGATGCTGAACATTTTTTCATGTGCTTCTCGGCCATTCGCCAATCCTCAGTTGAGAATTCTTTGTTTAGCTCTGTGCCAGATTTTTTAATGGGGTTATTTGAATTTATGTAGTCCACCTTCTTAAGCTCTTTGTATATATTGGATATAAATCCCCTATCAGATTTAGGATTGGTATAAATCCTTTCCCAATCTGTTGGTGGCCGTTTTGTCTTATTGACAGTGTCTTTTCAGGCCTCATTTTCTTTTGCTCTACTGAAGCTTTGCAATTTTATGAGGTCCCATTTGTCAATTCTTGATCTTACAGCACAAGCCATTGCTGTTCTGTTTATGAATTTCCCCCCTGTGCCCATATCTTCAAGGCTTTTCCCCACTTTCTCCTCTATTAATTTCAGTGTCTCTGGTTTTATGGAGAGGTCTTTGATCCACTTAGACTTGAGCTTTGTACAAGGAAATAAGAATGGATCAATTTCCAGTCTTGTGCATGTTAACCGCCAGTTGTGCCAGCACCATTTGTTGAAAATGCTGTCTTTTTTCCAATGGATGGTTTTAGCTCCCTTGTCAAAGACCAAGTGACCATAAGTGTGTGGATTCATTTCTGGGTCTTCAATTCTATTCCATTGACCTACCTGTCTGTCACTGTATCAGTACCATGCACTTGGTTTTGTTGTTGTTGTTTTATCACAATTGCTCTGTAGTACAGCTTAATGTCAGGCATGGTGATTCCACCAGAGGTTCTTTTATTGCTGAAAATAGTTTTTGCTATCCTAAGTTTTATATTTTTCCAGATGAACTTGCAAATTGCCCTTTCTATCTCAGTGAAGAATTGAGTTGGAATTATGATGGGGATTGCATTGAATCTGTATATTGCTTTCAGCAGGATAGCCACTTTTCTGTTTTTTTTTTTTTTGTTTTTTTCTCGAGACAGGGTTTCTCTGTATAGCCCTGGCTGTCCTGGAACTCACTTTGTAGACCAGGCTGGCCTCGAACTCAGAAATCTGCCTGCCTCTGCCTCCGAAGTGCTGGGATTAAAGGCATACGCCACCACCGCCCAGCAGGATAGCCATTTTTACTATATTAATCCTGCCAATCCATGAGCATGGAAGATCTTTCCATCTTCTGAGTTCTTCAATTTCTTTCTTTAGAGACTTGAAGTTCTTATCATACACATCTTTCACTTCCTTAATTAGAGTAACACCAAGGTATTATATATTATTTGTGACTATTGTGAAGGGTGTTGTTTCCTTAATTTCTTTCTCTGCCTGTTTATCCTTTGTGTAGAGAAAGGCCATTGATTTGTTTGAGTTAATTTTATATCCAGCTACTGCACTGAAGCTGTTTATCAGGTTTAGGAGTTCTCTAGTGGAATTTTTGGGGTCACTTATATATACTATCATATCATCTGCAAATAGTGACATTTTGACTTCTTCCTTTCCAATTTGTATCCCCTTTATCTCCTTTTGTTGTCGAATTGCTCTGGCTAGAACTTCAAGTACTATATTGAATAGGTAGGGAGAAAGTGGGCAGCCTTGTCTAGTCCCTGATTTTAGTGGGATTTCTTCCAGCTTCTCACCATTTACTTTGATGTTGGCTACTGGTTTGCTGTAGATTGCTTTTATCATGGTTAGGTATGGGCCTTGAATTCCTGATCTTTCCAAGACTTTTATCATGAAGGGGTGTTGGATTTTGTCAAATGCTTTCTCAGCATCTAATAAGATGATCATGTGGTTTTTGTCTTTGAGTTTGTTTATATAGTGGATTACATTGATGGATTTCCGTATATTGAACAATCCCTGCATCCCTGGGAGGAAGCCTACTTGGTCATGATGGATTATTGTTTTGATGTGTTCTTGGATTCAGTTTGTGAGGATTTTATTGAGCATTTTTGCATCAATTCATAAGGGAAATTGGTCTGAAGTTCTCTATCTTTGTTGGGTCTTTGTGTGGTTTAGGTATCAGAGTAATTGTGGCTTCATAGAACGAATTGGGTAGAGTACCTTCTGTCTATTTTGTGGAATAGTTTGAGAAGAGTTGAAATTAGGTCTTCTTTGAAGGTCTGATAGAACTCTGCACTAAACCCATCTGGTCCTGGGCTTTTTTTGGTTGGGAGACTATTGATGACTGCTTCTATTTCTTTAGGGGAAATGGGACTGTTTAGATTGTTAATCTGATCCTGATTTAACTTTGGTACCTGGTATCTGTCTAGGAAGTTGTCCATTTGATCCAGGTTTTCCAGTTTTGTTGAGTATAGCCTTTTGTAGTAGGATATGATGATGTTTTGGATTTCCTCAAGTTCTGTTGTTATGTCTCCTTTTTCATTTTTAATTTTGTTAATTAGGATACTGTCCCTGTGACCTCTAGTTAGTCTGGCTAAGGGTTTATCTATCTTGTTGATTTTCTCAAAGCACCAACTCCTGGTTTGGTTGATTCTTTGAATAGTTCTTTTTGTTTCCACTTGGTTGATTTCAGCCCTGAGTTTGATTATTTCCTGCCGTCTACTCCTCTTGGGTGAATTTACTTCCTTTAGTTCTAGAGCTTCTAGGTGTGCTGTCAGGCTGCTAGTGTACACTCTCTCTAGTTTCTTTTTGGAGGCACTTAGGGCTATGAGTTTTCCTCTTAGGACTGCCTTCATTATGTGCCATAAGTTTGGGTATGCTGTGGCTTCATTTTCATTAAACTCTAAAAAGTCTTTCTTTATTTCTTCCTTGACCAAGGAATCATTGAGTAGAGTGTTGTTCAGTTTCCACATGAATGTTGGCTTTCTATTATTTATGTTGTTATTGAAGATCAGCCTTAGTCCATGGTGATCTGATAGGATGCATGGGACAATTTCAATATTTTTGTATCTGTGGAGGCCTGTTTTGTTACCAATTATATGGTCAATTTTGGAGCAGGTACCATGTGGCCCCGAGAAGAAGGTATATCCTTTTGTTGAAGGAAAAAATGTTCTGTATATATCTATTAAATCCATTTGTTTCAAAACTTCTGGTAGTGTCCATGTGTCTCTGTTTAGTTTCTGTATGAAGTGCCCCTCCTTGTCTTTTTTGATAACTTTGGGTTGGAAGTCAATTTTATTTGATATTAGAATGGCTACTCCAGCTTGTTTCTTCGGATCATTTGCTTGGAAAATTATTTTCCAGCCTTTCACTCAGAGGTAGTGTCTGTCCTTTTCCCTGAGGTGGGTTTCCTGTAAGCAACAAGTGTTGGGTCCTGTTTGTGTAGCTAGTCTATTAGTCTATGTCTTTTTATTGGGGGATTGAGTCCATTGATGTTAAGAGAAATTAAAGAAAAGTAATTGTTGCTTCCTGTTATTTTTGTTGTTAAAGTTGGGATTGTGTTCTTGTGGCTGTCTTCTTTTAGGTTTGTTGAAGGATTACTTTCTTGCTTTTTCTAGGGTATAGTTTCTGTCCTTGTGTTAGTGTTTTCCCTTTATTATCCTTTGAAGGGCTGGTTTCATGGAAAGATATTGTGTGAATTTGGTTTTATCATGGAATACTTTGGTTTCTCCATCTGTGGTAATTGAGAGTTTTGTTGGGTATAGTAACCTGGGCTGGCATTTGTGTTCTCTTAGGGTCTGCATAACATCTATCCATGATCTTCTGACTTTCATAGTCTCTGGTGAGAAGTCTGGTGTAATTCTAAGAGGCCTGCCAAAAACTTGGCCTTTTTCCCTTACTGCTTTTAATATTCTATCTTTATTTAGTGCATATGTTGTTCTGATTATTATGTGTCGGAAGGAATTTCTTTTATGGTCCAGTCTATTTGGAGTTTTGTAGGCTTTTTGTATGTTCATGGGCATCTCTCTCTTTAGGTTTGGGAAGTTTTCTTCTGTAATTTTGTTGAAGATATTTGCTGGCTCTTTAAGTTGAAAAATCTTCATTCTCATCTACTCCTATTATCAGTAGGTTTGGTCTTCTCATTGTGTCCTGGATTTCTTTGATGTTTTGAGTTAGGATCCTTTTGCATTTTGCATTGTCTTTGATTGTTGTGCCGATGTTCTCTATGGAATCTTCTGCACCTGAGTTTCTCTCTTCCATCTCTTGTATTCTGTTGCTGATGCTCGCATCTATGGTTCCAGATTTCTTTCCTAGGGTTTCTATCTCCAGCGTTGTCTCATTTTGGATTTTCTTTATTGTTCCTACCTCCCCTTTTAGATCTTGGATGGTTTTTTTCAATTCCATCACCTGCTTGATTGTGTTTTCCTCTATTTCTTTAAGGACTTCTACCTCTTTAGCAGTGTTCTCCTGTGTTTCTTTGAGTTATTAAAGCCCTTCTTGATATCCTCTACCAGCATCATGAGATATGATTTTAAATCCGAGTCTTGTTTTTCGGGTGTGCCAGGGTATCCAGGACTGGCTGAGGTGGGAGTGCTTGGTTCTGATAATGGTGAGTGGTCTTGGTTTCTGTTAGTAAGATTCTTACGTTTGCCTTTCGCCATCTGATAATCTCTGGTGTTAGATGTTCTAGCTGTCTCTGGCTGGAGCTTGTTCCTCCTGTGATTCTGTTAGCCTCTGTCAGCACTTCTGGGAATCCAACTCTCTCCTGAGTCCCAGTGGTCAGAGCACTCTCTGCAGGCAAGCTCTCCTCTTGCAGGGAAGGTGCCCAGAAGTCTGGAGCTCAGATTCACCTCCTGAGTCCTGGGTTGAGAGCCCTCCCTGTAGGCTGACTCTCCTCTGGCAAGGAAGGTGTCCAGGGGTCTGGGTCTCAGCTCTGCCTCCTGGCTGAGGATGAAGGCCCAAAGGGACCCTGTCCAAGAAGCTCTGTTACTTCTGCTGCCCACATGTTCTCCTGTGTAGCCTGGTCTCAGTGATCCCAAGATCCTGGGTGTGCTAAGGCCTGCCCAGTTCGTGCCCAAGAGGGCACGGGGCTGGAGCCACCAGGAGGAATCTCAGCCTCTGGTTGGGTGGGGTTCCTTTGTCCCTGTTCCTGCTGGCACAAGACCCTCTGGGATTCTTTGGAACTGATGTTGTGTTCCACTCACCAGTGATCCCAAGGTCCTGGGTGTGCTGGGGGCCTGCGGCATAGAGAGTCCTCTGGGGAACTTGGGACCCTTTGCCGGGTTCTCGGATCCCATGAACACTCTTTAAGATGAGCTCAAGGAGGACCTTCCATGGAGCAGAATGGGCAAAGGCTCACTTGATCTGATTTTCAGGATGACCACAGGCTGTGAAAGGGGAGCTTCTTTCCTCTCTCTCTCTCCAGAAGACTGAATGCATTTAGATTTAAGATAAAGAAACACTTTCAAGTCTATACTTAAAAGACAACCGAAGGAAAAAAACAATCTTGAATGTGTGACTGTGATAGTGGATTTAGTCTAATTTATCAGAATTCCATTGATTAATGATTAAGCTATGAACTATGAAGTTTTACTACAGCAGTAGCATTGTAAGGGGAAGGAATCGGATGCATTTTCATTCCTTTGATATATCTTAAATCACTTTCTTATCACTTTTTAAGCTTTCACTTGCGTTTGCCAACCTTAAAACACCTTCTTAGACCCTAAAACTCTTTCTTAGATCCTCACAACCTAAGCTCTAATGGCCTCAGACATTACATAAGCTTTTCATCATTTTTCCTGTCCCAATAACCACATTGATTCCTGGGAGCAGTCACTGTAATATAAGTTCCTTTATATAAGGGATATATAAAGTTATATCTGAAACCTGTTTGCATTATTTTAAATTAAGAGACCAAATAGTTTTAACTGTTGGCATTTCCCCTAGGCTCTGCCCAAGTTACTTACCAATAGCAAGGTACAGAACTGTAGTTACTGTGCATGCTCTCTCTACCTAGTCTCTCCCTCCCTCCTCTCTTCCCCACATGTGTCTGGCCTCTTCCTCTCTTCCTCTTTCTTATGTTCTCTGTCCCTACTTCTCTGCCTCTACCCTCTTCTCCAGGTCCCAAATAAACTCTCTTTTATAATAATCTCATCCTATGCCTGATCTCTCAGAGGGAATGCCTTGGCATGGGCTGGCCCAGACCATTCTGCCACTTCCCTGCCACCGTTTTATAAAACACAACTGTGGCCATTTTGTATTCAGTCTCCATTTTGCTCAAAAGGTGAAATTAAGGTCAGGTTCTCAGACTCCTTTTCCCAGAAGTAATTATACCATAGCTGACACTGAAAAATTCTTCTAAAAGGACATGACACTATGGTTGTATTACTTATTCTCTGTTATCTCAGTGTTCTGAAACTCCCCTGTTCACCACCTCTCCACCATCCCTCTTACTTCACCTAGGACCATTCAGCTTAAAGGTTAGCTGATAATACTTTGTCTAGTTAGCCAAAATGTAGTACTGCCTCCACCCTTGCCTTCTGAACTTCTTATCCTGATTTTTCCTATAAAAAGCCTGCCTTGAGAACAGACTTGTAGCATAGTTAGGCTCCTGAGTTCTCTTTTGTGGTCCTGATCAGTCTCTGGGTGTGTATCCAATAAACTATTCTTGCTTAACTAGAGATTGGTGTTCATATAGTTAGTATGGTGACTGCTGAACCCCAACATTTGGTCCATTATTTCCATCTTGGTCTAGACTTTTGGAGACCCAAGAGAAGAGAGCTCTTAGGATCAGAAGAGGTCAGGAGACATCCTGCTTCCTCTCTAGTTCCCCCTGGGGGAGCACCAGGTTCTGGGTCCCCTCGATAGGACATCTGGTTCTCTTCCCTCTTCCTCTTCTGGACCTCTAATGGTTGTCCTTGGTGTGATAGTCTGCCTATGTATGTCAGTTTGTGTCTGCAGTTTCATTTTTGTTGCATGATTGTTGTTCTGTGTTTCATATTCAGAGGGGGAAAATGGTTAAAACTTTATCTGTTGGCTGTTAACTCCTGGGCTTAGTTTTAACTCATTTCAAGGATTTTTGGAAAAAGTGCCCAGTTGAGAGAACAACTGATAAACTGGTGCTGCCCTCGGAGCCCTGCCCCTGCCTTGGGGAGTCTAGCTCTGTTGGGTAAGCTCTGCCTCCTGCCTGAATCAGGCCAACAGCAAGCCAGGGGTAGCAGTAGTGTCTTACCTTCTCTGGTAAGAAAGCTGATGGCAAATTTGTTTACAAAATCTCTGTGCCCATGAGAACTGGATTCTACACATGCTCCTTCCTTGAAATTAAAATTTTGTTGCCTGTTTTAAATGTATAAATACATGTGGCCACTATATCTTTATTTATGACTAGTCTTAAATGTATGTTTACCATGTTCTGCATGTCTTGATTATAAAATATAGATTTATAATGTATTGTTAAAATTTTGTAAGATCAGGGCTGGAGAGATGGCTCAGCAGTTAAGAGCACTGACTGCTCTTACAGAGGTCCTGGGTTCAATTCCCAGCAACCACATGGTGGTTCACAACCATGTGTAATTGGATCTGATGTCCTTTTCCCGTGTATATGAAGAAAGCAACAGTATACTCATATTAATATGTCCTTCAGGACTTTGGTTTGAATAGGAAAGAGTATGCTTTTGAAGGCTGGTGGCCAGAGATGGCTAATTGCATTCTTGAGCTCCTATTGACCTAAGATGGAGACAAACACCAAAAAGCTGTGTTTGCCCTCCATGATGGGTAAGAAGGAGCAATATGCACATGGACCTAAGACAGACATGGCCGTTTAGCCACTCTATTCCTTAGACAGGATCATGGAAAACAAAAAAATCTTGTGCATCCATTCAGCTCATCTTAAAAAAAAGAGGGAGGGGGGACTGTACCCTTCCCCCAGCCTTGAGTAGGCCAAATGGAACACCTGATGGTTTTACAACCTGACTGGAATCACAGCCTCATTTGCGGTTCCCTACCAGAGCTTTGAGGAGTTGACTGCCTGCTGAACTTGCTTTGCAACTCAATCCAACTAAAACAAAGGATGGGTGTAGTGACTGGTTTTGTGTGTCAACTTGACACAGGCTGGAGTTACCACAGAGAAAGGAGCTTCAGTTGGGGAAGTGTCTCCATGAGTACCAGCTGTGGGGCATTTTCTCAATTAGTGACCAAGGGGGGAAGGCCCCTTGTGGGTGGTACCATCCCTGGGAGGTAGTCCTAGGTATATATATATATATATATATATATATATATATATATATATATATATCTCAAGCCGAGCAAGCCAGTATATACCTCCATGGCGTCTGCATCAGCTCCTATTTCTTGACCTGCTTGAGTTCCAGTCCTGACCTCCTTTGGTGATGAGCAGCAATTTGAAAGTGTAAGCTGAATAAGCACTTCCCTCCCCAACTTGCTTCATGGTCATGATGTTTTGTGCAGGAATAGAAACCTTGACTAAGACAATGGGTTTGTGGGTTTTACCTGTATAAGCACAGAGCTGAAAATTAAACTTTGAGCCTTAGTCAGAAACCTTTGTCTTGGCTTCATCCTTCTCTCTCCCACCCATCCTTTTTCATTTCCAGTCTCCCTTTCAGCTATACCCAGTTCATCCATGACTGCTGGACAGCTACACTCTGTCTCTCAAAAGCCATTGGTTGCCTAGTTGGTCTAGCATGGGACCTTGGAAGAGAGAAAAGGAAGATTCTAAGAGCTAAAGGACCAAGATGCTTACTGCAAGGTAGTGTATTCTAGACAAGAATTCGCAACATGGTTGTGTAAATAAGACCTGCATATTGACATCAGTTTACATGCTAAAATATACCTCTCAATTTTTGTTATTTTTAAGCATTTCTTTCATTATTAAAAAAGTTTATTTATTTATTTATTTATTTATTTATTTATTTATTTATGTGTAGGTGCCTGTGGACAGATTCTGTCAGAGGCCAGAGGGTGTTGGATCCCCTGGAACTGGAGTTATAGGTGGTTGTGATTTAACTACTGTGGGTGCTAGTAACCAAACCTTCTAGGTTTTGTGCAGGAATGGCAAGGGGCCTAACCACTGAGTCATCTCTCTAGGCCCTAAATTTATTTACTTTCTTTTCAAAAAAATGTGTATGAGAGTTTGTTGGCATGCATTCATGAATACCAGATGTGTGCCTGGTAGCTATGGAAGCCAGAAAGAATGTCAAAGTACACTATCTGGAAATGTACTTACAGATAGTTGTGAGTCTTCATGTAGATGCTGGGAACTGAATCCTGGTCCTGGTCCTCTGCAAGGTATTCTGCTGAGTTGATTCTCAAGGCACTAAAACATTGCTTTTAATGGCAAAATTGAGAAACATTGTTTTCTGAGGAGAACAAGGTCTCTCGTGTAGGCAAGGCTGCTGTGCTCTCGTGTCTTTGAAGATTGCCTTTTCAAAACCCCAACCCTCAGTCAGTGCCCCCGAGTGAGATACCAAGATGCAAAGTGATGCAAAAACAAGAGGCTTATTTTCTGGTGCATGGGGGTCGACCTTCAGTTAGTCCCTAAGACGAGTTGCTAAGAAGGCAACCCCAAATGGCTATTACAAGCAGTTTTTATACTTTTTAGGGTCACAGGTTACATCAGCAAGGTTACAGTTCAAACTTATTGGCTAAGCATATTGACCTTTAAATCTATTGGCTAGCAAGCATGACATGCATTTGAACTCTACCTGGAACTTTCCAGAGGGTCAGGTGGCTATCTGAACATTCTGAGAATTTTTTACTCAAGAATGTTCCTGTGGGTGAAGAATAGACCTTGGTCTAGCCTTGACTCCAGGCAGGAGGGGAAACTGTAAGGATAGAGTGTGGGACTGGAAAACACCTTAGGGTTCTTCACCTTGAGCTGCTGATACCCCTGCCCACCTCTCCTCTTCAGCACTGAGGTTCCTGCTGTGCACTATGTGAGGAACATTTTTTAAAAATGAAACACAATCTATCATGTTTAGATATACATGCCAGACATCATTAAAAGTACCACAAGTCAGTTGTTTTAAGGAAAAAGTAAGACAATATTTAATAACTATACTATTGTTTTATCTACCATTTGTGTTAAAGTCTAGGTAAAAATATTAAGGCCTAGGTATAATATTAAGGCCTAGGTAAATGTTGCTTGGCTAGCCTGTCATTTTATCCTGTAACTTTCTCTCTCTCTCTCTCTAAACTTTCTCATATGTTGTTTTTGCTGTTACTAGGAAACTTTCTCATGCCCAAGTTGATTACACATGTTCTGTTGTGTTCTATGCCCTTGGAAGCAAATCACGATTGTGATGGTTTGTATATACTTGGCCTGGGAGGTGTGGTCTTGTTGAAGTAGGTGTGTCACTGTGGGTGTGAGCTTTAAGATCCATATCCTAGCCGGGTGTGGTGGCACTCGCCTTTAATCCTAGCACTTGGGAGGCAGAAGAGGCAGGTGGATTTCTGAGTTCAAGGCCAGCCTGGTCTACAAAGTGAGTGCCAGGACAGCCAGGGCTACACAGAGAAACCCTGTCTCGAAAAACCAACCAAACAAACAAAAACAAAAACAACAACAAAAAAAAAAGATCCATATCCTAGCTGCCTGGAAGCCAGTATTCTCCTACCAGCCTTCAGATGAAGATGTAGAACTCAGCTCCTCCTGCAGGATGCCTGTCTGGGTGCTGCCATATTCCCACCTTGATGATAATGGACTGAACCTGTATGCCAGCCTCAATTAAATGCTGTCCTTCTAAGAACTGCCTTCATCACGGTGTTTGTTCACAGTGGTAAAACCCTAAGACAATGACAGAAGTCAGTAAAGTCCGTTGAACTGCTTTGTATAGTTACCACAATAAGCTCAGACCTGAACAACGAGGTAGCAACACTTCTGAAACCTGTCTATACATTTTTATGGTATGGTATTTGCTTTTATAAGCTGCCCCTGGGATGGACCCCAATATAAGAGAGACACCTGCACCAAAATAAGAAGACTTCCATTTTTAGTAGGGGGTCGAGTAAAGTTTAAGTTCCCAAGACCTCCCTGGGAACTAACATCCTTGGTAGAAAGAGACATGTACGTGGGCAAGTGACATCCTGGCTGAAAAGTTAAGACATGAATGTTAGACAAGGCAAGTCCCCTGCCACACTTGAATACCCCAACCAATGTGAGCAGGATCAATGTACAACAAAGACTTGTTCCTAAAGAAATCCCCTAAATCCTGATTTGTGGAATAACTTGGCACAAATATTTGTGGATTTTAGGCTTAAAAGCCCTGTAGGATCTTAACTCACTGTGAAAGTACAGCTTCTGAACCTGAACAGTGGCCCTGATCCATCAGTCCTTGGGTGTATGCTCAATAAACTATCCCTATTTGGCTGTGATTGGTGTTTGTGTGGTTTGTGAGGCAATTCCTGGACCCCAACAGTTTGCTCACACATAATTGGGAGCCTTTAAGGGTTTAATGGGGCCATGAAATCTCAGAGCTGCAGGCATTTGGAATCCACTTGAACCAGCCATTTTGTATTCCTGAGGTAAGGCTCAGAGAGGCCAAGCAACTGGCCTAGGGTCTCACAGCTAATCCATAACAAAGCTAGAGTTTGATCCTACAAAACATCACCTCTGAAAACTGATAAGTAAGAGAGGTTTGGGGGAGGAAGGTTATGGGTCCAAAGCACAGAGGGGTATGAATAGCAGCCCTACGGTGTCAGAGGTAGTGGCTGAAGAAAGGAGCCAGGTGGTCAGGAGTTTGAGATTGGTGTCCTCCACAGGGGTTGGAAAGTCAAGAAATGCCCAGTGGTAGTAGTCTATGACTATGGTTTCTGGTCATGGGCTGTTGACCAGGCACCGCCTTGCAGGCATAACCTTAATTACTAGGGGCTATCGCTAGGCCAAGCTGTGCTGGTGTTGTAGAGAACAAAGTTCTAGTGCATCAGGATTCTGAGGGTCCAGAAGACCGTGCAGTCAGACTGGGACCTGACTCCAACTTCTCTCTCTCAGATGACTCTACCCTCTCTCTTAGGTGGTCTCATTCACAAGGACTTCTCTTTGGTTTGGTTTGGTTTTTATAGTCTGAAGCAGTTTTCTGCAAGTTAAATAGTGAGCAGAAACAAAGATTGCATTTAAATCCAGCTTCCTTATTGAAATGCAAGTTAAGGTCAGACTAGATTAAACAAAGTCTTGGGAAGGTTTTGCAAGGAAATTTCCATTGAGTTAGTCAACCATTTTAGATCGCACGATGCAATCTCTATGCTATGCTCCTAGCCACAGGATTTAGCACACTCCAGAGAAGATCTTTGGACCAGTCTGATGTCATTTTGTTGGTGATAATGTTTAGCATCCTTTCTATTTTTTCCATGAGGGAAAAAGTATCAAACTGCTGTTTTAAAAATGAACTGTAGGGGGCTCAGTGGTTAAGAGCACTGACTATTTTTCTAGAGGTCCTGAGTTCAATTCCCAAAACTACAGGGTGGCTCACAACCATATGTAATGGGATTTGATGCCCTCTTCTGGTGTGTCTAAAGATAGCTATAGTGTGCTCATATAAACAAAATTTTAAAACAAACAATAACAACAAAACAAACTATGTTAACATCTGGAGTCCATCCTGAGCTAAACAAATAACTGAAATAATAAATAAGAGACAAATCTTCCATGCTGAAAAATTCCAACTAGTTTTATGTAGCTACTTTGCCAGAAGAAGGCAGCATAGTGACTGCCTTCAGAAGAGCACAGAGTCGGCCAAAGACCATGGTAGTGAAACCGGTCCTGTCAGCTAGTTTTCCCTCACAAGGGTGAGGCAGCACAGATAAGCAACTGAAAAAGAGGAAGGCTTGCTTTGGATCATAGCTTTAGAGATTCCAGTCCAGGATTAACAGGATGTTTCTTTGGGCCACAGTGGGGAACACCTCATGATGGGCGAGCAAAACCACTCCCCTTGTAGCCTGGAGGGGAGAGATGGGAGGAGAAAGGGTTTAAAAGTTAACCCTCCCCTTTGGAGGGACTGATCACACAACTTAAGCTCACACAAGATCCCAACTCTCAAAAGTCTTGCCACTGTTAGGAACAAGCAGACTCCATTTAGTCATAGGGAGAAACTAAATTCAAGTTTACTAAACTTCAAGAAACTAAATCCTAGGCCCTAGGGGAGTCTCCTAATAGCTTAACAGCTTCTATTTTAAGGAAGTTGTTGTCTGAGTCCAGATATCTGAGAAACAACTTGTAAGGGAACAGTTGTCTAAGCCCAGCCATCTATCTCAAGACAACTTTTCTATATTGCTGACAGGGTCAAATAGGTTCACGTTCCCAGGCCCACGAACCTGCTTCCTAACCTGATTGGTGAAAATTCCCTTGATCAACCCCTTATGTCAAAATATGATTGGACAATGCTACAGCTCACCCAATCCTCCTTGCTTTGTGATCTCATCTTTTATATATGCTGTATAATTTCTCTTCAGGGTTGTAGTTCAGCTTCTGAGTCTTTTCTCTGGCCCTGATCCATCAGTAGCAGCTTGATTATAATAGATTTTTTTGGTCATCTGCATTGAACTGGTGTTGGAGTTTTGTTAGGTTTATGTTGGATTTGAAAGAACCCCACAATACCAAACCTATATCCAAACTTTTACCTCATGGACCTTTGAGGGAACATTCTAGATCTAAGCCATAGAAGCTTTCTTCTGAAACAGGCATGTACCACACAACGTTTTGGCTAATGGGGTATGTCCCATGTAATGGTGTCCCCTGAACATGTAATAGAGTTGAAAATTACTACAGCCAGGCACAAACATAGTTGCTGTACGATGGTAGATCATGATATTTGGATGTTGTGGGAGGGGGTGTTGTGGGGGGAGAGGAGGTGCTGATGTAAATGAGCACACCACACTGCTTCTGGTGGAAAAGGATAGCCCCTAGGATCATACTTGTCCAACATGATGTCTGATCCTAGCTATGTTACTGGCTCATACCTTTACTATACATACTATTTTTCTGGATAGACATGAGTAAATGCATATTTACCCCAGATGGGGGGCACTGAAGACAGAATATAACTTGCTGAGCTAAAGAACTCTCTGGGGCTGCTTACCAGTGAGTATGAAACCAAGACAGAAGCCACATTGTCATGCATTGATACATTGTTACACACTGTTACAAAGTCTCCCTGCCTTACAAGAATACATTTCTGTTTCCTAAGTCTAATGTATCCTGCAGACCATGTTTCCTATCCTTATGCTCAACTTGTGACCCCCCATGGTGTATGCCCAACCCTTCGCCTTGCTAAATTCCTGAACCTGTGAGACAAGATTGTCCCTTTGCCTTAAAAAAAAAGTGTCTTCCCAGACCCCTTGATAACTCTCCTTCTGTAAGATATATTCTTGCACTTATCTACCCCAGGCAGTCTTGAGCCCTGAGTTCCCTACTCTTCTGTCCAGGTGCCAACAGCCAATTATCTCCACAGCTGTTTTCTACCAATCTCAACCCTTCCCTATAAATGAGACCCCAAAAGCCATTGAGCTGCTGCTCTGTGAAATCTGGACTTTGGGAGAGATTTGTCTGGCCAGCCCCCCTGATGCACCTCTAAATACAGCTTGCTTTAACTAGACAGTAGGAATTGCCCCCCACCCCTAAGGTCTAACAGTGAGGAGTTATTTCCAGGAGTGTGGATGAGCAACTGTAGCTGCATCACTGGAAAGCCCACCCTGACATGAGTGACAGCTCAGGAGAGCTGGGGTGCTGGAGCTCCCTGCACAATTTGCAGGCAGTCTGGCCAGCCCAGGAGCCTCCTCTTGGCATTTGAACTGAGAGGGGCTTAGGGATCTTTTAAGTTTCCTAAGTTTACTGAGTCTCCTGAATGATTGATGTGTGTCTTCCCTGCAGGGTGTTTCAATTCTGAAGAAATAGCTCTGTGACACTATGCTATAATTTTTTTGAACATTATTTTAGTTAAAAAAAAACAAACAATACTTCTGGGCTAGAGAGATGGCTCAGTGGTTAGAGCACTGACTACTCTTCCAGAGGTCCTGAGTTCAATTCCCAGAAACCACACATAGTGGCTCACAACCATCTGTAATGGGATCTGATGTCCTCTTCTGGTGTGTCTGAAGACAGCTACAGCATTCTCTTTTTTTTTTTTTTTGGTTTTTCGAGACAGGGTTTCTCTGTGTAGCCCTGGCTGTCCTGGCACTCACTTTGTAGACCAGGCTGGCCTCGAACTCAGAAATCCGCCTGCCTCTGCCTCCTGAGTGCTGGGATTAAAGGCGTGCGCCACCACGCCCGGCCAGCTACAGCATTCTCAATCATATACATGAAAGAAAGAAAGAAAGAAAGAAAGAAAGAAAGAAAGAAAGAAAGAAAGAAAGAAAGAAAGAAAGAAAGAGAAAGAAAGAAAGAAAGAAAGAAAGAAAGAAAGAAAGAAAGAAAGAATACTTCTGACCAGGTGGTGTGGCACATGTCTTTAATTCTAGTACTCAGAGTTCAATGCCAGCCTGCTCCAAGACAGCCAGGGTTGTTAAACAGAAAAACCTTGGGTTTTTTTTTTTTTTTTGGAAAAAGAAAAAGAAAAGAAAAGAAAAAGAAAGAGACAATACTTCTATTTATAAAGAAAATCCTGCTGTCAATCAAAAGCATATACACAAAAATAATTAAGTACAATTAAAAATTGAAAATTTGTTTTTTTTTTTAAAGATTTATTTATTTTATGTATATGAGTGCACTATTGCTCTCTTCAGACATACCAGAAGAGGGCATCACATCCCATTACAGATGATTGTGAGACACCATATGGTTGCTGGGAATTGAACTCAGAACCTCTGGAAGAGCAGCCAGTGCTCTTAACTGCTGAGCCACCTCTCTAGATCTGAAAATTTTTTCTTAAACCTTGATGGCTATGCCCTTGCATCTCCTGGGACATGGCAGCTCTGTAGCCACTGAGGCCTGTGGTTGCCCTGTGGCTACCAGGTCCCTGCTCACAGAGTTCCGAGGTGCCCTGTCTGAGCTACCGCAGGCAGGCAGCTTCCGCTCATAAGGTCTTTCCATACAGCAGTCTTTTTGTGTTAGCTGAGACTGAAGGTGGGGGTGTTGAGGTAGGGTGAGGTGTTCTAGAATGCTTCACTTCAATTCTAAAACCAAGAGCTCCCAGGGAAACTGAGACAATTTGGCCACCTTCAGCAGCTTTGTCCCTGGTCATCGCCACCACCATCCAGCTTTGTAGAGTGACCAGAAGATCCACACAAATCTGGTCATGTCACTCACTGCATTACTGGAAACCCTCGACAATGCAACCAGTTTTGTGTTCCCACTTCCTTACCTGCTCAGCTCCCCTCCCCCATACGCGCGCGCGCGCGCGCGCGCGCGCACACACACACACACACACACACACACACACACACACACACACTCCTTAAAGACAAGCCCCTTACACAAGGACAGGAGCTCTTTAGGATCCAGTCCCTGATGTCCTTCTTGGCTTTGTTGTTAATCAGGAGTCCTCTCTCTGGCCAGCTGCATTGTGGCATTCATGAACCGAACCCTGCCAAGAAAAGATTGTCAAGTCTTTTTTTTTTTAAGGTTTATTTATTTATTTTATGTATATGAGTACACTGTAGGCTGTACTGATGGTTGTGAGCCATCATGTGGTTGCTGGGAATGAAGGGTGCTCACTCCGGTCAGCCCTGTTCTCTCTGGCTTTCAGATTTTATCATTATATCTAAGTACACTGTAGTTGTCTTCAGGCAGCTACCAGAAGAGGGCGTTAGAAATTTAATCTCTTTTTTTTTTCTTTTGGTTTTTCAAGACAGAGTTTCTCTGTATAGCCCTGGCTGTCCTGGAACTCACTTTGTAGACCAGGCTGGCCTTGAACTCAGAAATCCGCCTGCCTCTGCCTCCCGAGTGCTGGGATTAAAGGCGTGCGCCACCATGCCCGGCTTAATCTCCTTCTTGTTACATCATAACCATCTGCTTATGAGCCACCATGTGGTTGCTGGGATTTGAAATCAGGACCTTCAGAAGAACAGTCAGTGCTCTTAACCGCTGAGTCATCTCGTCAGCCCAAGTAAAAGTTGAGATGTGGGGCTGGCGAGATGGCTCAGTGGTTGAGAGCGTCGACTGCTCTTCCAAAGGTCCCGAGTTCAAATCCCAGCAACCACATGGTGGCTCACAACCATCCATAACGAGATCTGACTCCCTCTTCTGGTGGGTCTGAAGACAACTACAGTGTACTTACATATAATAAATAAATAAATCTTAAAAAGAAAAATGAATTAAACATTGGACCTTGATCAGAAACTTTATTTAAAAAAAAAAGTTGAGATGTCTGTAAGCCATAAAATCTTTAGGAGGCCAGAAAACTGTCTGCAGAAGCCTTGTCCTTGATGTGACCTCTTGTTTTACCTGATCCTCCTGGTTTGAGTTAGGGTATGTATCTGTTAGGATGATCTCTGGCTACTGAAACAGAGGCCCAGAAACAGAGGCCCAATGATTCTGGCTTAACAAAAAGGAGATTAAACTTCGTTCCCAAGTGAAATGACGATGGAGATATAGTGTTAAGGGCCATTTGACAGCTTTTCACTCATGGGTTGGGGGCAGAGTTGGGTATCCTAATCTGTTCTTCATCTCTGTCACATTGTGGTTCAGTGCTGAGTGGACCATAGTCACATGTCACAAGAGACACCAGACCCCTTCAAGCTACCCTTCTCTATACCACAGAGCAGGATCATGATTAATCTCTGCCCACATCTGGCTCCAGAAAATACTCCTAGAGAACATCATTTGTCCCGAATACATCTACCTGCTTGGTTATGGTGAGCTTACCCTGGGCTCTACCAACATTCATCCTTTGTCCCAGAATTACTCCCTTACTCCGTAAAGACCAATCAGTAAGATAAGGAAAGAAATCACAGGCCTCCTGTTAACTGACAAGCACAGTGTTAACCTGCATCTAGTAAGACCCTCAATTCTTCTAGTTGTTTTGAAACATTCACAGTGCCCCTTACCATGCCATCGAACACCAGGGAAATCTTATCCTAAGTGTGGCTCTGTACTTGCTGATCAGTCTCCTCCCACTCTGCACTTGCTGATCAATTTCCCCCCACTCTGTAATAGCTGTTCAGGCTTCCCACCCCACCCCCGCTCTGCACTTGCTGGTCAGTCTCTCACACTCTGCACTTTCTTTTCCAGCTTCTGATAGCCACTAATCTCGCTACTCCAATTGATAGACCAAAACAGGAACAATATACTTTGCAGATTAAGGGTTCTGTTTGCAGTTGAGACAGTGAAGAATAAGTTCCTGTTTGTCCTGTGTAGGTTAAGGTTTCTGTTTGTAGTTAAATCATAAGTTCCTGTGTTAAGTCCTTGCAAATGAAGGTTTTTCCTTGTAATGAAGAAGTTCCTGTTTCTTATATCTGATGTAAGCTGTGAGACACGTTTTTCAGCCTACATCAAGCTTGTGACCCCACTCATGTGATGTATATCCTTACCTGTGTTCCTTCCCTTTCATTGTATTTTTTTTTTTAAAGATTTATTTATTATATGTAAGTACACTGTAGCTATCTTCAGACACTCCAGAAGAGGGAGTCAGGTCTCATTATGAGATGGTTGTGAGCCACCATGTGGTTGCTGGGATTTGAACTCTGGACCTTTGGAAGAGCAGTCGGGTGCTCTTACCCACTGAGCCATCTCACCAGCCCCCTCATTGTATTTTTAAAAAACTTTTTATTGATTCTGTGAAGTTCACAGCAGGCACTCCAATCCTACTTATCTCCCCAACTCTCATAACAGCCTATTGTTTCTTCCTAACAATGTATAACAGCCTTCCCTCTGGCCTCTATAAACACCTTATCTCTCCTATAAAAAGGACCTCAAGAGACTGGCAGATGCTGCTCTCTCAAATCCCAACTTAGGGGAGGGAGGCAGCTGTCTGGTCAGTCCTGGGTGTACCCCAAAATATGGTTCTCTATAATTGGTCTTTTCTCCTCAAGATTCTCAGGTTTAACAGTATAAAATTTGTTTCTCTAGATTTCACAGACGATTTAAATCACATAGCATTTATCTTCTTTTGTCTGGTTTATTTCTCTTAATGGTCCCCAGTTCCATCCCTGTTGCCTCAAATAATTGGATTTCATCCTTTCTGAAGGCTGAACTGTGGTGTATTGTGCATGTGGGGCACTTTCCCTTTATCTACTCGTCCACTGGGGGACACTTAGTTGGTTTCTTTCCACCTTTCGCAATTGTAACAGGCACCATAGTAAACACATAAGCTTAACAGTCTTAACATTATAGGAAGACAATACAATAGAAGGGTAGCTGACTGGCCAGGGACTTAAGAGCAGAGTCAGTGCACATCTTCAGTGCCAGGTCAGGTAGATACAACTGCCTCGAAAAATGGTCAGCACTTTGACATGAAACCATTAGTGTGAGTACACAGGGATGGTATAGCTGTGAGAACTTTTATATTGATTTCTATAGTGACTATATTAATTTATATTTCTACCAGAAGTATCTTATCGTAGTCAGTGTTCTATTGCTATGAAGGGACACAATGACCATGGCAGTTCTTATAAAGAAAAGCATTAACTGGGGAATTGCTTTCAGCTTCAGAGGCTTAGACCATCATGGCAGTGAACATGGCAAGTAGGCTGGAGAAGTAGCTGAGATGTATATCCTGGTCGAGAGAGACTGGGTCTGGCAGGGGCTTTAGAAACCCCAAAGCTCCCTCCAGGGGCACACTTACTCCAACAAGGCCACACCTCCTAATTCTTTTACTCCTTTCACTTCCTGGTGACTGAGTGGCAACCTGACAACAACCTGAGCTCAATCCATGGGATCCACATGGTAGACAGAATGGACTCCTGTAGATTGTCCTCTGAGCCCTACAAATGTCCTTTGGTACATGAATCCTCTTTTACAGATTTAAAAAAAAAATTAAATAAATCAATCTGTGTCTTAGTTAGGATTCTACTGTTGTTAACAGACACCATGACCAAGGCAACTCGTATAAGGACAACATTGAATTGGGGTGGCTTCCAGGTTCAGAGATTCAGTCCATTATTATGGCAGCATCCAGGCAGGCATGGCTCAGGAGGAGCTGAGAGTTCTACATCTTTATCTGAAGGCTGCTAGAAGACTGGCTTTCAGGGAGCTAGGAAGGTCTTAAAGTCCACACCCACAGTGACACACCTACTCCAACAAGGCCACACCTACTCCAACAAGGCCACACCTACTTCAACAAGGCCACACCTTCTAATAGTGTCATTCCCTGGGCCAAACAAATACAAACCATCACAATATGATACATTTTTTTAAGTTTTAAAAAAGTTATGTGTGGGGCTGGAGAAATGGCTCAGCAGTAAGGGCACTGACTGCTCTTCCAAAGGTCCTGAGTTCAATTCCCAGCAACCACGTGGTGACTCATAACTGTCTGTAATGGGTCCTGATGCCCTCTTCTGGTGTGCTTGAAGACAGTGGCAGTGTACTCACATATATAAAATAAAAATTAAAAAAATAAATGTTAGGTGTATTTTCCTGCTTGCCTGTATATATACCACTTGTACTTGTGAACTTTGGGAGGCCAGAAGATGACATCAGATCCCCTGGAGTTGGGGTTATGAGTAACTTCAAGCCATTTGACCTGGGTGCTTGAAACCAAACTTGGGTTCTCTGGAAGAGAAGTAAGTGTTCTTAACCTCTGAGTCATCTTTCTAGACCTCAATTTAAAAACAGTTAAAAAGTGAATTTTTTTTTTTTTTTTGAGCTAGGGATGTAGCTCAGGCTTTTGTTTGTTTTTTTTTTTTTTCCCCATTGTGCTATTGATTTTATTCATTAAGGTTTTCATTGTCAAAACTTATTTTTTCCTAAAAATATTCAATTTCTTTTTTGGGGGGAAAGGGTGTTGCTGAGACAGGGTTTTACAGTGTAGTTCTGGTTATTGTTGAACTCACTATGTAGACCAGGCTGGCCTCCAACTCAGAGGCCTATCTCCCCCAGCCTCCTAAGTGCTAGGATCAAAGGTGTGCTCCACTATGACTAGCTGATACCCAGTTCCTCCGCTGTGGTGCTGGCTTTCCCATCTGCAGTGTTAAGGTCTATCCCATTGGCCGACTTCTTCCTCTGTGTCACTGGCTGCTTCTTTAGGTACTGTATTGATTTTCCTATTTCCCTTCTGTATTTTATCAATTCAGATGAACATTAGTACAGATGTTCATCTCTGTATGTTTGTGCTCCCTTTGAGGTTATCAATAGCTTTTGTTAGCGAGGTTTGGCATCTTCTGCGAATTGGGTAGGTAGTTAGGCTCTTCCAAAGGCATCAGGTTGCTTTGCTTTTTTCATGTCTCACATCTTTGTGCTGTGGCTTGTGTATCTGTTGATTTCAATATCTGTTCTACTTTTATGGGGTGATTTTGTTTTGTTTCGTTTTGTTTTAGCTGCCATGTGGATGCTGGGGATCAAACCCGGTCTGTTGGAAAAATAGCCAGTGTTCTTACCTACCAACGACTTCTCCAAGTTCTCAAGTGTTTTTAATCAGGATTGTCTTTGGACATGTCTTTGATGGATTTCCTTGGTTGTTAGTTGATATAGGAAGATCAGCTCATTATGAGTAGTACCATTTCCTAGGAAGGGAGCCCTGAGCTATAAACTAGGTTGATATAGATGTGTAAGACCCCAACCCTTGTCAGTGGTACTTACTTCTTGACGCCCCCAAGTGAGACACCCGAGATGCAGATCGATGCAAAAGCAAGAGGTTTATTTTCCAGCACATCTGGGTCGGCCTTCAATTAGTCCCTCTAGTCGAGTGACTAGAAGGTACCTTCCCTCTGCCTCCCATGGCTATTACAAGCAGTTTTTATACTTTTTAGGGGCACAGGTTACATCAGCAAGGTTACAGTTCACACTTATTGGCTAAGCATATTGACCTTTAAATCTATTGGCTAGCAAGCACGAACAGATCATGACAAGCATTTGAATTCTAACTGGGACTTCCAGAGGGTCAGGTGACTATCAGTCGGTACATTCTAAGAACTGTTTCCTCAAGAATGTTCCTGTGGGTGGAGAATGGAACCTGGCCTAACCAAGCATGAATGTAGAGGTTAGTAGACAATTTGCAGAGAAGGCTCTTTCCTACCACATGGCTCACAGCTATTGAACTTGAGTTGTCAGGTTTGATGAGAAGTGCCTTTACCCACTGAGAACCTCACTGAGTCTTCTCCCGGGCTCTTAACAGTGGATATGATGTGATTATCTGCTTGGCACATGGACACTCCCTCAGTGATGGACTGCAATCTGAAACTAAATCAAAAGACAAAAGAACCCTTCCTTCTTCTAAGTTGCTTTTGGCCAGGGTGTTTGGGGTTTTTGTTTTGTTTTGTTTTGTTTTGTTTTGTTTTGTTTAGAGACAGAATCTCTTTGTGTATCCCTGGCTGTCTTTGAGCTTGCTCTGTAAATTAGGCTGGCCGAGACTCACAGAGATCCACTGGCATTAAAGGTATGTTACGCCACTGTGTGGCTTGGCCAGGGTGTTTTCATCACAGCAACAAAAAATGAAACTAGAACAAGAGATAAATTTAAGATTAATTAAAGCCCACGTGTATATCAGCATCTGACATCTCATAGAAAATGGGAAATGGATTTAGTGTAAGTGACAAATAGTAAGTAAGTGTGTCATGTGAGGGAAGAATCTGGAAAAAGAAAAAAAGAGGAGAAGGAGGGAGATCGGAAGAATGGAGGGGGAGGGCCAAAAGAGCAACAGATTAGAAAAACTGAAAAAGAAAATAGAAAGGTGTCTTAGTCATGACCAAGAAGCAAGTTGGGGAGGAAAGGGTTTATTCAGCTTACACTTCCATACTGCTGTTCATCACCAAGGAAGTCAGGACTGGAACTCAAGCAGGTCAGGAAGCAGGAGCTGATGTAGAGGCCATGGAGGGATGTTACTTACTGGCTTGCTTCTCCTGGCTTGCTCAGCCTGCTCTCTTATAGAACCAAGATTACCAGCCCAGAGATAGTTCCACCCACAAGGGGCCTTTCCCCCTTGATCACTAATTGAGAAAATGCCTTACAGTTGGATCTCATGGAGGCATTTCCTCAACCGAAGCTCCTTTCTCTGTGATAACTCCAGCTGTGTCAAGTTGACACAAAACTAGCCGGTACAAAAGGGGAGAAAAAAAATCTCTCAACTACGAACTGGATCACTCTACCAGCGGTCCTGAGTTCAATTCCCAGCAACCACATGGTAGCTCACAAGCATCTGTAATGGGATCTGATGCCCTCTTCTTGAGTGTCTGAAAATAGCTATGATGTACTCGTATACATAAAATAAATAAGTCTTAAAAAAATCTCTCAACCAGAAAACTTGCAATCAAATATAAGAAGAGAAACACCAAACAAAACCATACAAATCTTTAAAAATCCAAAAAGATAAAATCAAAATACTCCTACCAAAGGCCATTGTGTTCTCCCACAACTGCTAGATGCAGGGGATGGAGGCACACTGGCTTCTTCTTGTCTGTGCTTCTTACTCTGTTTCTTTGAAACTTCCAGATGTACATTGCTTATTTTTTTTTATTTTATTTTCTAAGCTCGCTCTCTCTTCCTTGTATAAGAGGTTGTTGTTTTCATTTCTCTTTACTTCTCTGTGTGGGCCACACAGAAGGTTACAGTAGTCTGCCATCTTGCTCCGAAGTCCTTGCACTGAATTGTTATACTTCTCATGTTTTATTTGCATTTTCTCTATGCAGCCCTGGTGTTCTGTCTAGTCCTCCCCATCCCCTATCTTGTCTTGTTCTCCTCAACCCCAGGGCTGGGATTACAGGCATGCATCAACAGACTCAGCCACTCACAATCTTTTACCCAGACAGAGCTGTGTTGAGAATTCCTGGCTGATCAGAGAGCCTTGCTGAGCCCACTTCCCTTTCTCCTTCAGGGCAGTCTTAGTTCTGCTCACTTTATAGTAAGTACTCAGTAAATCTCAAAGAAGCTGCAGGTGACATAAGAGGACACCAGAGGCTTTAAATGTCCTCATTATCATTCAAATTTCCTCTTTTTTAAAATGTCACTTGGTAATTCTTACCTTTTAAGTTTTATAGATCCACAGAAATGAATAATGGAATAATATGAGTTGGTATAAATTTGAATCACCTTTCCAGGAACATTCTCCAGCATTTCCCTTTGGATTTGGGGAACTATAGAAATGCATACAGAAGAGGTTTCCAGAAGCAGCTGAGCAACACAACATCACACAGTGTCCAGGATTGTTCCTGAATCCAGGTTCTCAGCCTCGAAGGTCTAGCATGGCATGTTTAGCTACCATTATGATTTCTGCATAAATGTTTCAAAAACTTTAATTCCCTAAGTGTGATTCTTGATAAATTGAATTGCTTTTCTAGTTATCCATTGGGATAAAAATATTTTTAAGTCATATATGCATTAATTCTCTGCAAATTTGCTTTTCTAATGACGATTTATAAAAATGAATTAAAATATGTACGGGTCAGAGACAACTCATGCAGACGCTTGTGATTTTTACTGCCAATGGAACCTGGTGCAAGACACAATGGGTTTCTTAGTCATTCTGGTCAGTTTGGGTCGTCAAGGTGAGGTCAAAGCACAGACCCCTCATTGCTCTTTTCTCTTTCTTGAATGCTGAAAGACACCATCTGTCTTCAGTGTAGAACTCTAGTTTACATCCATCCCTCATTCTTCCCTGGGCTAGGCTATAACCTTAGGGATCTGAAAATAGAAGGCCTCTATTTTTCTCTCACCCCTGGAGGTAAGGTGGGGCCTCTGACTTTCATACTCCTCATCTCTGATATGTTATGACAGACAGATGAGTCCTTCCCTCACTTGAGGGCTTTTTTTTTTTTTTTTTTTTTTTTTGTCTTGAAGACTGTAATGATGAATTTTATGTATCAACTAGACTGTGGTAGGTAACCACTTTTTTTTTTTTTTTTGTCTTGGAGACTGTAATGATGAATTTTATGTATCAACTAGACTGTGGTAGGTAACCACTTTTTTTGTGTGTGTGTGTCTTGGAGACTGTAATGATGAATTTTATGTATCAACTAGACTGTGGTAGGTAACCACTTTGGGCAAAGATCAGTCTCAAAACTGGGTATGGTGGCAGCACAGCCCATAATACCAGCTCTTCAGAGGTGGAGGCAGGAGAATCACAAGTTCAAGGTCATCCTACACTACATGACAAGCTCAGCCAGCAGGGGCTACATCAGAGTCTGTCCAAAACAATAATAAATAAATAAATAAATAATAAGCAAGCAAATAAGAAAAGAAGAAAAAAGGAAAGAGTCTCAAACAAGCAAGCCAACCACCATAGTCTAGATGTTACTGTGAAATTTCCTTTATATATCAAGAACAAGTGAGTCAACATCAGATGGCCTGCCTCAGAGAGTGGTGGGGGTATCAGTTGACTGCAGTTCCTCAAAGGAAAGTCTGATGGCCCAGGAAGAGAAAGGCTTCTGTCTCTAGCCTGGACCATTGACTCCTGCTAGCTGTTCTACCTCCTGATTTCAGACTTGCCCGTCCCCATCATGACTTTGACTCATGTCTGTAGCCTCAGTACTCCTACAACACAGTGAAAATCTGAGACAGGAGGATTCCCCAAAGCCTGTGGGCCAGTCATTCTACCTAGATCAGTAGTAGATAACAAGAGACCTTATCTCAAACAATGTAAAAGACAAAGAGCTACACCCACGATTGTCCACATACACACACAGACACAGACACACATATGCCAACACACACGCATACATACATGCACACACATGTATATACACACACTCTCTATCATACGTGAATATTTACACATAAACAGGCACACACACATCATACACACTACACACATGCACACATAAAATGTCACCTGATGTCTTATAATCACACACAGTGGATATTTAAAGGCTGTAATAGGAAGCATTAGAAGTAGTCAGAACTGACTATAGCTCGTACTGTTAATGTCTTCAAGGTGCCTCACCTATAATTTTGCTCTTACCTACACTGTGAACATAATGTCTTTATCAAGGCTCTCTCTTCCAAAAGACCGAAGTCAGAGAACAACTCTGTCACTACTGTTAAAACTTTGCATCCTCTGGCATAATCATTGATCTGTTTCATTTCTTTTTAATCTTAATTTTCACTTTTCATCCTTATGTTAGTCAGTGTTCTATTAATGTGAGGAGACGCCATGACGATGGCAATTCTTTTTTTTTTTTTTTTTTTTTTTTTTGGTTTTTCGAGACAGGGTTTCTCTGTGTAGCCCTGGCTGCCCTGGAACTCACTCTGTAGACCAGGCTGGGCTCGAACTCAGAAATCCGACTGCCTCTGCCTCCCAAGTGCTGGGATTAAAAGTGTGCGCCACCACGCCCACTTGACCATGGCAATTCTTATAAGAGAAGGCATTTCATGGGGGCTGGCTTACAGTTTAGAGGTTTAGTCCATTATCAGCATGGTGGCATGGTGCTAGAGAAGTAATGAAGAGTTCTACATGAGGATCCACAGGCAGCAGGGAGAGAAGGACACATGAACAGACTTGGGCTTTTGAAATCCCAAACAAACCCCCAGTGACACACTTCTTCCAACAAGGTTACACCTCCTTATCCCTCTCAGTGGTGCCGCTCCCTCATTTAAATCTATGAGACTACTGGTGGTCTTATTCAAATTGCCACATCCCTACTAAAACTAATACTGTATGTGAATACACTGTCACTGTCTGAGACACACCAGAAGAGCGCACTGGATCCCATTACAGATGGTTGTGAACCACTGTATGGCTGCTGGGAATTGAACTCAGGACCTTTAGAAGAATAGTCAGTGCCATCTCTCCAGCTCCAAAACTAATACTTCAATAGCTAAAATTTATCCTTCTTGGTCCAGTATGGTGGTGTATGCTTTTAATCGTAGCACTTGGGAGGAAAGAGGCAGGTGGATCTCTGAGTTTGATTCACAGAATGAGTTCCAAGACAGCCCAGGCTACTCAGAGGAACCCTGTCTTAAAACAATAGCAGCAGCAGCAGCAGCAGCAGCAGCAACAACAACCCCCAAAAAAGCTGCAATCAATTAAACAAACAAAACAATAAACCAAACCAAACCAAGCCAAGGCAAAACAAATACCCACCCCCCATACCCTTCTTAGAGTGGAAGCAATGGCTCATGGCTCAAATATTAAGCACATATACTGCTTCTGCAGAGGACATAAGTATGGTTCCCAGCAAGTTTGGTGGCAAGCAGCTTCAGAGTTTCAGTGCCTTCTGGTCTCCTTAGATATCTACACTCATAGATGTATACCCACACAGACTCAGACACAAAGACGTACGTTAACAATGAAATGTAATTGTTTAAAGGAAGAATTTGTCTTTTTTTCATCTACCTAAATCAACCTACATTCTTCTGTAGAGTTCTTACTATCCCCTTTTCTTACTATTCTTTATTTGTTTGTTTGTTTTTTGCTTTTTTGTTGGTTTTTCAAGACAGGGTTTCTCTGTATAGCCCTGGCTATCCTGGAACTCACTTTGTAGACCAGGCTGGCCTCGAACTCTGAAATCCACCTGCCTCTGCCTCCTGAGTGCTGGGATTAAAGGCGTGCACCACCATGCCCAGCTTTTCTTACTATTCTTGAAGTTAGCATACAGTATAACAGGTTTCATTACATTTTCATGTATGCATACCCTGTGCTTTGTATATTGTTGAAGTCCATTTCTCTAACCTGGTTCCCTGGCCTTACTTCTTAGAAATAACTATAGCCATTTTGCTTCACGCTTGCCAGCCATTCCATATTGATAATGCTAAGAAAGAAAATGGCAGCCTGACTATAAGACACAGAGAAATAATTTGGCTCAAAGCAAGTTCAAATTGACCATATATATACTATGCTCAGACATTTGTTATCATATTCTGAGAACTGCTCTCCTTGGAAAATTCCCCAGCTGCAGCCTTCACTCAGGACCAAGCAGGATAGGGGTCAGCTTGAACTGTTATGTCTAATTTACTAACGAAATGTGGAAAAAAGACCAAGCCCCTTGTGCAGCCCATCCCGTCTCACCTTTTCATTAGCCTAGCATGGTTTTTTTCTCCTATATAGACTGAACCTGAATAATGCACAGGTGAGAAGCTTTCAGCTCGATTCTGAAGCAGTTGCCCTGATTGGTAAGTCTTTAGGTGTGTGTTCAATAAACTATCCTTGTTTGACTGAGATTGCTGTTCATGTGGTTTGTAGGGCAACTTCTGAACTGCAACAATTTTTGACTTCAAACAGTCCTCTCCTGCCCCTTCTGGTAATTTCTGTCTTCCCTTCTGTTTTCACCTTTTTCTGCCTGCCCGTCTGTCTGTCTCCCCACCCCCCCTCCTCTCTCTCACACACCCTATGTGTATATACATATATGAATGCATGTATGCACACAGGATTGTCTTTCGAGTGGGAAAGATGAAAAACCTGGTCTTTCATCCAGAAAGCTGAGAATTGGACATGATTGGTGATCTGCATTATCTGTTGGGCTAGACCATATTATGTTCCTACAACCAGAACTAGAGGTGGCTAATAGCCTAAATGACCTCTGTGTTACGTATGATCCGGCCAGACTCTCAGGCCCACAGGTAGCATAGGTCTAGAAACCATTTTCTTTGAAGAAATGACACTACCCTGAACTGAGTTTTAATGTAATACAGTTCTTTGTGCACCAGGGATTATATTGTACCAGGAAAGTTTTTCTTTCATCATCTTTTTTTTTTTTTTTCAAATTACACAGAGCCGAAATACATTGGGAACAAACCACCTGTTATTAGACTTCCTGAAGTCTTATTCAGGTTGAAGAAAATCTTGAAGTTTGAAAACCAAATCTGCGTTTTTATTCCTATCTCTTCCTGCAGTTTGCTTCCCTATATAACACTGCAGGGACCCCCTTAACATAAGGCTCTTTTTATTACTATTATTATTATTTTCTCCCCCAACTCTCTCTCTCTTTCTCTCTCCCTCTCCCTCTCTTTCTCTTCTCTCTCTCTCTCTCTTTCTTTTTTGAGACAGAGTCCTCTACATAGCCCTGGCTGCCCTGAAATTTACTATGTAGACTAGGCCATCCTGGAACTCACAGGCATCCACCATCCTCTGCTTCTGGAGTGCTGGGATTAAAGGTGTGTGCCACTGCCCAATACTGATTGCTTTTTTGTTGTTCTTGTTTTGTTTTTCCAAACAAGGTTTCTCTATGTAGACCTGAATGCTGGAACTTACTTTGTAGACCAAGCTAGCCTTGAACTCAAGAGATCCACCTCCCTATGCCTCCCAAGTACTGTGCCACTGCCACCTGTGGGACTGTGAAAGGCAGCCTGTTTTCTGGTCAAGCTATGTTTAAACCCTGGAGACTCAGCAGATAACTGCAAGGGATGGAAAGTGTTTGCCTGCACACTCCTAGACACCAGGCTCCTGACACAAGGCCTCAGCTCCCCATAAGTCAAGTAGGGCAATGCCCCAAGCCCCTCCACAGGTAGAGGACATGATTACAGATCTATAGCCTCAGGACAAATCTCCATTTAATGAGGCACCTAAAGGCCCGAAGGGCTTAGCCAATTAAATTATCCTTCCCAGACACTCCTCCCTGCAAAAGATATTTAACCTCAGGCTTGCCCTGAGAAAGTGGGGTAAGGTTTCACTCTACACAACTCTCCGCATGCCAATAAACGCCTTAAAACTGTGGACTTCCTCTACTCATCGAGACCCACTGTGGGGGACAATGGAGCAGGAAGCCTCTGCATTCTCAGCCAATCTCCATCAAGCCAAGCTGCTGTCGAACCAAGCCCAGGACACTCCTCCCCGAGAAAACCAGCCCGAGCTCTCCTTCTGCCCTTTCCTGGGCTAGAATCGGCTCACGGGTCTCACTACGTTCTCAGCTGCTTCCGAGGCATCCAGCAGCAGCATCTGCGGTGCTGAAGACCCTGAGCCCTAGCCCTGTGGTAGGCCGATTGTGGGACACCACTTTTCGCCCACAGCCACCCAGTCCCTTAGGAAAATATTTACTTTTATTCTCTGTGTATGGATGTCTTGCCTGCGAGTCTCTGTGTGCACTGTGTTGGTACCTGCTTCTCTCTAAGAGCAACAAATTGCTCTAGCAGCTTTAATACGGATTTTCATTGGATTGTTTAAAAGAATTTAGGGTTTAAAATAAGAAGAGTCAACAGCACTGTTTCACTGTGAAAAATATTGATTACTTTAAAAATAAAAATAAAAAAGAATCTCAAATTAGGATAGGGAGATAGTCTGCTGGTCTCACCTCAGTTTTACCAGTTTATCAAAGCCGGCTTGATACAATGACTGTTCCCAAGTATTTGTGACTCGCTCAAGCTTCAGGTAGTGACCAGGTTAACTGCCCCCAAGTGGAACTTATAGGTTATTACACCTCAGCAGATTTCAACATTCTGGAGCTTTTAATCTTAAGCACATTAATTTTAATAAAACATTTAATTTTCACCAGGAGTTAGACTTATTTTCAAGTTACTTTTATTTTGAAAGTCTTTCGTTCGTATGTATGTATGTATGCATGCATGCATTGTATTTTTGAGATAGTATCTCTTGCTGTCTTGAAATTGCTATGTAGTTGGATATGACCCTGAACATCTTATCTGGAATTCTACCTCCAGCTCACAGGTTCTGGGATTGTAGCATGTGTCACTACAAGTTATACAATGTGGTGGGTGGAACCCAGCATCTCCTGCATGCTAGGCAAGTCTTCAACCAACTGGACTACACCCCAACCACAAAGCCTTGCTGTTCAGGAGTGTAAAACGGTACAGCCACTCTAGAAAATAGTTTAATGAGTTTTATTTTGTTGTTTTAAAATTTTTTTATTAATTATTTTATTCTTGTATGTATATGCGCGTATACGTGCATGTGTGTGTATATGTGTGAGTGCAGGTACCCATGGAATCCAGAAGAGGGTATCAGATTCCTTGGAGCTGGAGTTAAAATCAGCTGTGAGCAGTCTAATGTGAATACTGGGAACTAAACTCAGGTCCTCCCCAAAAGTATTATGCATTTTTAACTGCTGAACCATCTCTCCAGCCTCTTTTTCATTTTTTAACACTAAAACTGTATGAGCAATGACCATAGAATGCAATAATTATAATTGAGACATTTGTTTAGATTGATGAAACTACTGTTTATACAAAAATAGCTACAGGAATGCTCACTGAAGTTTAATTCAAAAAAAGTTAGAAGCTGGAAATGGCAGCACTGTCTCTCCCAGGAGAAGGGTGAGCAGATTGTAGTACATTGTAACATATTTCAAAAGTATATAGTAGCTCCTTTGTCTTCTAGCTCCTCCTCTGTTCGCTTCTCCCTTCCCCTCCTCTCCCCCCCCCCCCCATGTGCTCATGGCCAGCCTCTACTCTACTTTCTCTGTCTTTCTCTGTCTCTACTACCCTTTCAACTCCCCTCCCCATGCCATGAATAAACTATTCTATAAAAAAAAGGGGGGGGGATATAGCAGTGAACTACCTATGTACAATTGAGCTCTTTTCACAGGAATTATTCTGATTGTATAATTCACGTACACAACAATCTTCTTTGCCTTAAAAATTTTTAAACATTTAGTTGGTGTGTGTGTGTGTGTTTCTAAGATTGAAATGTTGCTTCAATCTCAAGGTTGCTTCTGTGCCAAAGGATACACACACCTATGCTCAAGGTTGCTCCTGCTTTTTGGAGGTTTTGGGTTTGTTTGTTTTGTTTTTACACTGGAATCTTTTTCTTTTTATTTATTTGTTTATTTTTTTAAAAAAGATTTATTTATTTTATTTATTTACTTAATATATGTGGGTACACTGTCTCTGTCTTCAGACACACCAGAAGAGGGTATCAGATCCCATTACAGATGGTTGTGAGCCACCATGTGGTTTCTGGGACTTGAACTCAGGACCTCTGAAAGAGCAGTCAGTGATCTTAAGTGCTGAGTCATCTCTCCAGCCCTCTTTATTTTATTCCTCACATAGATGGTTGTGAGCCACCTTGTGGTTGCTGGGAACTGACCTCTGAAAAGCAGCAGCCAGTGCTCATAACTGCTGAGCCATCTCTCCAGTATAAGCTTCCTGATGTTTTTGATAAGCTTTGCTTATCAGCAGTGTTGCTTTAAGTTAAGCCATCACATAAAAACGAGAGCTGAACTATGAGTTCACAGAGTGACCAGACACAGTGCTCCTCTGAGTTAGGGCCCCCTGCCCCCAGGGGAGGTATTCCTTGCCTGCTTTCTGTACAAGGAAAACTTCTTGGTTTGCCAACTATACTCTGGATTGTGTGGTCATTTTCTTGAGATTACAGCACTATTTCTATAATATTTTACTACGAAATAATAAATGCATAATACGTCTTATGCATAAGGCATATCCTATTTTATTAGTTCTTTAGACTAAGTGGCCTTTTAGACTATGGTGGCCTTTTGAGAGTTCAGCCTAGAACCAACACTTCCTACTTCCCTGTCTTTCCAGCAATTTTACAAGCAAGGATAAACAATTCCTTCTTCCTCCTTAAATGAAAAAAAAAAAAAAAAAGACATAAATAGGAAAGGAAAAACATGGCTGTCCCATCCACCAGGACTCAGTTATTCGTGGGTGCAAGGGGGACTGCAAACCTGGGAGAAAATGGGAGGGAGGGAAAGGAGAAGCAGAGACCAAGAAGGGGGTCCTATCAAGGTCTCAATTTATTAGGCTGAAACGCCAGGTTTTTAAGCATACAGTGAGGGGAAGAGGGAGGGGTTGAGGGGGAACTAAAGAACAAAGAAGTGGGCATCTGGGGACATAAAGGCCCAATTCAGGCTCCAGGCGGTGGGCACTCTGTGTCTTATCTCCGGAATGTGGATCCTCCTTAACAGCCTTGGGTGTCAGGCTGGGCTCAGCATGTAACTCACGTCCGTGGAAGTCTTTGGAGTCAGGAAGAGATAAGGAAGAGGGGACTATAATTCAGCTTTTTACAGCCTCAGGTGCCAGGAAGGGAATAGGGAGGTGGGGGTGACCAGCTCCTTAACACAAGGCCATTTGGCTTATTAGGGTGGGAAGCTGTGAAAGGCTTGCTTTCTCATGGTATGGTCTCCGACACATGGCTGTTCCTATGTAAGATAGAGGAGAAAGTTTATTATAGATATGTAGGAGGCATAGCCAGAGGCAGACACATCTTGGAGAGTCCAGAGTGGTCATGACCCTGAGCCATGTGGGAGGGGAAGGGAGAGAGGAGAGCCAAGTACAACACCTACAGGCATAGCAGAATTTTAGTAGAACCTTTGTATCTGGCATGAATCTGACATGATGGCACCTAAGCTTTGAAGAAGCCTTTTGTCGGTGATTGTTATCAGTTCTTCTTCTCCTTCTTCTGGCCAGCCAACCTACAAAGACTACCATGTTATTTCCTTTACTAGATTCTCTGGTAGATCCCCAAGTCTGGGATGTTGCTAAACACCATTCTCCTGTTGTCATCCAATTACTGGACTCTACCAGGTACATAATCCAAGCTCAGCACCCTCTCTCTCTCTCTCTCTCCAGAACTTCAGAGGACTTAAGCCTATCACTTCTGACCTCTTGAGAAAAAAACTCATTCGCCCTACCTCTTCCCCTTTAATATCTTTATATCTTTAATATCGCTATACTAGCAGTTAAGAAACCTAATGGAACTTATCGCCTGGTTCAAGACCCCAGGCAAATTAATTCTGCAGTAGTACCTCTCCACCTTGTTGTGGCTAACCTTTACACACTTCTTCCCACTATCCCCTCAGGGACTTCCCATTTCTCAGTCCTAGATCTCAAGGATGCATTTTTCTCTATCTCTAGATGTCCAGTCACAGAACACATTTGCCTTTACCTAGACAGATCCTGACACCCACTTTTCTACCCAACTTACCTGGACTGTTCTACCTCAGGGATTCCGAGACAGTCTGCACCTATTTGGCCAGACCCTGGCTTCTGACTTACTCTCTTTATCTCCCCCTAAATCTAAGACTGTACTTTGTGTAGATGATGTCCTTCTCTGTAGGCCCTCTCTAGAAATTAGTCAAGCTGACACCTCTGCTCTTTAAATTTCCTTTCCAGTCCAGGCTACAGGGTCTCACCTTCAAAAGTCCAACTGTCTACCCCTCAGGTCACCTATTTGGGACTAACAATTACTCCAACCCACGAGGCTTTTTACCTAAGATAGAATCTGGTTTAGTCTGTAACTGTTCCTTCTAAAAAGGAAGAGATTTTATCACTTCTAGGAATAGCCAGTTTTTTTGTTCGTGGGTTCCTTTATTTTCCCTCCTTTCTCGACCCTTATATGAAACAGTGTTAGACCCCACCCATGTACCTCTTCTCAAACCTATTACCAAGCCCTTTCAAAGGCTCCAACAGGCTCTCCTTAAGGTCCCAGCTTTACATCCCCCTGACCTGACTCCCTTACATCCTCCCGTTTCCTTCTACATAACTGAAAAAAAAAAAAAAAAAAAAGGGATTTGCCCTTGGAGTCTTAGGTCTGGGACCTTCTTTTGCACCTATAGCATACTTGTCAAAAAAACTAGATCTAACCATTCAAGGATGGCCGCCTTGTATCCATACCTTAGCAGCCGCTGAACTCCTTATTCAAGAGTCAAAATAACGAAACTTTGGGTCACCTATAACTGTCTTCTCTCCCCATAACTTGTCACAGCTCCTAACTTATAAAGGCTTACAGACTCTACCTCCCTCCAGGGTTTTTTCTCTTCAGGTAGCTCTAATATAAGACCCCACACTCACCTTCCGGTCATGCCCACATCTCAGTATTTCCAATCTTCTTCCTCGACCAAATACTGACCATTCCCTATCTTACTCCTGCACTAAAATTTAGAGGAACTATATTACGTCATCCTTCACATATACAGCAGAACACATTGCCTCAGGCCATCTATACCTGGTATACAGAGGACAGCTCCCTTTTACATGAAGGGGCCAGAAGTGCTGGCTATGACATAGTATCAGACACAGAGGTGGTGGAGGCACAGGCTTTTCCTGCTCATACCACCAATCAACAGGCTGCACTAGTAGCCCTTACCCGTGCCTTTCAACTGGCCTAGGGAAAATCCCTCAATGTCTACACAGATTCCAAATATGCTTTTCATACCCTCTTATCCCACACTGCTATCTGGAAGGAGCGTGGGTTACTTACCACAAAAGGTGGATCAGTCACTAATGCAAACCAAATTATGGCCATGCTAAAGGCCTTCCATCTCCCCACAGCTACTGGGATTGTTCACTGCAGATCCCACCAGGCAGATGACTCTAGTGTCTCCATGGGAAACAATCAAGCTGATGAGGCAGCTAGAGCTGTGGTCCTTAGGGGCCTAGACTTGTTTCATCCTCCCCAGAACAGTCTCACACTACAACCTACATCTCCACCTTCACCCCCGACACCTACCAAACTCTGTCCTATCTTCACCAACTCTTTCATCCTAACAAGCCAAGCACTGTCTTCTTTTGTTAAGACTCACCAACAGCCTAGTCCTGAGGACTTAGCCTTTTAAAAATGTATCACTGCTTCTTGAAAAATCTGTCAGATATCTGACTCCAACTCAAGGTATGATAGCACTCCTTTTCCTACCCATCAGGCTAGAGGTTCCCTTCTTGAAACTGACTGGCAACTTGACTTTACCCACATGCCCACTGTCAGATGTGCCAAGTACCTCCTGGTCTTGGTGGACACCTTCTCCAGGTGGGTAGAGGCATTTCCCACAACTAACAAAAGGGCTCAGACAGTCTCTGATTTCCTCCTCCAAAAGATCATCCCCCCCTCCCCCGTTTTGTGTCCCAGCCTCTCTCCAATCAGAAAATGGTCCTGAATTTACTTCCCAAGTTTCTTATCCTATCTAAGGCCCTAGATATCCCCTGGCATTTTCATATTCCCTGTCACCCTCAATCTTCAGGTAAGGTAGAAAGAACTAACCAGTCTTTAAAAACCACTCTTGTGAAAGCAGATGACCAGAAGATCCAGCAGTACCTTTCGTGGGCATATACCCAGAAGATGTTCCAACTGGTAATAAGGACACATGCTCCACTATAATAGCCAGAAGCTGGAAAGAACCCAGATGTTCCTCAGCAGAGGAATGGATACAGAAAATGTGGTACATTTACACAATGGAGTACTGCTCAGCTATTAAAAACAATGAATTTATGAAATTCTTAGACAAATGGATAGATCTGGAGGATATCATCTTGAGTGAGGTAACCCAATTACAAAAGAACACACATGATATGCACTCAGTGATAAGTGGATATTAGCCCAGAAACTTAGAATACCCAAGAAACAATTTGCAAAACACATGAAACTCAAGAAAAAGGAAGACCAAAGTGTGGATACTTCGTCTCTCCTTAGGATGGGGAACAAAATACCCATGGAAAGAGTTACAGAGACAAAGTTTGAAGCTAAGACAGAAGGAAGAGACTGCCCCACCTGGGGATCCATCCCATAAACAACCACCAAACCCAGACACTATTGCATATGCCAGCAAGATTTTGTTGACAGGACCCTGATATAGCTATCTCTTGTGAGACTATGCCAGTCCCTGGCAAATATAGAAGTGGATGCTCACAGTCATCTATTGGATGGAACTCAGGGCCCACAATGAAGGAGCTAGAGAAAGTACCCAAGGAGCTAAAGGGTCTGCAACCGTATATGAGGTCAACAATATGAACTAATCTGTACCCCCCCAGAGATATTGTCTCTAGTTGCATATGTAGCAGAGGATGGCCTAACTGGCCATCAATGGGAGGAGAGGCCCTTGGTTTTAGGAAGATTATATGCCCCACTACAAGGGAACGCCAGGGCTAGGAAGCAGGAGTGGGTAGGTTGGGGAGCAGGATGGGGGGAGGGAATAGAGGATTTTCAGAGAGGAAACTAGGAAAGGGGATAGCATTTGTAAATTAAGAGAGTATCTAATAAAAAAAGCACACAATTCAAACAAAATATAGCATTTTAGGAAAACTGCATTAAAGATTTAAAAAGAGATTTAAAAAACACTCTTGTTAGGCTGTCAAAAGAACTTCACCTTGATTGGGTAAAACTCCTACCTCTGGCTCTTTTCAGGCTAAGAGCTCTCCCCAGGGAACCTCTCCTCATCTCGCCCTTTGAACTCATGTATGGACATCCAGTCCTAACTCCTGGTATTTCACCTAAATGCTTTCCCCTCCCAGACCATCTACTCACCCCATTACTTTGCCACCTCCGTTCTCTCCTATGGAACTTTGCTGACCACCATCTACTGCAGTCATACACTGTCTCCTGTCCACTGCCTGTCAACACTGGAGACCAAGTCCTTTTATCCCCTCCGGACCATCAGCTCTAATGGCAGGGCCCTTTTAAGGTAATCCTCGTGATGCCTACAGCTGCTAAACTCAAGAGAGTCTCTCATTGGGTTCATCTGTCTCACCTCAAACCTTTCATTCCTCCACCTAAAAATGACTCTTCCTCATATACATTGACCCTAACATGACCATGCTCTATTAAGTTCTGGGCGACGTTGAGACCATCCACCTTGTCCCCAATCCCAGAAAATGAGACTCCACTCCGGTAGCCAAGCTTGACCTCACTAGATTAGACATGGGTTTCTTATCTTCCCCCTGCTGTTCATTTCCATCAGGGTAGCCCTTACATTAGGAGATTCAAGGTTCAAGAAACCCCCACAGATAACGAACAGTCTTTCCAAATAAGGTCAGGAAACTGCTCCGTAGCCAGATGCCAGGAACTGATCCAATTTGCTATCACCCCTGTATCTGTCTGTTATCCCATCTAACTATTATGATTTCTATACTTGCGTTCTCTTTGACCAGACAAGAGATTATTGTAGAAAATGGCCAGATGAGTATGGGGACTTCCCATATTGGTCTTGTCAGATACATATGCTAGGATCACGGACCAATCATTTCTTCTATCAACATCACAAGACATTCTTTTTCTACATACAAGACCCATGGGATTCCAGGTGGGAGACAGGAGTTGTTGGTAAGCTCTACTGTAAAAATCAGCCCAGTTCCCCAATAAGTACCATCCCTATCCAGAGAAAATCTGTCTCAATTGCCCAATCCCTGGATATAGGAAAAGTAGAGGAGATAATCAAACACTCCTCCGAGGTCCTTATCTCTTTGACATCACCCCTCATAAATGGCACTAACTTGTCATTTCTCCTTTTGCTTTAGACTTTGTCCTCGGCATACCAACTCCTTAATGTCACCAGGCCTGGATGCTTTAAAGATTGCTGGTTAATATGTATCCCCTGAAACTAACTCACAATTGTCACTTACAGCATCTCTGGTGATACTGCCAAGTATCCTTACCTCATCCTTTGTCAGCTGCCCTGACTCCAATGTTGCCATGACTCCATACCTTACCTCTATCCCTTTCTTTGGTGTGGCAAACTGTTTTAAGACCTCCGGGACTCATTCTATAGGAATGCTGAGCTCCCTAGAATGCAGTAGAACTACAACCCTTGATATTTCATCTCTGCCACAATGCCCTGCAGTCCAGAACATGTCAATTCTCTGTGGCACTCAGGTATATCATTGTCTACCCTCCAGCTGGTCAGGTCTTTGCACATTGGTACTCCTTTTCCCTGAACTGGGAGTATCCAGGTGTCTTAGTCAGGGTTTCTATTCCTGCACAAACATCATGACCAAGAAGCAAGTTGGGGAGGAAAGGGTTTATTTGGCTTACACTTCCATGCTGCTGTTCACCACCAAAGGAAGTCAGGACTGGAACTCAAACAGGTCAGGGAGCAGGAGCTGATGCAGAGGCCATGGAGGGATGTTCTTTACTGGCTTGCCTCCCCTGGCTTGCTCAGCCTACTCTCTTATAGAACCCAAGACTACCAGCCCAGGGATGGTCCCACCCACAAGGGGCCTTTCCCCCTTGATCACTAATTGAGAAAATGCCTTACAGTTGGATCTCACTGAGGCATTTCCTCAACTGAAGCTCCTTTCTCTGTGATAACTCCAGCTGTGTCAAGTTGACACAAAAATAGCCAGTACAATTGACCCCTTGTCAACTTGACACACAAACACATCACTAGTAAGCCTCAACCTTTACATTCTTATTCATCCCCAAGATCTAAATAACTTTAAAAGTCCCACAGTCTTTACATATTCCTAAAATTTCAATCTCTTTAAAATATAAAATCCAAAGTCTTTTTACAATTAAAAGTCTCTTAACTGTGGGCTCCACTAAAACAGTTTCTTCCTTCAAGAGGGAAAATATCAGGGCACAGTCACAATCAAAGCAAAAATCAATCTCCAACCGTCCAACGTCTGGGATCCAACTCACGATCTTCTGGGCTCCTCCAAGGGCTTGGGTCACTTCTCCAGCCATGCCCTTTGTAGCACACATGTCGTCCTCTGGGCTCCAGATGCCTGTACTCCACTGCTGCTGCTGCTCTTGGTGGTCATCTCGTGGTACTGGAATCTCCAAAAGACTGCGTGACCCCTTCAGTCCTGGGCCTTCAATTACAACTGGGGCTGCACCTTCACCAATGGCCTTCCATGGCCTCTCACAGTGCCGAGCCTGAGCTGCTGTGTGACCCCTTCATGCCTTCAAAACCAGTACCATCTGGGTGACCCTTACACATTACCAAGTCCCACTGCAGAAGGAGTACAACCTTGCCTATCTCTGGAACACAGCCTCTTTGTGCTTTCAGAAAACACTTCCCAGAAGATGTCACCTCAACGATGCTGGTCTCTTCTTAATCACCGCTAATTTCTTAGCTCTAGCTAACCAGCATCAATAGTCCCAGTAATGCAAAGTTTTTGCTTTAGTAGTTCTGGTATCTTGTTAATCACAGCTGATTCTTCAGCCCCAGCTAACCAGAACTACAAAATCTTCACAATAAAAACAGCAATGGCCCTGAAGAGAGTCTTTAATTTTCCCTCTGAAATTTCACAAACCAGGCCTCCATCATCTTCACTGTTCTCAGCATTATCTTCCAAGCTCCTACACAACATCTGACAGAGCTCTTAACAACGAATGGATCTTCAAGCCCAAAGTTCCAAAGTCCTTCCACAGTCCTCCCCAAAACATGGTCAGGTTGTCACAGGAATACCCCACTCTGCTGGTACCAATTTGTTTTAGTCAGGGTTTCTATTCCTGCACAAACATCATGACCAAGAAGCAAGTTGGGGAGGAAAGGGTTTATTTGGCTTACACTTCCATGCTGCTGTTCATCACCAAAGGAAGTCAGGACTGGAACTCAGACAGGTCAGGGAGCAGGAGCTGATGCAGAGGCCATGGAGGGATGTTCTTTACTGGCTTGCCTCCTCTGGCTTGCTCAGCCTACTCTCTTATAGAACCCAAGACTACCAGCCCAGGGATGGTCCCACCCACAAGGGGCCTTTCCCCCTTGATCACTAATTGAGAAAATGCCTTACAGTTGGATCTCATGGAGGCATTTCCTCAACTGAAGCTCCTTTCTCTGTGATAACTCCAGCTGTGTCAAGTTGACACAAAAATAGCCAGTACACCAGGGAAAAGAGCCCGTGCCAATCTCAGTTGTAAATATGATAGCTGCTCAACATAAGAGGGCAGTTCAGGCTCTGCAGTGGTGTCCCACGCCTTTAATCCCAGCACTTGGGAGGCAGAGGCAGGCAGATTACTGAGTTTGAGCCCAGGTTGATCTACAGAGTGAGTTCTAGGACAGCCAGGACTACACAGAGAAACCCTGTCTCAAAAACCAAAACCAAAACAAAACAAAACAAAAACAAAACAAAAAAAGAGGGCAGTTCAAGTCTTGCCACTCTTGGTGAATAGCCATAGGTGCTGGTACTGGAATTGCAGGGATAAGACTTCCATGACTCAATATAATACATTCACTTCCAAGTTTAAAAGCAATCTTCAAGAAATGTCTGAAACTGTACTTACTATCCAGAAACAGATCAATTCTTTGGCGGCTGTGGTGCTTCAGAACTGATGGGGGCTAGATGTCCTGACAGCTAAAGAAGTTCCTGTCACAGGATTACCAGCCGCTGCCCACAGAAGAGCTGTTGTCCACAGAGGAACCTGGTGCGAACGTTTACCAAGTAGATCCCAATGGTGAAAGTCAGCTACCCTCCAAAATTGACGACTCCCCTAGACAGTAGGTGGCAGCTTAAGAGACACACCCTTGTTCGCTTTCACCATCAGCTTCCTCCTCCCTTTTTCTTTCCTTCTCTTTATAACAAGAAGGGAAGTATGCTGGCATCAGGATCTCTCAAACCTATGACATCACATAGCCGACAGAGCGACCTGCAGACCTTTTGCCAAGACAACAGGCACCATATTTCCAGAGTCCACTTGATTCACCTCCCACCTTTACCTGTGTTACATCATTTTCCATATAAATAAGGGGAATGCCACTCCCCCCTCTTTCCCCCCTTCTCTTTCTGTTACCCCCCGCCCCCCCATATTTACCTCTCACACGTGGAACTGTTTCGGCCTAGTGTGCTGTGTTCAGATACAAGCCACTATTTTAACACATCATGAGGTCCTGCAAATCATTGGCCATCCTGATGGGCAGGGCAGACAATACAGGACTCCCCTTTTCCACTAGTGAGTTATACAAATAAATAATGCATAATCCTAATTTCTCTGAGAAACCCACTGCCCTCATAGATATATTCGACTCTGTAATGGTTACTTATGAACCCTCTTGGGACAATTGCCAACAGCTTTTGCAGGTACTCCTCAGGACTGAGGAATGAGTGACAGTGACATCCCAGAAATTAGTCCTGGGTTCTAGTGGCAAGCCAATATAGATGTGGCTTTTCCCTTTGCCCTGATTGGGATCCAAAAAGCTCCTTTATAAGGAGAGGCTTAAGGACTACTGCCAGATTCTAATGAGGGGTCTCCAAAAGGCTGCCAGGAGGCCTAAAAATTTGTCTAAAGTGGGACAGGTCATACAAAGTAAGGAGGATACTCTAGGGGGCATTTTTGGAGAGATTGCTGGAAGCCTACCACACCTGCCATGAACCAAGCATTTGTTAACCAAGCGGTGCCAGATATCAACCGAAAACTCCAATGGCTAGAAAGATTTGAAGGTAAGCGCACGGTTGAGCTCCTGACAATAGCTGAAAAAGTCTTTAACAACAGGGAGACTCTGGAGGATAGGCAGACCAGGGGACTCCAGAAGGTGGTTTCTGGGAGGGAGAAATCTGATATCTGAGTTTAAAAAAAAAACTAGCATACGGAAGAGAAATGGGGAAGCAGGCCTGTTGTGGGAAATATTAAAAAAGATGGAGCTGGCATGTTCCTGCACTCACGCCTCTGCCCTGGAGGCCTGACTGGCCACGCACTGGTGGGCAATGGCTGACCTGATTCTATTTCATAAGGACTCTGACTCAGAACTCCACAATCTCCTCACCCAGCCCACTAGGTTCCTAATGGCAGGTTGTTACCATTCCAACCCCGTGTTTCAAATCCCCCCACGGCCTTTGTGGTGCACATCTGGCAAATCCACATTTTGCTGCTGTACCTTTCTCCCTTGAACCCAGACGAGCTGCAATGTGAAGGAAAACGCAACACAAGCTTAGTTCAGAGACAATGGTAACTCAATCTCTGGGCACAACAACTAAAACCTAATCTTGTAAGCCTTATTAAAATCCTATTCCTCTGATGGTGAATCCTTGTGGACCCACCATGATACCGGGGAACTCTAGCAGCTACATCTTATCCCTCTGGGGCCCAGTTCCAAAAAGGACCTAACTCTTTCCTGCTTCCTTTCTTCCTCCATCCAACCCAGAAGTCCCGCCTACTTGATGATTGGCTCCTTTATTCATTAGGGGATTGGTTCACAGGAAACCACCTGAGTATGAGCCTCATTCTTCATTTCGGACAGTCTCTCCCGGGAGAGCAAGCAGCACAGAGCCATCAACAACACAGGCCCTCTTCAACCATGTCAGGAGGGGAGGCCCTGACTCCAGAAGGATCAATGTGCATACTGGAATGAAAGAGGCCATTGGAAAAATGAATTTCCCAAGAGACGTAAGAAGGGAGAATCAAAGGTATTTGGAATAGAAGAACTGAATGACTGAGGGTGTCAGGGCTTATGTCCCCTCCATGAGTCCTGGGTAACCCTAAAGGTGGAGGGGAAGCCAGTAGAATTCCTGGTAGATACTGGGGCACAGAATTCAATCATAAAACAACCTATGGGACCCCTATCCAACAAGAGAACATAGGTCCAAGGGGCTACTGGAAGCAATCAATATTCATGGACTACCCAAAGAAAAGTGGACCTAGGAATGGGACAGGTAAGCCATTCTTTTATGGGCATCCCTGAATGCCTATATCCACTCCTAGGCCAAGACCTCCCAACCAAGATGGGGGCACAGATCCACATTGGCTCCAAGGGAGTGCAGGTCTTAAATAAGAGCAGTCCCATACATGTACTGACTGTGACCTTAGAAGAAGAATATAAGAATAAGAATATATGTCATCCTTAAATACCCATCCATACCTAGAAAGGTTATGAGAAAAAATTCTTGGGGTATGGGCAGAGAAAAATCCTGCAGGGCTAGCTAGATACTGTGCTTCAATCCTGTTGCAACTGAAGGCCAATGTCAGCCCAGCTAGAGTTCACCAATACCCCATGCCTAGAGATTTGATATAGGGAATAACGCTACACATAACTCTGGAAGCAAGGGAAACTGGTCCTTTGCCAATCAGCCTGGAATACACCTCTCCTGCCAGTAAGAAAACTCCACTCCAGTGACTACCAGCCCATACAAGACTTAAGGGAAGTGAACAAGAGAATAGAAGATATTTACCATACAGTCCAACCTTTACACTCTACTGAGTAGTCTGTCTCCTGAACAGGATGTCTAACTGTACTAGATCTTTTTTTTTTTTTTTTCGAGACAGGGTTTCTCTGTGTAGCCCTGGCTGTCCTGGAGCTCACTCTGTAGACCAGGCTGGCCTCGAACTCAGAAATCCACCTGCCTCTGCCTCCCAAGTGCTGGGATTAAAGACGTGCACCACCAACGCCCGGCTACTGTACTAGATCTTAAGGATGCTTTCTTTAGTGCTACTAGCACCAGATAGTCAGCCTTTGTTCACTTTCAACTGGAGCAATCCGTAGCACAGATTTAACTGACACCTAACATGGACTAGGCTGTCACAAGAATTCAAGAACTCACCCACCATTTTCGATGAGGCATAAAGACCTGGGTGAGTACAGGCAGGCCTACCCCCAAATAACTCTTTTGCAGTATGTTGATGACCTCCATCTAGCTGCTCCAGATGAAGACAATTGCCATTTGATGACAGAGGCCTTGCTCAGACAACTAGACCAGATGGGATACCAGGTGTCTATGAAGAAGGCACAGTTCTACCAAAGTGAGGTAACATACTTTGGGTACATACTTAAGGGGGCAGAGGACAATGCCTGCTATCCCAGGCCAGAAAAGAGACAATCTTCAGCATCCCCATCTCCAAGACCTGGTATCAGATTCATGAGTTCTTGAGTTTAGTGGGGGGTGGGGGGGTGGGGTGGGGGGGTATGTGTGTGTGTGTGTGGGTTTGTAGACTCTGGGTACCTGGATTCATGGAAAGCCCCTTTATACGGCCACCAGGGGGCAGGAGAATACTTTGAGCTAGACTCCTGAGATGGATAAAGCTTTTCACAAACTCAAGGAGACATTCCTTGGGGCCCCAGCACTCATCCTGTCAGACATTCATAAGCCCTTCTACCTGTACATAGACAAGAACAGAGGCATAGTCAAAGGGGTATTGACTCAGACCCTGGGCCCTTGGAAAAGACCAGTGGCTTGTCTGTCTAAAAGGCTGGACCCTGCAGCCATTGAGGGGATTCTCAAAAACTCCCCAGACTGCTGGATATCTAATGCCCACCTGGTGCACTATCAGTCCCCATTCCTAAACCTGCCTTGCATTAGATAGCACCCTGCTTCTGCCATGACCCTGGCTACTCTGATCCTGAACACAAACCTGGATGTCATGCATGACAGCTCGATAGTGCTGAACCAGGTTCACAGTCTGAGACCAGACAGACTGGACATCCTCTGGCCAGATGTGGAAGTGACTTATTTTATGGATGGGAACAGCTTCATGGAAGGTGGTGCAGTGGGGGCTCTTGACTCATATGGGCTTCAGCCCTACCACCTGGGACTTTGGCTCAGAGAGCTGAATTAATCACTTTGACACAGGCCTTAAAATTGGCAAAAGGCAAAATTGCTAGCTTCTACATGGACAGCCAATATGCTCTCACTATGGCTCATGTTCATGGACTCGTATATAAAGAACAGGGTTACTCCTTTTGACAAGAGTTTAGACTGTCAAAAATAAAAATGAGATCTTGGCCTTGTTAGAGGCATTATGACTACCCATCAAAGTAGCCATCATTCACTTCCCAGGACATCAAAAGGGCATGGAAAAGAGAACAAGAGGAAACAGGCTAGCTGATAGGTATGGTCTGCACCTTGTTGCTGGGCTCTGACAATGGACTGGCTTTTGTCTCTCAGGTAACACAATCACTTGTTAAGACATTGGGGACAGACTGGAAACTACATTGTGCTTATCACTCCCAGAGTTTAGGGCAGGTAGAAAGGATGAATTGGACCCTAAAGGAGTCCTTAACTAAATTACCTCTAGTAACTGGCGGTGACTGGGTGGTCCTTCTACCCTATGCCTTATATAAAGCTAGAAACACCCCCTATATTTTGGGATTGACCCCTTTTGAGATACTGTAGGGGAGAACTCCTCCCCTCCTAGCTAACCTTCAATCTGAAATTCTTGCAGAATATGACCATCAGAGATTTCTGGACATGGTGCAGGCTCTTCACAGGATGCAAAAGCAAATATGGCCAAGCATTTGTCAAATCTGTGAGTCTGCACTCCCTCCCCATTGTTTTGAACCAGGTGATGAGGTCTGGATTAAGAGATAACCACAAGACCCTTGAACCCTGTTGGAAGGGCCCCATACGGTGATACTGATAACACACACAGCTATAAAGGTTGACAGAATAAAGACTTGGATCCATAATTTCCACATCAAGCCTGCTGGGTGAGAAACAATTGAACAGCTGAAACACCGCAGGGAACAGCTTCTAAAAGATCAAGCACCCGAGGTCAGCACTGGATGTTGGCCAGCTATTGCCCATTCGCAGGATCTACTAAAGCTAAGAGTTCAAATACTCTTGGTTCTCAAGTACCCTGCTGCACCCTAGACCATAAAGGGTCCTACTAGATCTCCACAGAGCTCCTCATACTTGCTTTGCTTAGAAATCAGGCCATAGCAGACAACCCTCACCAAGCTGTTACCACCAAATTGATACTTTGAAACCCCAAGAGACCTAGTGAGAGAGGTACAGACTTTGACCCTAACTGGTCCGATGAGTACCACCTTTCCTGTTTTCAACCAAGACATTTACACCTTAGCTGGAGACATATGGAAGGATCCAGGATCATCATATCAGGACCTGCAAAAAGCTAGGTCGACTTGTAAAAAAGGCCTGGCAAGACTGATAATTTGCAACCATCCAACTGTTCATGTGACCAGGACAAATGACTAGGAGACTTGCTGTGGTACTGAAAGCTTCTTTTGTAGTAAATGGGGCTGTGAAGCTAATGTGCTATGGGTGCATGGTAATCGGGATCTTATCCAGATATGCAGGATAGTTAACCCAACACCTGGAGGACTGGTAGGCTCAACATGGGGGAGAAACCCATCCCCATCTCAATAACAGAAAGGAGACCAAAGAGTAGAGGGTGGGAAGCTGGAAAAATTTTATCATGAGAAAAATAGGGGACTCCTTTTCCAGATCTAAAAACAAAAAATTCCATCTGGATCTAACCCTGTAGCAATAGAATCAGTGGCCCCAGTGATGTTGATATCTGTTCTAAGAACCCGTGAGTTCAGCCTGTCTCAGATTCCTCTTCCCTCATAAACTCAGTCTTGTCCTGTTATCACACCTCTCTCTCCCTAGGGTCTCATCTCTCCTGTTTGGACTGTTCAACTTTACCTTCAATTTTATTAACTACACTACTAACCTTACCAGAGAAGATTGTTAGCTCTGCTTGGACCCCAGACCCCTATATTATACTGGCTGGTCTACCACCGGAAATTTGTTAACACCTCTAAAAAGCCCACCAAGGTATTCCTGGGGAACATCCCTGGTTTTGGGAGGTATGGCTTGTTGTAGGTGTGGTCTTGTGGCTGTGGGCTTTAATACCCTTGCCTTAGCTGCCTGGGAGCCAGTATTCTCCTAGCAGCCTTCAGATGAAGATGTAGAACTCTCAGCTCTTCCTGTACCATGCGTGCCTGGATGTTGCCATGTTCCTGCCTTGGTGATAATGGACTGAAACTCTGAACCTGTAAGCCAGCCCCAATTAAATGTCCTTAGAAGAGTTGCCTTGGTCATGGTATCTGTTCACAGAAGTAAAACCCTAAGACACCCTTCAGTGACTGCAAAGGGGCTGTATAGGACAGGAGAAGGGGGAAGATTAGATAGCTTCCCTCACCTTAAGCATCTTTGCGATCATACCCTTGTCATAGAAAGTAGCAACTCCTGCCTCGTGACTTGGTTTGCATGTACCTGGGGCCATCCACGGATACTCCAAAACTCCAGCCTGTGTGTTCTGGTTGCACTATTCCCTCGTTTACTAGGTTCCTCTCAGCACCTATAAGGAGACAGGGAAAAACAGGATTTGGGGGCCTCAGCAAGCCTACTTTCGGTGCTTGTGGGGTCAGGCATAGCCGCAGGAATCTGCGCTGGTGCTACAGCCTTAGTCAAAACTGAGCAGACTCTTCAGGCCATAGCAACCTTATGATTTCTATTTAGCTCACTTAGAAAAGTCTATCCATCACTTAGAACAGTCAGTGGACTCAATGGCTGAAGCAGTACTACAAAATAGAAGGGGATTAGAATTATTCTTTCTGGAGTGGGGAGGGCTCTGCCAGGCCCTGGGAGAGCAATGTTGCTTCTATACCAGTATCTCGGCATCATCAGAAATATTAAAGGCAGGTTTATTGGGAAGCTGCTCTCAGGCGACTTCACTAGGCCCAAAGGCCAAGGCCAGGGAAGTCAACATGGGAAGAGGAGCAGGGAGAAAGAGAAAGAGAGAATGTATAAATACATAAAGACAGGAGAGAAGTGGAGAGAGGTAGGGGTCGGGGTGAGAAGGAGCAGTAAGACCAAAATGTCTGGATTATGTAGGGAAGATCCTCTGGGAGATAGGCATCCCAGCCCCCAAGCTGGAAAGATCAGGATTGGGGACAGGGTATGCCAGATAGAGACTGAAGGATGCTAGGAGGCCAGGTCTGCTATGTTAAATATGCACCTCAGTCCCTTGTTCCAGGGTCTGAAACCAAACAGGAACAATCATTGTTTTAGGGAATAGAACACGTTGGCTAGCCATCTGGAAAGCTCCACTAGAGCCTGGGATCTCAAACTTAATTTCATCTTATGATCAAAATGGAGTCTGAAAATAAAATGGCAGCACTTAGGATAAGTCTCACTTGATCCTAACATAGGTGCTTGTTCTAGCTGATTTGCCAGTGGCTTGTCGTCATACTTCTTCACCATAATGGATTCCTTCTGGAACTATAAACCAAACTAAACTCTTTTCTTTAAATTGCCTTGGACATGGTGCTTTATCACAACAGAAAGGTATATTCAGTCCAGCCTGAAACTCTCTAGGTAGCCTAGGTTGGGACTCTTCTTGACCGAGTCTCTTCAGTGCTGAAATTATAGGTGTGAAGCACCATTCCTGACTCCAGGAATTCTTCTGTGACACAACTTTCACAGGCATTCTGGTGAATTTATCAAACTTACAAATGTTTATGTCATTTGCCTCTTCAATTTTGCAACCTAAGATTTTTATCTTCAGCTATACTTACACATGAAGTTTAACAGGTAAACAATTATTGGCATAAACTTGTGTTTAAACGTAAATTCTTTCCATATATAGCTGGTTAGGTGATTTCCAATATATCTACACAGCACTGTGTAGCCAAAGCAACAATATGCTGCTAGTTATGACATGCCAATCAATATCTGCCTTAGAGGAGGGAGAACATGTACCTCTGTACTTCCATCTGTATATTAGTTTACTCGCCTATGAGTATCAACATCTGCACAAGAGTATATGTGAAATTAGTGACGTGCTTTGCACATCTGATGGGAAGCTAGGAACAGAAAAGCAAACATTTTTACTTCATTCTCTGGTATACTAAGTTGGAAGCACATGGAAACAGTATTAAGTCAAAGTACATTAAAATATGCACTCATAGTTGGGCTGTGGTGGCTCACATCTTTTAATCCCAGTGCTTGGGAGGCAGAGGTAGGCGGGTCTCTGAGTTCTAAGCCAGCCTGGTCCACAAAGCAACTTCTAGGACAGCAAGGGCTATTACACAGAGAGATCGTCTTGAAACAAAAAAATAAATATCCATTCTTAGTGTGCCCAGTTGTATTTGATGTTCTTTCTCTAAGTGCCCTTTGCTTTGTCTAAGGAGTCATTTGGTTCTGTAAAAATCTTCCCTTTTTACATATGAAAAACTAATGTTTTTCTTACCTACATGACTACCAGTCGCTAGCCTAGTAACAAAGGGTTGCCCTCTTTCCCTTCCTTTCCCTTCCTTCTCTCCTTTCTTCCTCTCTGCTGTTGTGATGAAGCCATGATACATGGTGAGGTGTTTAGTGAATCCTCCGGGGCTACTTCTTCTTCTTCTTCTTCTTCTTTTAAACATAAACAACGGCCAGGAGTAGCAAAAGATGCCTGTACCTCCTGTGGAAGGAGGAGTAACAGGAGTTCAGGGTCATTCTCAGCTACATCATGAATTTTGGTCAGCAGCTTGGGCTGTGTGAAACTGCCTCAAAACCAAAGCAAACAGCCCCAAAGAAGCATCAACAAAAGGCATGCATACAGTATCTCAATCAGTCTCTGGACACTGGGAAATTAGCAGTGTTTCTTCACCTGTTAATTAGAATAACTTCCTCTGAATGGCTCTAAGGAAAGAAGTGATCGACAGAACACACAGTGAGTGCTGGGTGCCTTTAATTCAAGTAGTCAGGATTCTGAAGCAGGAAAATGCTTGAGTCCAAGTTCAGCCTGGCCTTCATTTGGAGAGTCTGTCTACAAAACAAAACCACAACAAAACAAAACCAAAGAAGCAAGACATAGTGAAGACTTTGTATTAGTCCTGTACAAATGTTGGCTATTATTTACAAACTAGAGTTACTGATTTAGTGGCTATGGAAACAGCTCAGTTGAAAATGCACTTTCTGCCGGGCAGTGGTAGCGCACGCCTTTAATCCCAGCACTCGGGAGGCTGAGGCAGGAGGAATTTTGAGTTCAAAGCCAGCCTGGTCTACAAAGTGAGTTCCAGGACAGCCAGGACTACACAGAGAAACCCTGTCTCAAACAAAACAAACAAACAAACAAACGAAAAAGAAAATTCACTTTCTGTGCAAGTGCGAGGACTGAGTTTGATACATTAAAATGGGGGAGGGAGGCTAAAGAGATGGCTACATGGTTAAGAGTACTTGTTGCTCTGGCAGAGGACCTGGGTTTGATTTCTATTACCACATGCTGGTATGCATTCATCCATAACTCCTACTCCAAGGGACCTGATGTCCTTTTCTGGGCTTTGTGAGAGTCCGACATGTGTACATATACACACATACAGACAAGACACTTACATATATAAAAGGTTTTTTTTAAACTTTAAATTAATTTATATTTTGGTTGAGACAAGGTTTTTTTGTGTAGTCCTGCTGTCCTGAAATTTCCTCAGTAGATCTGGAACTCAGAAACCAGCTCTGGAAATTAAGCTGACTTGCTAGACTGGCTAAACTAGTGAGCTCTGAGTTCAAGTAAGATAGCCTGTCTCAATATGTAAAGTGTGGAGTAATAGGGGACAGCAACTAATGCCAGACTGTGTCTCTATTTTTCACACTCATGCACACACCATACACATTCCCTCCACATGCCCCCCCCATATATACCCCTCTAAATACACACACACACACAAATAATTAATTAAGATTTAATTAAGATTTTAACAAAAAATGTAAAAACTTCTGTGAAGTATTCTTCGAACCTGTCTCTGGACATGCATGAATGGTCAGGCCAGAGTGTCACAATGGGTTTCTTCATCAATTGTCTTTCATTTTATTTTTTGAGACAGCATCTCATTGACCTGGCAAAAGTCCTAGGGATACTCCTGTCTCTGCTTCCTCAGTGTTGGGATTAGTCTCAAAGTGCTGTGGCCAGCTCTGACATGGATTTTGGAGATTTAGACTGAGGTCTGTGTAGAAGTGGGTATCAAGAAGCACTCTGCCCACTGAACCACCTTCCCACTTTTTTTTTTTTTTTATTAAAGTAATGCATTTCTCACCCCTTCAAATGCAATATATAAGGAATGGTTTGAACACTGTCCTATCTCCATCTCCCAGTGCTGGGATTACAGGCATGTGCCTGTATCATGTTAGTATTATATAGGGAGGGAGGGAGGGAGGTAGAGATGATGCTCATCAGTCAAAAATGTCTGCTGCTTTCAGAAGCAACCACATAGGATGGCTCACAGCTGCCTATTACTCCAGCTATAGGAGATCTGCTTTCCTCTTCTGGCCTCTGAGTGTACCTATACACATGTGGCATATACACATGCACATAAATAAAAATATGAAGTGTTATATTCTGAGTGGGCATCATGTTTGGTTGCCAGAGAGAGAAAGTAAGAAAGCAGAACACATATGTGTGTACTGGATGATGTCAGAAATTAGAACAAGAGAAACGCAAAGACCCATTTAAGAGAAAAATATACAAAGAAACAACCTTGGAGAGAAAACCACTGGAATGCAGGCAAGGAATGACTTCCAATGTTTGTTGCCTATGCATGTCTACCTGGTGATGTGCCACCTGCACTTTCCTGTTTGAAAAACAGCACTCAGGGCCTGACTTGAAGGAGAAACTGCTCATGGTCAAAGTGATCCCTCATGGTGTTTCCAGATTTATTTCTAAGGTTAAAAGATTTTGTGTGTATGCGAACACACAGGCACACACAGGAGCTGGAGTTGCAGGTGGTTGTGAGAGGCTTATCCTGGGTGCTGGGAACTTAACTCAGGTCTTCTGCAGGAGCAGCATGCATTCTAAGCCAGAGTCATGTCTCTAGATCTCCTATATAAAGCCTCTTAAGCCTAACCTGTTATTCCAAACAGATATCCAGGGCTTAACAGCAAAGACATTTCCTGTCACAGACACTCCTCCAGTTCTTCCTCTTAATCAGTACCTGTAACCATCTACTTGGAGACTTAAAAGATTTTGTTAGATGGGGGGATGGAGAGGGGAGCAGTAGCCTGGGCTACATGAGATATTGCTTCAAAATAATCTTGCTTGGGAAGTCCTGAAGGAAGCCAATGGATCAGCTGGAGCCGGAGTCATTGCAAATTGTGGGTCTTCCTCCCTGGGAACCAAATTCCAGTCCTCTGGAAGAGCTAGAACGGAAGGCAGGATGCTGCATGTTTGAACTTAGAATTTGGACTGATACATGGATTTGTCTCCCTTGCAGCAAGTCAGTGTACTTGGTCCCATTTAATAGCTTTATATATAGTTATATATATTTAAAACTAGGCTTACAAATACAGTGAGTTATTTATGTGCTCCTGGGTTGTTGGTGTGTGTGAAATTCCTGTGAAGCCAACTCCCTACCACTCCTGTGGTGGTAGCAAAGAGAACTGAGGGCCTTGTGATTACCAGACAAGCATCTTACCACTGAGCTAAATTCCAACTTCACACGGATTCCAGGACTGACCAGTAAGCATGGTATTAAAAAAGTCTGTCCCAGAGAAAGTATTCTTCTCTTCACCTCTCCAAACAGCAAGCCATCTGCCATTGTTTGCATTGGTTTATTTTTGGTTGTGTCACATCTTAATTTTTCTGTAGCTAAGTTGTTCCTGTCAAAAGTTAAATTAGATTTAGGGTTATAGTTAGAATATATTTGCCTATATTCATGATATGGAAACTTACAAATTTTTCTTTCATTTTTGTTTTCAGGCAGGACCTCACAGAGCCCATGTTGGCCTCAAAACCTCTCTATAGTCAAAGATGACCACAAATTCCCTTTGATATTTGTCAGATCTTCAACAATACACCTCATAGAACCTCACTTTAAGTGAGGCACTTGCTGCTCCCTTAGAAGAGCTTTATGGTTGGCTCTATCACATACAGTTGTGCTCTAACCTCCAGGCAACATCATTCAGGTTTAGCTATTTTATCTATGCACATTCAGAAACTTTTCCAGGAGCTATCAGTTCAGTATCTTAAAAGTGTCTATGGACCCTTAGTCATTTCTTCCAAGGTAGGCATTTGCGAGTACTGAATAGTCAAGCTCACCTCTGATGTTCCCATACTGGCACTATTTCATCTAAGAACAATGGTGGCTTTAGATGTGTATTTATTATGCTTTAAAGTTTCTGGAAGTGTTGCATATATTAAATTTGAATACTTTGGTACATATGAAAAGGAAACCACACAAACATAAAATGGCTGGACCAGCAAGATGATTCTGTGGTAAAGTGCTTGCTCCCAAGCCTCAAAGAAGAATCTCCAGAAAGTCGTCCTCTAACCTCCATATGAGTGCCACAGTACATTCGTACCCAAACACATAATGTAATAAAACACAAGCCAGGCAGTGTTGGCGTATGCCTTTAATTCCAGGACTTAGAAGGCAGAGGCAGGTGGTTTTCTGTAAGTTTGAGGACAGCCTGGTCTATAGAGCAAGCTTCAAGGTCAGTCAAGGCTACACATAAAAGCTGTCTCAAAAATCCAACACCAAACCAAACCAAACCACAACAACAGACAAAAAAATAAACAAACAAAACCAACCCTCCCCCCAATAACAACAAAACCAACCCCACAATGGCAAATCACATGCATGCCTTGATGCTAGAGTTAGAAATCACTGTCTTGTTAAAAGTCTTACGTTAAAATTTAGTCAACACTTGCAGGGTGTGGTAAATAATCAATTATTTAGTGTGGTGGCATGCACATGTGCAAGCCAGAGTAGGACACTGGGACTCTTCCTGAGCCTGCAGCAAGGCTGCCACCAGCAAGGCCCATGTTCCTACTGTGTCTGTCTCCTTCTCACACTACAGTGCTGGGAGTCAGTCATGCTTGTGCAATGAGCACTCTTACTTGAAGCCAACTCACCAGCTCTCAAGCTGTTACAGAGCAGCAGAAATTCTTTCTAGACTCTACTACACAGAAAATTGGGCCAATCGTAGTGGGTCACACCATTAATGGTAGTGGTGCATGCCTTTAACCCCAGCACTTAGAAGGCAGAGGCAGGTGGCAAGCCTGGTGTCCTGAGTGAGTTTTAAGACAGCAGGAGTTACATAGTGAGAATCAAGAGGGGGGTGGGGGAAGAAATTGAGAGCATCCAAGAGCCTTCAATTTCTGCACAGCTGGAAAAGGTAAACTGACCTCATCAGTGCTTTGGTGCAGCAGTTAGACTGTGTTAGAGACTGGCAGCATCTGATACCAAGTCTCTTCCTCAGTTACAGAAGCATAAAATAGGAATCTGGTCAACAGGCACCTTGAGTAAGAGCTACTCCCGGCCACCACCACCCCATTCCTTATGGCTGATGGCACCAAGCACCTTTTGCACGTTAAGTCTCCAGAGTGATGTCTATGAACATTCTCTGGGAAATGCTTTTTCCAAGTGGCTCAGGCGCTGACAAGAATTGTGAAGTGAAAACCATCTGTTTTCAACCAGGAATCAATCAACATAGAAGAATCCTCACTGGTGTACTGTGTACTAGGCCTGGGTTACGTCTCAGACCGTTTATGAGTATGCATGTTTGTGCAGGTGTGCATGTGTGTAAACCAGGGATTAACACAGCTGTCCTCTTCGATAACTCTTCACACCTTTATAAAGGCAGGGTCTCTCTGACCTTGTAACCCAAAAATTTGATTAGACTGGCTGCCGGCAAGCCTCCCCATTACAGAGATTACATGTTCACACTAATACACCCAGGTTTTCTAAATGTGGGATTTAGTTATCTACCACACCTTAAGGATCGAGCCATCTCCCCCAGATTTATTTTTTAATACTTACATAAAGTATTTATTTACTTTACAACCTAATACCAGCCCCTCTTCTCCCAGTACCAACTCCTTGCAAGTCCCCGTCGCCCCTAAATGTCCCCCCACTCACATGTTAAGTCGCTGCATCTACCCAGATTTTTATATACAATAGAAACAAACTATCATAAGTCACTACACTACTGTTTGGCAACACAGTTAATCTACCACATACCAACTAATGCATGTCAAATTCTAGTTTAATTTCTTTAACCTAAAAAAAAAAGGTCATACTTACTAAGATGACTTATGGCTGATTCCCATGGAGGACACCATCATAAATGCTCATTCTCTTTCTCTTGACCACCCTTCACGCCCCAGACAGGCTCTCACTATGTCCGGGAACTCACTGTGTAGAGACTTTCAGAGATCTGCCTGTCTCTGCCTACTGAGTGCTGCAATTAAAGGAATGTATAACTATGCCTAGCTGCACATGCTCATTCTCAGAGGTTTGTAACGTTGAATATTTGGTTTGTTGGTAGCAAAGCCTGAAATGATGGTTTTAATGAAAGGAAAAGTAAAATCCATGAACCAAAGGCGTGATATCTTATTAGATCACAACAAAAGGACAAAGTCCCTTCCCACAGAAAATGTAACAATTTAAACAAAACAAAAATGGTCTGTTTTATTTACAACACTCAGTGCATCTTATACATGACATATTTTCATTCCCCAAGTCTTTTGAGAGCAATTCCAATTCTAGTTTGTGCAAAGAATTTACAGAAAAACTTTAAAATAGCCATTAGACCTTAAACTTAAATCCTAAATTTTGATATTTCACACTATATTAATAGAGGACTACTTTTAATTAAGAAAAACCAAACTCTGCAATTAATTACTACACTCTGGGATCTTTAACTCAAATACAAACTGGATTAGCCTATGAAATAATACCATTAGATTTGGATAAATTATTCCAACCTCCCATCCCCAATAAAATGCATGCACAAATTAAACATGGTAATTACATTAATGATATTTCAACTTTTATTTTTGGACTCTCTCAACTGTTTGTTTCTCAATTTAGGGTATAGGTATAAGATCAATGCAGTTGGAGAACTCTGACACGGCCACGCCCTGCTTCACAACAGAAAGGCTTTTCAGAGAGCCTATTTCAGGGAAACAGGTGGCACCAGAGTTTTCTGAGTTGATGACAGAAGCCAGTTCCTCTGTTCAGTGACAAATCACTGCCCCGCCACACAAAGATCTATAGAGAGGTAAAGAGCAACAATTTTAAGAGAACTGGATTTTGACTCATATACCTGCCTCCTTCTACCCGGGTGGGAGTTGGGGGGGGGGGGGGGAGGGCCTAGCTCACAAGCCAGCGAGAAGGAAGGCACAGAGGCAACTTCCACACTGACCTACCCAGTGTATCGCTGTGCTTCCACTCCCATAATACATATCTCTTCAAAAAGATGGTATTCTTACTGCTAAGTGTAGTTACCACCTCCTACAAGTGATTGAATCAGGAGATACTGAACCGAAAAATAAAGTTTCTGATTTGACCTAGCCCAGAGAATTATAAGGAAAAGGAACAGTGAGGTAGAGTTGAGAGAGTTCAATTAAACTTGAGAGCACTGACCTTGGCACACTCTGTAATTACAAACCCCTCATTAATCTCTCCTTGAGACATATCTTGGCATCCCCTGAGGGAACACGAAGCTCAAAGCAGCCATCTGAAGGCTCCATTCGTGGCACATCAGCTATTATTCACCTCAATAGTGAAGCAAATAAAAACAATGCTACCTATTTCTGAATTTATTTAAACAAGTAAATTAATTTAGAAATCCCATTCAAAGAAAACTTCTGACGACATGTAAACATACTGCCATGTTCTTGAAACAGATGTTAACACCCAATAAAAAAGTTGTTAATCACTTCTGAGGAAAGCTGTCCATTAATAAGGCCAGTCTTCAACAGAACGAAAACCATTTTAGCTTTCCTAGTTGACAATACTATTGAACTACAGTTTAAGGACAGTGTTTAATGGATAGATCAGTACCATTGGTTATAGCTTTTAAACAGGTTCATTTCTGGCGCCACATGAAAACAAGCCACTCACATCAATAAATCATGGCTTTTTTAAAAAAAAATCACAATTTACTAAAGTGATGTTAATTATGGTCCTTGTCAAACACGTTTGGTAAAGGCTATTTACAGTGTACATGGCCGAGCATGCACTATTAACAGTTACAGAGAGGCCTGCCACTTTCCTAGGGATCACACAGTGCCTGAAAATGGTGACAGATCATACGTCATTCAAATCAACACAGTTTCAAGCAGAAAATGTTCCTTTCTGTTTTTAACCACAATTGCAATAGTTACATGAAAATTCTTATAAAAACATGAATCCTCTTCAAGAAACTGATGCATATTCTACTCACTACAGGAGGTTAAGGCAGTAAAAAAATGTATTCCTGATAACCGGAGGTCTCCACAATATCAATTAAAGCTGTCCGACTACTTTTGCATTCTCCGTCATATGCTCAAAAGTTGCGAATTACTTCATTTTTAAGGTAAAAAAATTACTAGCAACTAAGAGTTGACACTGGAAAATTGCTAGGGAAAGGAAAAACATTAAGTTGGATTTGCCTGAAAACTTTTCAAATCATAAACAAGAGCATTGTTAGTCTCAGTCTTAATGTATCAAACAAATAATATATTTACCTTTCTTAATTTAAAATATACTGTTATTTTGAATAATTCAAGTAATGTTAAGACTATCAAAAATAACTTTGTAAGTCATACAAGTGTCTGTCAATTGCATTTTTCAATGTTTTAATTTAGAACTTTTAAAGAACTGTAAACTAAACCAAGACAGTTTAGTTAAATAAATGATAAATGACCTTTTAATTTGCACTTGTGATTCTTTTAATACAAACTGCTACAACAAATATGTAAAGATATGGCAGATTATACATTTGATCAAAGCACTTTGATTTAAGCATAAAACAGATTCAAATGGTCTAAGGTCGTGCATAAGATCCAAGGACTTGCCTACTGGCCTCAAGGCAGCCTTCTCTCTAATCAGAATCCATTCATTATTCCTCAGCTGCAGAGGAGACAGGGCACAGTCTGTTGTAAACAGGTAACTGTTGTAAAACCAGGATAATAGTCTTAAATTATGATCATTCTCGTTCAATTGAAAAGACTCTCCCAAGTGTCTTCTAGCACTGTGTAGTATGTATTCTGTTGACCTCTTTATTTCATAAATTAACTTTCCTTTGATTCCATTTTATGGTGGTTGTGTTCAGTTTTGTTTTAAAAATTGGTTTAAATTTATATAAAACTCTGTACATGTTCACAAATTATTGCATAAACAGCATAATCTTCAAGACAGTGTTTGTAAACACATGTCCAATTCAGGAAAAAAAAATTCACGTTTCCCGTCTGGCCTTTTTCTTCTTTTTTATTTGTTTTGGAGATTCCCAGTTAGTTTCAGACTTGGCTAAATGGGAAAAAAAGGGAAGGAGAAGGTGAGGAGAGAAAAAAATGTAAGGAGGATAACCAGTACATATCAACAATATAAAAGTAACAACTATGGTGCCAGGTAGTGGTGGTGCATGCCTTTAATCCCCACACTCGGGAGGCAGATAGATTAGTTCAAGGCATCGCTTGGTCCACCTACCAAGTTCCAGGACAGATAAGGCTACAAACAGAGACCCTGTCTCAAAACAACAAAACAAAAAAATGAAACATAAAACAAAACACCCACTCCACAAAACCAAAAAGTAACACTGATGAAAAAACTCTATTAATGTTAACATTTTACTGTTTAATAAGTCTTCCAGTCTTGGATATTTTCAAGTTAGCTATTCTCTGCCTCCCTTCTTTTCAAGCCCAGGGTATTAATTGTAACTGCTGACACTGAACTAATGGCAACCTACAGAATCTGCTTTTTCTTTTTCTTTTCTTCCCTCCTGCCTCTTTTTGAGAGGGGACAGCCTTATGTTGCTTAAGCTGGCTCCTTGGGATAGACAGCTGCTGAAGGAGGGAAAAGGAGTAACTCAAGGTCCCAGAAGTCCCAGAGACATGTGCAGATTAAAGGGCAAACAGCCAAGCAAGCAGGCATGCCCCAAGTGGGCTTCTCTTTATCCTGACTGCTTACATCAGCTTAGCAGCCTGGCCCTCACAACTCAAGCCTGTGAACTTTCAAGGGACCACACATTTTTAGAAGGCAGTGCTGTTCTACTATCTCACCAGACTGCTAAAATCTTACAGGATGTAAGAAAAGACGCAAGACAAACAAAGCACTTACTCTGTGAGGGAGGCACACTGTTTTGCTTAGCATTTGACTTGGGCTTGTCTGTGTCTTGTAACATCGGTGGCACTTGGGAAGAGCTGTTGTCAGAGTCACCTTTTGATAAGGTAATGGATGGCTCGGCAGAGATAGCAGGAGCAAGAGTCTTGATAGGCTATTTTGGAATAAAATTGTCTCAGAATTTTGTAAATTTTATATAATATGAAATAGTAAAGCCATATCCAGAGACTAGCAGCAAGCAAAATTAAAATGGCTTCTGATTAGTTTATATGTAGCCGTGTAATTTATTTCTGCCCTCTAGAGACACAACTAAACAAAACATCATCTATAGCATCTATGAATATAGCTTGAGATAAAATGATAAGCACTGCCTGGTGGTGGTGGTGGTAGATGCCTTTAATCCCAATACTCCAGAGGCACAGGTAGGGGATCTCTGTGAGTCCTAGGCCAGCCTGGTCTACAGGTTGAGTGCCAGGACAATCAACAAACATACACAGGTTAAAATTATGAAAATCTAATTTCTTTCTTTCTTTCTTTTTTTTTTTTTTTTTAAAGTAATCTCTACTAACTTGGGCTACCTGGCAGAATGAACAAGGGCACACACTCCATAGTGGGCTATCCAGTTAGTTTGGTTCTATGTTGCCCACATTGAAGAAAAAGAAAAAGTTGAAATAGCTACTGAATCTCAAGTAAGAGAGAATAATTCTACGTTTTCATTTTCTTGATTCATCAGAAAAGTTTAAATCAATGTACCAGCTTTGAATTCATGAAAACTGTTAAAAGACAAATATAGTTACCTATTTAGTCCCCCCCCCCCCCCCACCGCCCCCTTTTTGTTTTTCTTTTGGACTTCCAGTCTATTAGAGCAGGCTAAAAAACTAGGCTGGCTCTGAACTCAGGACATCCTTCTTGCTGATACATCGTCTAACTTCAACAAATGCAGTGTGTGCATCCCACAAGCAGACTGTGGGAATGCTCCTATTGATTGGATTGACCTGTCTAGATCTTCAGATATGGAGTCTAATACTGAAAATAAAAAAGTTTAGGGTAGTGACTAGTCAGGGCAGTATTAAGAATGCTTATTTGGAGTGCCTTGAGGCAGAGAGAGGGATGAGTGGATCTTTTCACTAGCCAGCTTCACCTCTACCATCACTCAGAACACAAGGGGGAGGTTATGTTTCTCTTGTTCCTACTCTTCCTAGCTCCACAGACACAGTGATGGGAAGTGATGTGAGTTCAGCATTCCTTCCTTCTACAGAGGTACTGCATCTACATTCATGTTGCTCTGTATATTACCATATACTTTCAGCTTTATTACTACTTCTCATCGTCTTTCCCTTCTATTTCTCACTTTACTCGCATCAATTCATAGAAAGGCTCAAATGCATTTTTATAAGATGACCTCAAGCATAATTTAGTCGAAACACTAAATGTCTCAACTAGAATGTCAAAACTATTCTTTGCAATAATAATCACATTTATGTATACTGAGATTATATCCTTTTATCTCAGAATACTTTTAGGGATTTAAATACATCAAATCTACGTGTGAAGTATGACTACCACTGTTTTGGAACAATGCTGTCACTATTCCTTCTTTAGCAGCCAGTTTACTAACATTAAAGGGTTCCTCAGACAGATGTTAACGGCTTGTCCACTGTTGTAATCTAGTTCCTCAAATAGCAGGTGCTCATGAACCTCAAAAATAATGTCTGAATGTGTGAGTCAGGCAATTCAGTAGAATGTTATTTTATTTAAATCTTTAAGATTATGTATGTTTGCCTACAAATATGTATGTTTCATGTGCTTGGTGCCCAAATGAAGTTACACGTGGTTGTGAGCCACCATGTGGGTGCTGAGAACCAAATCCTGGTCTGCAAGAGCAAAAGGTCTCCCCAACCACTGAGCTTTTAGCCCCCTTACTTTAGTAAGGCTCAGTGTATTAGTAACTATCGTATTTTTGTTTAGAGACATCATGATCAAGGCAACTCTTAGCAAAAGAAAGCATTTAATTGGAGGCTTGCTTACAGTTTCAGGGTTAGGCATTGTGGTGGGGAGCATGGTGGCAAGGATGGCATCAGAGCAGTAGCTGAGACCTACATCCTGATCTACATAGAAGAGAAACTGGATCTAGCATGGATTTGAAGATTTTTCCCCCCCGAGACAGGGTTTCTCTGTGTAGCCCTGGCTGTCCTGGAACTCACTCTGTAGTTCAGGCTGGCCTCGAACTCAGAAATTCACCTGCCTCTACCTCCCAAGTGCTGGGATTAAAGACATGTGCCACCACTGCCTGGCTGAGCATGGCATTTGAAATCTCAAAGTCCATCTCTAATGACACATTTCCTCTAACAAGGCCACACCTCTAATCCTTCTAAAACATTCAAGTCTATAAGCCTATGGCAGGTTACCCAATTAGAAACCATGTTTTCATTTCGCAACACCTTTCATAAATTAAGTCTCTTCTGACTCATCAATATTTCCAAAGAAGGAATATGATTAAAAAAATGTCATGGTCAGGTACAAAGGTACATGCCTAAAATCCCAGCAATTGGGATGCAGAGACAGGAGGTTCAGGAATTTATGCCAGCTTTGGCTAGACAGTGAGTTTAAGGTCAGCCAAAGCTATATGAAATCTTGTCTCAAACAGTAACAACAAAGCAAAGCCAAATGAAAACCAAATTAAAACAAACATAATCTTAAAAAATTTAAACAAATGTTTCATTTTGGGAAACTGAACTGATCACATTAAGGTGTATACTTTGAGTTAATGTGGCTGGTGAAAGCACTTTTTCTTTGGTCCTCTATTCTTTAGGAGAAAGCATGATATAGCAAACCCCTTTAGCACTGGGGAAATCTGTTTCATAATTGGCAGTGGGCGCTTAAAACTGCAGGTAGTACCTGGAACTTGCTTTGTAGACCAGGCTTTCCTTGAACTTAAGAGATCTTCCTGCCTCTGCCTCCCGAGTGCTGAGATTAAAGATTTGCACAACCATGCCTGGCTTGTTCTACATTTCCTCTCAGGTTTTCTTTGTGGTTTAATTTTATATGTTCAGCATAGTACTTTAATAAAATATTGATTATTGTATAACTATTAAGGCAACAAAATGTTATTATTCTTTAAAAGTTACCTGGCTATTTTTGATGAGTACTTCAACTGGATCACTAGTGCTCATGGTCTTCAGGGAACAAGCTTTCTCCTGTTTTGGTCGGGTTTTTGAGGTATTCACTGGAAGCTCTTCTCTAGTGTCCTTTTCTAGGTCTTCTGTGTCCTGCAGAAGAAAGCTGTTTATTATATTAAACTTCTTGATGACTATAACAATTGATTGTAACAATTATTCTTTATTGCTTAAAATCCACTTTGTTTATTGTCCTGAAGACACCCTAAAGTGTCTTCACTTAAAAAGGAGTCCAAGCCAGGTATGGTGAGCCTATGGCTATAATCTCAATACCTAGGAGGTCAAGGCAGGAAGACTGCTACAAGTTCAAGGCCCTCTTGAGCTACAGAATGAAACCCTGTCTCAAATCCTGTCCCCTTAAATTATATATACTAACACAGATCCTAGAATGGGAACCTTTGTGATCCTTATTTACAAGAGGAAACAAGACTTTAAAAACAGCATTTCATTCAGTGACTTCAAGGTGTAATGTGTGTGTGTCTGAATATATATATATATATATATATATATAAAAATTATAAAGGGTAGATAGAGAACTTCAATCAGTCATGATATTTAAGTCATGTAATTTCAGAGATAAATGTCTTAGTTTCTTTGTTCCTTTATTCCCTTAGCTGTAAAAGTTTGCACAGGAAATGTCCATCTAAGTTTTAATATATTCCATGTTCATTGTTTATATTTTTAAAGCTTAATAAAATAATCCTAAGTCATATTACATGCTTACATATATAGAATGTACTGCATGTCAATGCACGTGAATGTCATACTCTAGTGACTATTTTAGCAACTGCCCAAAATGACTGCAAAACTTTCCTTTCTGGGCAGTGTACTCAGTTGTATCCAGGCCGACAACTTGAATCTGATACCCAGCACCCATATAGAAGAGAACTGACTTCTCAGCAATTGGCCTCTAACCTCCACACATGCACATGCGCACACACGCGCAAACACGCGCAAACACGCAAACACACACACACACACAAATGCCATTAAAAGTTTCCTTCCAATACTGCTAGTCTATGAAATGTGACATGACAGTATTGAGTTTGACTAGCAACTAAAAATTCTGATATGAATTTAAAGTTTAGTGTGTAGGTTTTTTTTTATTGTTTTCCCTTCTCTAGACAGGGAACTTGAACTAGACATAGCCTTGAACTCCTTCCTAAGAACTAGGATTAAAGGTATGGACTACAAAATCCGGGCAGCCACCTTTAAATTTTTCTGAGACAGTGATGCTCACTGAACCTGAAGCTCAGCACTTTGGTAAAAGTGGCTGGACATAGTTTCAGGGATTTGCCTGTCTCTTGCCTGCCCTGCCCATCTCTGCTGAGGTTGTGATTACAAGCACACATCACCATGTCCAGTATTTTTTGTGGGCTCTAGAGATTTAAACTTAAGTTTTTGTATTTGTGGAGTAGGTCTTTCAGCAAATGAGCCATCTCCCAACTTCCTATTTTCTGATGAACTTGAAATGGTCCTCTAGGAAGTCAGAGACGACAGAGGAGTTAGGGGTACAGGAAGTACTCAGGGCATGAAGATTAAAGTACACGGATCAGGTTTCTTCAAGACCAGTGAGTCCAAAATTCTACCCTTCATCTCCCAAGGCTTCTGTTTTCTATTGTCTTGGAGGATCATAGTGGCTTAGGAGACACTTGAAGCACCTGTACTTCACAATCAAGTGGCGTGTGGAAAACAATGGAGCTGTATTATCCTTGACCACTTCTGAAGTATATGGAAGGTCATGGTTGTTAACTGTATGAAAAGTAGCCTGGTTTGGAGGCAGGAAATAGGTACAATGCTCTTGGGGAATGTTAACACTGGAGAGGAGGATTAGAGGGTAGGTAGAAAGGAAAATGGAAGTGGCCCATGTCTGTCCCATCTATATGCTGGTGAAGCTAAAAAGGCAGCTCTGGGATTTGTTTTGTCATGTGTGACCTTGTGCTGCCTTCCCCATCTCACCATTTCATAATAAAAAATACATGTCTAATTTTATTTAGTTTTAAAGGCATAAATCATTGAAACATTTTTTAGGGTGACTCAATTTTTATTATAATAATATAATGTATTATATTAACATGTTAATGTATCTAATATCTAGATATCTCTAACATGTCTAAAATTTCAAAATTCAAACTTTCCTATTTTAAGAACTCACTTGAGAGGGCAGTGGCCAGGATCACTGCTGCTTTTGTACTGGAATTGGGTTCGACTACCATCCACCTGGTGGTTTACAACCATCCATAACTTCAGTTCCAGAGGATCTGATGGGTACTAGGACTCATATGGTACACATACATACATGCAGGCCAAACACTCACTCGTTTTTATAGGTTGTTCACATACTTTAGTTCAACTCTATATATCTTAGGGCCTACATATCACCTTTCACACCACCGACAGTGGGTGCATCATAACGAATGCTCATTGTTCAGGTACAATACCTGTGTGTGAGAGTTATCTTCACCTTGCTTCTTCTTTTTCTTCTTTTTCTTTTTAGATTTTCCAGTTGGAAGAGCTCCCTCCCCTTTTTCTTTATCATCATCTGAAACCTGATGTTAGAAATAAAATACTAAAGTAAATCCAACTGGTTAAGCTTATATTATTCAGAACAATTGTGAAATAATTTCAGTCACTATGTTTGCTCTTTATCTTCAAAAATATAAATTAGAATAAGCTAATTAACAAAAATTTAATAAAACTTTTAAAAACTCACTGGCTCTGGCCCTCAACAGCTCTAGCACTTGGGAGAGTGGGCCCTGCACCTTGCCTGTAGAGCTGCCCCTAACGATGAGGCAGAGTGGGCTCTGGGAACTGGGATGATGCCCTCCTGGCTCCTTGTCCTCTGTAGTAATCAGGAGAGCTGGCTGGGCAACACCTACCTGGGCAACACAGTGGAGTTGGCTCTAGAGGCATGGGTGCAGATGGGAGACGGAGAGTTTCCATTGCCTCCTACAACGGGTAGGCTATCCAGGCAAAGCTGAGGCACTCACCTTGGTGGTGCCAATGTGGGAGAGCCAATACACTGACTACCTCAGCTACCACACAGGTTCAGATCAAGGGCTTTTGAGTTGGCCCACCCCAAAGTCTCTATCATCTGTGAACTGCTGGAGCTCATGAAAGGGGAGGTTGTGCTGATCCAAAGCTACAGGATCGCCATGACACAGGAAAACCACAGGTTAACTGGAAGAAGTCCTGGTGAGGATCCAATATTGATGTCACAGAAGCCAGAGATCTAGAACCAGACCAATTACTCACTGAACATTTGCAAGTGAAAATGTGTGGACAGAGAGGTACACTGTAGACAGATAAAACTATATGCTTCCATGACAAGATATTTTCTATGCTCTTTAAAAAACAACTTTCTTTTGGAGGGGGGGTAGGTTGCAAAGCTGGAGGGCAGATACGAGTGGGACTTGGGTACATGATATGAAATTCAAAGAATCAATAAAAACTTGGAAAAAAACCTCAGTGGATGAGAACAGGAGGATCAAGACTTTAAGGCCAGCTTGGGCTAGATGAGGCCCCTCAATCAACATTACCAACAACTCTCAAACTCTAGGTCCTAAGAGAGGACCACTACCTTGAATTTTTGTGTACATTCATTTTTTTCTAGAGATTTATACAGACATAAAATTTTATAGAACTATACAATATCACTCAGCTCTTGCTTACTGATTAATTCATTTCCAAGTGTCTATTCATACTTTGTTGAATACAGCTTTAATTCCTTTTTCTTTTTTTTAATTAGATATTTTCTTCATTTACACTTCAAATGCTATCCCAAAAGTCCCCTATAACCCTCCCCTTGCCCTGCTCCCCAACCCACACACTCCCACTTCCTGGGCCCAACCAGGCCATCCTCTGCTACATATGCAACTAGAGACACAGTTCTGATGGGTACTGATTAGTTCATATTGTTGTTCCTCCTGTAGAGCTGCAGACCCCTTCAGCTCCTTGGGTACTTTCTCTAGCACTTTCATTGGGAGCCCTGTGTTCCATCCAATAGATGACTGTGAGCATCCACTTCTGTATTTGCTAGGCATTGGTATAGCCTCTCAAGAGATAGCTGTATGAGGGTCCTGTCAGCTAAATCTTGCTGGCATATGCAATAGTGTCTGGTGGAATTCTTTTTTCTTTTCTTTGCAGTGTTAAGGATTAAATGCAAGGCTTTGCATACAAACTAAGCAAGGGATCTACCACTGAGCAGCTGAGCTGCACACACACATCCACACCACTCTCTAGATCTCAAACTTTATTCTTGACTTTATTTGCTTACATATAATAATGCAGTGGACAGTAAATTATAGCCTATCTCAAGGTCTACAGTTTTTCCTTCCTGGTGTGTGTATACAGACAGATGTCTGCACATCTGTGTTTGTATGACCGTAGGCCCATTTGTAGCATGTATGGGGGTCAAAGAGTCCTTGTCTCCCATCTTAAGACAGAATCTTTTTAATGTTTAATGTCACGTATACCAGCCTATGTGGCTCAGTAATTCCTAGGATTCTCGTCTCCACCTCCCATCTTAGTGAAGGACCACAAGGATTAAAAGGTATGTGCTACCAGGTGTGGCTTCATGTGAGTTCTGGGCATTTAGCAACTCAGATGCTCATGCTTGTATGGTCATCTCTTCAGCCCTTTCCACATATGTTTATACAAGCAAATTTCAATTTTATATTGTCTAAACTTACCTGCAGAACACAGGGCTTCCTTAGACTCTATGGCTCTTTGGTAGCTAGTCTGCCACATCTGCATTAAAATCTCTACCCTCACCCCCCATCCTTCCTCATACTGTGTTTTACCCCATCCTTCCTCATACTGTGTTTTACTGTCACCCACTGCCTCTCCTCCAGTTCTATCTACTTTTCCTCCTGAACCTTGTTTGCTAATACTTCTTTTTAAGAAAATTATTTATGTGTATGGATGGGTATTTTGCCTGTTTGTGCAGCATTGCTCTATCTGAGGCATTGGATACCTTGGGACTGGAATTACAGATGGTTGTAGGCCACCATGTGGGTGTTGGGAATCAAATCCAGTCCTAAGAGTAGCCAGTATTCTTAACCCTTGAGCCACCTCTCCAAACTCTAATAATAATAATCTCTTAACTTCTGAACTTTACGAAATATGGCTTTAGGTCCAGGATTCTCTTAATCTTTTTTGATACTGAGGACTGAACTCAGGGCCTTGTACATGCTCAGCACATGCTCTTCCACAGAGCTATACCCTCAACCCTGATTCCAAACTTTGTAATGAAAATGCTCTAAATTACAAGAAGTAAGTACACGGACAATCTTTAGGTCTAACCACTCTGTTTCTTATGGTGTTCAATACCACCTCCTTCCTGAGACTCAATAGTGCCTGCCTCTGTGCCCTAGAATTCTCCTTAGTCTCTTTAACAAGTATTTACCTTTTGATCATTAGAAATAGGTTCCTGGGACTTCAGAAGTGAAGCTCTGTCTTCATCTACCCAGTTCCCCCACTCCTCTGCTGGTGCATTCCAGTCTGAGCTAGGATCAGCAGAAGACAAACCATCTAAAAAATAATAATTTGAATTAGTTATCTGTCATTTTGCCAAAAGCTAAAATCCAAACACTAAAAGTTCTTTATATGGAATTAAGCTGTAGTTTTAAACTATTATTCTTTTCCCTGAGCATTTTTTAAGAGCTAGGAAAAAGCGAAAACATTGTCCAAATGTTGCTAAGCACAAGATTTAGTGGAATTTTTAGACATACCACAAAACATATTTATTAGTTATTAATGTTACTCTCCTTTGTCAGTCTTCTTAATCTTCACTTTTTCCTCTGTCTATTTTTAACCTGGCCATATTTTTATACCAATTTATTTTTTAGGGTACAGAACTAAGCTTTATTTAATAATAGTACCAAAATTATATACCCTCATAATACACTTGTCCCATCCTTGTAAGTTTTTCAAGATCAGGCTCTTCAGGTTTACCAAATCATGACAGACTATGTAAGCTCTTTTTTCCTTTTTCCTTTTTCCTTTCCTTTCCTTTCCTTTCTTTTCTAATACTTCTAGCCTCCTAACATTTTCAGATGATTCAAATGCCTCTTTTTTGTTTTGTTTTGTTTTTTTGGTTTTTCCAGACAGGGTTTCTCTATGTAGCCCTGGCTGTCCTTGAACTCACTCTGTAGACCAGGCTGGCCTTGAACTCAGAAATCCGCCCGCCTCTGCCTCCCAAGTGCTGGGATTAAAGGCGTGCGCCACCACCGCCTGGCTCAAATGCCTCTTATCTCATGATTCTAAAAGTATCCGCGCCACCCGCAGGGTTTTCGTCACCACAGTCTTAAATATATGTTTATCCTAGCATTCTGAATCCCAGTCTCTGGAGGCATTGCCATTTTACTTAGGAAACTATCACTGGTCTATGCTAGAGGGGAGCACAAGCCTTTGCTTCTCTTTGGCTAAGTTAACTCTTCCCTCTTTCTCTGCAAACCATTCACTCTCACATACATTCTTATAGTATCCAATTACAGCCAAGTTTTATTTAAGATGACAGAGATTATACTTTACTTCAAAGTGGTCAATAAATCTTCCTAGCATTGTTTAACTATAAGGAATCTATCAATTTCTCACCATTTTTTAATGCTACTAATACCAAATACTAAGGTTTTTTCACATGCACTCTATTGCTTCTGGTATTTCTACAGCGTTCGACTGATCTGTTCCTAGGATAATGCTAAACATGACTTGAACACACATTTTAGCAACAAGGAGGCACATGTGCCTATTTTATGCTTATTGTTACTTTTTGCTATTTTAATTTTCCCAGGTAAACTTTTTGTTCATAGGAGAGATACTCATAGATCTTCACAAAAGCTTTAATACACATCGAGAAAACCAAAGAATGAGCTGAGAGAATGCTCACAGGGAAATGAACAAACAAACGAACAAACAAAACCAAAAGATTCTGCATAGTATGCTCCCAAACTTATGTGAAGAAGACACACATTAATAGTAAATATTGCCAATTTCCTCTCCTCATGAAGAAGTTCCTTAGTAAGCTCTAACTATGTAGTAGAACCAGAGTTAAGTTGGTCCAAGAGTTTTAAGACATGTGCAGAAGCCATTCTCACATGCAGCTAACAGTCTAACTATTCAGTGGAGATATGTAAACATAATAAAAGAATGACATATTTTTACCACAGGGGACCGTGAAAATAGAAGAGTGGGAAGACCCAAAGTAAGCAGAGCTTATTGTTCAAGAAAATGTGCAACAAGTGATTACAAGGGTGAATGAAGGGTGCTACAAAAGACAGACTTTTCTTCCATCTCAAAATGGATCATCATGTATTATGAGCTGATGAATATTCAGTCAGTACTTTAGAGTACTAATATAGAAGTTAAGAACAGGGCCTCATTGTCAAACAAATGTTCATTAATAACCCTTTATCAATGTGACACAACACTGCTTAATTTTTCCTCCTTTTCTTTTCAAGACAGGGTTTCCCTGTGAAGCCCTAGATGTTCTAGAACTCAGACATCTGCCTGTGTCTGCCTCAAGTGCACCATCAAGCCTGGTTTAGTCCTCCTACACACTGCCTCCTGATTTGCTTTTAGGTGCATTGGTGTTTTGCTTGCATGTGTGTCTATGTGAAGATGTTAGATCTGATAGAACTGGAGTTACAGACAGTTTTGAGCTGCCATGTGAGTGCTGGGAATTGAACCTGGGTCCTCTAGAAGAGCAACCTATGCTCTTAATTGCTTAGCCATCTCTATAGCACCCTGGCTAAGTTTCTTAATATTAAGGAGCTCTAAATAAACTTCAAGGAATGCTAACAAGATGATATAAGATACACTTAAAGCAGTAGTTCATAGCAATATAATAAACAATCATCAAATGGCAGCTATTGTTTTTAGTATCAATGATGACATTAGGCATTTATAATTAAAACTGGTGGATTTCTGAGAAATGTCTATGAGATACACCTTGCTCTTTATTTTAAATGCTAGGAATTCATTCCAGGGCCTTGCCCATTATAGTTACATCCCACCTCTAATATATTTGGTAACTTTATCCATTAGTCTCATCTCTAAGACTGATTTCTAGAAAAGAGACTATCAAGTAGAGTTCAGACAACTAAATATACAGCATACTACTAACATATGACACATTTCCTCAATGGATATTATAGAGTGTGTGGGAAGAAATAAAAATCTAATTTAATATTTAGTGAATTACTTTTTAAAAGGCATAGAAAAGATAGCTTTCAAGCCTGGGAAATAACTGCACTCTCTGGTTCAGTTTCTGTAAAAACATTAACAGAAGCATAAATCTGTGGTGACTACATAAAATCCTACGCTATTTTTTGTTTATTGAGTGGAGGATTAATTTTTTCATTAACTGTGATCAAACAAAAGCTACTTAACAGCTTAATAACCCAAATCCAAATACTACCCAGAGATTTTCCAATGACAATGCTCAAGATTCAAAGGTTTACTGTGTTAACAAACTATGTAGTTTTTGTCTGTTTTTGTAGGACAGGGCTTTGTGCAGGCTAGGCAAGCACTCTTATCAATGAGCTTTATCCCCATCACTAATGAACTTCTTGAACAGTTTTCTTAAACATAGTCATACTGTATAGCCTACCCCACTCCCCACCCTTGACTGTGTAACAGCCCTGTCTGTTCTGGAACTTTCTCTGTAGACCAGGCTAGCCTTAAACTCAAAATACTTCTGCCTCTGGGATTATTAAACAGGATAATTTCCCTACCACTATTTTTTTTTTAAACAGTCTGCCAATGCCTTTTAAAAAAGCTATAATATATATATATATATATGGGTAAGGAATTTCTCTCTTCATTTACTCTTGTGGAATGTTTTAGGTTCAAGTATAGCATTGTTAGCCTCAATCTGGGGAACAACTATTTTTAACAGAACTCTTGTAAACAGTAAGTTTTATGATTTAGTAAAACACAGCTATGTTTGAAAGACACTCTCCAGTGTTTAAACACAGTATCAATACTCCATTGAATAGCTTTTTGCTCACTTGACCTTCCTTTGTCATCAAGTTAACTTGTCCCGCTGCTGCTGCTCCAACATTCGCTCACAGCAGACCCCATGTTTCCAAGCTTTCATCTCAGACTAGAGATCAGAGACTCTCCAGGAACATTCCAGGCTTCTGGCACCAGATTCGGACTATTAAAGCACCCTACCCTATGGACTAAGTGTTGTCCTACAATTAGAAGACTGTTGATTCTAATTTGTGGCAAGCTGATATTAAAACCAACTATAAGATACTTTGTATTTCATTCTATAAATCAGGAGTAATAATTAATGAGTATAATAATTCAGTGAGTTAAAAAAAAACACAATAAAGATGATATACATACACCAAAATAAAATTCAGAGAAAATAAGTTAAAAAAGAAATTGTGGACATAGAACACTGCCAATATAGCGCAGACAACATAAAGAAGGCATTCTTATATATTAAGTATAAAATTTTCTTAGAATAATATCTTGTTCAGGTTGGCCCTGAACTTGATACTGACTATAATCTAGAAAAGATTTTTGAATCCCTGATCCTGTCTCTTCCTTCCAAGGGCTTCTACCTCCCAACTACTCAGATTTCACTCATTTACCTCCACACTTAGCTTTCAAAAAAAAAAAAAAAACAAAAACAAAAAAAAAAAAACAAAACCATATTTTTTGAGTCAGACAGGATTTCTCTGTGTAGCCCTGGCTGTCCTGGAATTCATTTTATACACCAGGCTGGCCTCGATGTTAGATGTTGCCTGACTCTGCCTCCTGAGTGCTGGGACAGAAGGTGCGTACTACCACCATCCAACATTTTTCTGTATTTTTATTTTATGTCTATGCATGTGTGCCATGCCCATGGGGGCCAGAATAGGGTATCAGATCCCATGGAGCTAGATTTCAGATAGCTGTGAGCCATTTTGTGTGTGCTGTGACTGAACTCAAGTCTCCTATATGAGCAGCAAATGTTCTTAGCCCCTGAGCCACTTCTTTAGACCCACCAGGACCAACCCCTCCCAATAAGATTGTTTATTTAGTAATTCATTTTTTGTATATTCATGTTTATGTATGTGGAAATGAGAGGACAACTTGTAGGAATTGGTTCTTTGCTATAATGTGGATTTTGAGGCTTAAACTCAGGTTGTAGTAAGGCTTAGAGGCAAGAACCCTTATCCTCTAAACTATCTTCCCAGACCACACTTTTTTAAGTATCTAGAATCTTACCAATCTTACACTTTTATATGTAGTTTTTCTTTCTTTTTCAAACTATTTCTTTAGCAGCCAAGGATGGTTTTTCATATTTAAAAGTTTTGTACGGGTAAGGTAAAAATGTCCAGCAGGAAACCTGCGGCTGCTTGTGCGGTGTTCTCATTAACGCTCAGCAGCCCAGATCCTTTACTGGTGCTCTCCTGTAATCACTCCCTGTGATTACTGTAGACACAGTTATTTTTTCCTAAAGCAGCATAGATTATTCTGTCTTGAAAACCCATGCTTTTGCATCCTTATACACCACTATAATTTAAAGTTTTCTCAAAACTATTCAAAGTATGCAGAATAAACTATTTGTTCTATATAGATACTTTTATTTTTTGTTTTTTTTTTTTCCAAGATAGAATTTCCCTGTGTAGCCCTGGCTGTCCTGGAACTCACTCTGTAGACCAGGCTGGCCTCGAAGTCAGAAATCCACCTGCCTCTGCCTCCCAAGTGCTGGGTTTAAAGGCATGCACCACTACTGCCCGACAGATACTCTATTCTAAATCCAGGATTAAAACTAAACTTTCCAAGCAAGTACTCTTAGTTGGGAATCGTGGTACACACCTGTTATTCCAGAACTCAAGGATTGAGAATTTGATGCCAACTGGGCAACAAAGTGAGAAACATCAACACAACACAGCAAAACAAGTCTTTTTTGTTTTTCAGGACAGGATTTCTCATGGTAGTCTTGGCTGTCCTAGAACTCACTTGGTAGACCAGGCTAGCTTTGAACTCAAAGATCTTCCTGCCTCTGCCTCCAAAATGCTGGGATTAAAGGTGTGCACCTCTTCCCCCAAGACACACACAGAGTCAGTCAGTCTTGATCTCATCTTTGGAGATGGGCCTCTCTAATCATCTTTCTAACCCCATTTCAATCTTTAAGGGCTCTGCTTCATTCACTGTGTTACAAGCTTGCCTTCATGATGATTATTTTTATTTTATTTTTTCCATTTATATATTTTTATGTGTTGTGGCATTTTGTCTACATGTATGTCTTGTGATTGTTATTTTCACTGTGACTGTAACAAGCAGGTGTTAATGAAAACAAGTGGTATAAGACAAGACCAGCAAGGCTTAAATTTCTTTTCCATTTAACTAGCCTGTAGAAAGTTAAACTTTTTTTTTTTTTGGCTTCAATTCCTTTATCTGAAAAGTGTTAGGAAAAACTGCATCTACTTAATACACCTGTTTGAAGTATTAAGTGAGATGCAGAAATCTGGGACCAGTCCTGGGCAGATGATTTGTGCTTACTTTCATCACCATTACTACTACTAAATCATTACTTTTGTCAAACAGTACACTAAACATTCTACAAAGAACTGCATGCAATAGCTGGGACTGTGGTGCCTGCCTTTAATTCCAATACTTGGGAAGCATAGTAGGAAGATGGATCACCATGAGTTCTAGACTAGCAAGGGTCATTTAGTTAGATCCCCCCTACCCGGCCCCCAAGCACTATACACATATATAAGAATTACCAAGTTTTTCTTTCAGGAGGTTTCAACTCAAAAACAAAACCCATTTAAAAAAAAAAGTCAAAGAAAGAAATAACATCCAGAAGATAATTTTAAAAAATTATTTAAAACCTTTTACATAAAACATTAAATCTATACTTTCTTTTCTAAAATAGAGAGCAAAATGACAGAATATATGCAAGGTAGGAAAGAATGTGACATACAAATTCAGAGGAAAGAATGAATTCTGAAATTTGGAGTTCTGGGAGGTGGGCAAACCTTATAAGTTCGCAATTTTAAATGAAGATAGTAAGCTTTTTTAATATGGAGACAATTTTCTTCTTCTTATTTTAACTTTTATTTTGAGACAGGATCTTGTATTCTTGTCAGACTGGAACTCCTACATAAATCAGACTGCCTTTTAACTCACAGAGATCAATCAGCCTTGCCTTCGCTTCCTGGCACAATGGGGTGCCACAATGCCCAGGTTACACACATACACAACTCTCCCTCCTTTTTAAAAATTCTTTCTTTTAAACATATGTTTCTATTGGAAATTGGGCTATGGTTGTCAATTAGCACAAAAATGTGCATATATCACAATTAATTCAAAGCCATAGCTATTGTCTATTTCTTCTTTTATACTAAAACCAGCAAAATAAAACTATTTATTTAAAACAGAAAAGAAACCAAAAAATTAGTCCTACAGAACTAATAAAACTAACACTGCCTTAGTCATTACAGAAAGTCAGTTTTAGTTCCATAAGTATTCAGAGTCAAGTTCCAAGTAGTATATATACAGTTGCTGTTAAATTATATTACTATGACCTATAAAAGGGGTAAATTAGGATTAAAATAAGACATAAAGCATGAATTCAGGGTGCTAAAAAGAAAATTCTGAGAGAGAAGTAACTGAAAAAATTTAAAAGGACATACTTAACCCAGACCATTCATCATCGATATAAGGTTGATTACGGCTAACATCCCACTGATAATCAGAAGTGGTAGACTGAGAAACTGGCTCAGCAGTAGATCCTTAAATGAAAAACGAATGCAATAAAATTAAAAATGGAACTTCCTAAGGATGTTTCACAACAAAAGTTCTAAACTTTTCACATGGACTCTATTTCCTATTTTTCCTAAAAGAAAATTTAGACATAACAAAAGAGTTAAATGAAAAGCAAAAGTAAAATTGAGGGCAATTTTAAATTGAGTATAATATAACTAGATCTGAACACCACCACCACCACTTCACAACAATTAGAATCTGACTTGTCGTCTGCAAATTAAAATGTCGAAAAAAAAAGTTCCATTTGTCTTCTTAAAAGATAAAGCAGTAAAAGAAAAAATCTCATTGCTAGATGCCTCGGGACTCAGAAAAGGCGATTAGGAGATGTCTGAGTTAGCTCAACTTTTAGGCCACAGAAAGTTAAAGAAAGAGAATTAAACCAGAGAGGTGAGACAGAGAAAAGTCAGAGAAACAAGAGTTGCTGGAAGTTTAGAGTTATGTTCAGATGCACTGAAAAGAAGAGAATATTATTTTCTAAGTTTAGTTGTTGGAAAAAGGATGAGGGGGAGGGGTTACAAGGTTTCTTAAGAACCAGATGAAAGCAGTGGTGGCCCAATGTCCAGAACTTTTTATGCAAAAATCTGAAAATAGTTTTGGGGCATAAAAGTCCATGAATGTAAGGTCAAAACCAATTGCGCTACGGCTACAAATTAATTTTAGAATGCAAATTAGCATTCTATCAGGTGCACAGAGACACACATATACATGCTACCTTTTGAATCCAAATTTCATGCGCATTAAAGAGTCCTTAGGTGACTCTGATAGTCACTTGGATTCAGAGCCACTGACAGGAAAAACTTAAGAAATACAGGTTCCTGGTTAGAATAAATAAAACTAACAATCACTTCATTACCTCATAGTCTTAGTTTTTACATTTCCACTTAGTTATGTAGACGGATTGCTGATATTTCACTAATTATATACTCAAAATGGTAATATATTTTAATGTTAAATTAAGCACATCACCCTACAAATGTGGTTAATATTTAGCATATCAGCCACTCAAGTTGCATAAATATAACCTCATTACTTCAGTAGCTCCTACTGCTTTCTCTGAATGTATGTGCCGCATAGTCATAAAATGAAGGAAATAATGAACTTGCTCTTCTGGAAATGAAATATGGTCAACAAGACGAGGAGTTAAACTGCATCTTGTAGGTCAACTCCAACCATAATTGGCCCATTAACCAAAGAAAATTTCCTATTTTTTAAATGGCTGAAGAAAAGGTCAAATGAATAGTGTTTTTAAGTCAATATACTTATTTGTCTTTGATCTCTAACTGCTTTCTTGTTATCATGGGAGAGCTGAGTTGATAGTTGTGGCAGTGACAGTGTGGCCCACAAAACCTAAACTATTTACTATTTGCTTCTAGGCAAACATGTTCCAGACATCATGAAATGACATCATTAGTAAAGGAAGTCCAGGAAGCTTTGTGAATCAAGTAGTATAAATCAAAGTGCCTCCCTACTTATATATTTGATAAAATATGTAGCTTCTGTTGATTAATAAAAGACCTATCCATTTAAGTGATGCTGGATTGACAGTTTATAGTGTATATACTGAATCAACAGGTTCTTAAAATAGCTACTGTGTATGTGTCAAAGAGAGGCTTATTTATAAATTCATAACAAGTAAAAGTGAATAGAAATATGCCAAATTCAACTTAAAGTTTGGTAGAGTGTACTAAGCATGTCCTAACCCAGCAGTTCTCAATCTGTAGGTCATGATCCCTTTCACAGACCATCAGAAAACACAGATATTTACATCATGATTCATAACAGTAATAAAATTAGTTATATGAAGTAGCAATGAAAATAATGTTATAGTTGGGGGTCATCACAACATGAACTGTATTAAAGGGTCATAGCATTAGGAAGATTAAGAACTACTGTCCTAACCTAAAGGGAAGGTCTTCCAGGTGTATTTATACTAATAAATTGCCAGTGGTAGACCACAGAATCCATATCACTGGCATATAAGGACTTAGATGCCCCCTACAACTTAAAAAGACCTTTGCTATTACATATATTAATTATGTTGATAGCAATATATGATGTTAATCAATTTTCTAAATAATAAGTACTAAAATCAAACAAAAATGTTTTGGTTAACTGAAGGAAAGACTGTTTTTCACATACCAGAGACAGCAGAGTTAAGTGTGAGAGATGCAAAAGAAGCAGAGTTCTGTTGAGAGGCACTCACTCCCCTAGCCACACTAGACCAAGCAGCTGGCAAAATAAAAAACGTCACTTGCAACCTTCAATTTGCAAAGAACTTGAAAGATGTACAGATTTAAAACTATGATAGCAATATTTAAAGATTATCTTAAAAAATGAGAACTAATATTCTAGCAATAGCTATTATTTACTGAGTGTCTACTATGTGGATGGCTCTTTTATACACTGAGTTCTAATCCTTAGAGCAACCCTGCTAGGTCATTTTAGAGCTAGCAAAATGATTTGCAATACTTAGAAAACTGCTTAGGTCTAACTGTTTCCAAGCCTACTCGTTCCACTATACAATCATTTCTATCATAATTTAAGCAGGTACTTTACACTAGGCACCAACTTGGTGCCTGACATTCATTACAATCAATTCTCACAATTACTTAAATATGAGGTTCATCAGGCTATATAACTAAATGCCCAACACACTCCTAGCAGGTCTGTCTGAACTAGTCTATTCGTATTTACTACACCATGCTATCTTTTAATATTTTCAAAGTATTTTTCTGAAAACAGAATGACACTTTGTAATAGTAGGCTACATAAGCGTGTAGCACTAGAGACTTTCTGACCTAGTGACAGCCTAGGTTCTTAGTGTGTAAGTACATGCCATGATGCCCACACAATGACAAGCCACCAAGCATGCATTTTTTTAAGGTGGCTTGTTACTCAGCATGGCAGCATACACACCTCCTCAATGACCCATCATAAACTTAATACAGTTCTCTTTCAATTTCAATAAATTTTAAATCCAGCTAGGAAAGCCCATCTATCTAATTTGCTGCCTAATTTTATCTGTAACAATACTAACCAAACACTACCTAAATCCATGCTCTAATAGTAAAACTATAAAGCTTCTATAAGTAAACTAGAAATATATTACAAGGTCAGTATTCCTAACATTATTCCATAAACCTGATCATTTCTTTTACTAAATATGAAAGGATACTTTTAGTATGGCAATTTTGTTCTTTCTGTTGAAAACGATGGTAGGAATTTAGAGATTATCTTTGTAGACAAGATTTTTGTTTTTCTAGATAGTTTTTGGACATTACAGGTGAGGAGAGCAACTTGAAACAGAATTAGTGAATGAATCACAATTTGCTTGTTGAGAGATTAGTCTTTTAAAAAGGATGGAAAGCTAAGGAAGACATTGTGGGTGTTTTGTTTTGTTTTCCCTCACAAACTAAGCACTTCCTTGTATTCAATACTACCCAAATTAAACTAAGGTATTAAAAATATCTGCCGTAACTACAACAGAAAAAGACTGCATGTTCAAAGTATGGCATGGTAGCTCACAACTCTCATTTCCAACATTTAGAAGGCAGACTGAACTGTCCATGAGTTCCAAGCCAGCTTTGTAAACAGTTTTCTAGGCTAGCTAGGGCTACATAGTGACTCTGACAAAATAAAAACAAAACTCCCGAAAAATAAAATAAAAAATTATTTACTATATGGGGAATTATATAATTCTTTTTTGTTTGTTTGTTTGTTTTGAGACAGGGTTTCTCTGTGTAGCCCTGGCTAGCCTCGAACTCAGAAATCCCCCTGCCTCTGCCCACCCAAGTGCTGGGATTAAAGGCGTGTGCCACCACGCCCGGCTTTTTTTTTTTTAAATTCAAATTTAAAAAGCCAAAAAAGAAGCATAAGGCCACTAGACAAACAGCAAAGAACATGAATAGGTAACTGGTGAAAGATGCAGAAATGATCAATTAATTCATGGGAAAAAAACCTAACTTGCATCAGTGATTTAAAAGTCAACAAAAAATAATTTATGTATTTTTTTGCTTATCAAAACAGAAGACTAAGAAAAAAAAAGTTCAACCTTGGTAAGTAAGAATACGATAAATGGTCACTTACACTGAAGATGAAAGTATGAGAATAAATGAAAATACACTAAATACATTCATATCTCTTTAACCCCAGTTATTCCCAAGAATCTATCCTAAAAAAACACACTAAATGTAACATTACCTAAAATAGTTTTTAAGGTCAGATACAGAGTGCTACAAACCTAGGTATAAATAGGTAAGTAACAATATTATATTTAAATGATACAGCACATAGAGCCACTAAGTAAGCATGCTTATAAGAATAGGTAAGACCTTTCTAATCAATTTGGGGATGGGGAAAAAGAAACATAAAAATGCATATTCAATTTAGTTTATTTTAAAAACCAAAAATTATACACAGTGGAGGAAGAAAAACAAATACAAAAACTGACTGCAGCTGTCACTAGGTGGTATGATAATATGTTTCCCCTTACTTATTTGTAATTTTCCATATTTAATAAAGATTTCTTTTTCTATAATGTATAATAAGCACACATTGCTTAGATCAATGCCTTTCAGTAGAAACAAACTACTCAGGTACTAATTTTTACCATTAAAATCTAGGGAAAAATAATTATAACAGGCATGTATATATAGGCTATAAAATGGATGCTATAAACTTCTCTAGTACTTTTATTTACTATTTTTATTTAGATTCAAACTGCTAAAATCTATTATGTCTACTCACACATTACATTTATGATATCACTAAGAATATACAATTATGGGCTGGAGAGATGGCTTAGTGGTTAAGAGCACACTGACTTCTCTTCTAGAGGTCCCGAGTTCAATTCCCAGCAACCACATAGTGACTCATGACCATCACCCTCTTCTGGTGTGTCTGAAGTCAGGTACAGTGTACTCATAAATAAACAAATACATAAACCTTTAAAAAAATATATATCAATATCACACAAGTCTATTAGTTAGCTCTACTGATGAGCAAATGTGATCAAGAATGTGAAAGCACTACACAGAAAGTAAAGGATGTTAGTCATGTTAGTGGCTCTATTCTGTGCAAAGAATCTAAGATAAGTTAATTATCACCATTACTTCTGCATGGCAAGACTAGTATTTCTTTGTGTGTGTGTGTGTGTGTGTGTGTGTGTGTGTGTGTGTGTGTGTGTCTGTCTGTCTCTCTCTCACAGTATCTCCTGTAGCCCAAGTTATTCTCTAACTCATTTGGGACTGAGGCTAACCTCCCGATCCTCCAGCCTGGGATTGCAGGAATGTGCACTACTAACATGCCCAGTTTAGGATTATTTCTATTAATGGCTTGCTTTCCTTCACAATTCCTAAAAAATTCAAGCTGTATCACATTACCAATTTTAAATAAATTAATTTTTTTTCTAAAAGTTCTTACCAATGCCAGAAAATATTGAGCGATCACTCCAATTCCTTCCCCAGTCTTTCCCATTTGCATTAGTATCACCAGTGTCTTGAGTCCAAGCCGATGGCTCTGTTTTCCTCTTGCCTGCAGAAGCAGGTGGGACAGAGTTCCACTTCTCCTCACTCAATTGTGAGGAGAGTTTTACAGACTTTTCACTCCAGCCTCCTCCATTGACAGTAAGATTTTCATTCAACCTTGAAGAAACTTAAAAGAAAATAAAGATTAAAAACAGATATATGGTTTCTTGTTAAAAATGGGGTAATTCTGTAATCAGTACTTAGTACTTTTTCCTTCCCTCTTAGTGTTCTTTAAGTAGCCTGAGTATAAGAAGGTAAGCTATGAAGTTCTTTCATAATTTTAAAGTTTGTTTCTGAGATAGGGTCTCACTATGTAGCTTACATTAGTCTCATGGTTCTCCTACCTCTCCCTCGATATGCTGGGATTACAAGCATGCACCACAATGCCTGGCTAATAGATTCCTTAATTTAAAAGTCAACAGAACATGCATACTAGTGATGTTCTCAATAGCAAAATGACTAACTGAAAACACATATCTAGTATACTCTGAATACTCACCCACTATGAAAATGAAGACTTCTCCTTAGTTACATGTTCTTTCCTTAGATATAATTTTGTATATTATATTACGTATAATGACTGCACATTAGAACCAAATGAGAAATTTAAAGAGACTCTATGGCATCAGCCAAGACCAAATGAATGTCAGGACCTCAAGGATAGAATCCAGGCTTTGAGTGTGTGTGTGTATGTGTTTGTGTGTGTGTGTGTGTGTTTGTGTGTGTGTGTGAGAGAGAGAGAGAGAGAGAGAGAGAGAGAGAGAGAGGGAGAGAGAGATTGATTCCAAGATGGGTAGCCAGAATTGAGACATGAGGCATGAGGGCATGGAGCAAGCAATGGTGTTAAGACCAAGCACAAAGGGATGGAGAGATGGCTCAGTGGTTAAGAGCACTAACTCTTCCAGAGGTCCTTAAGTTCAATTCCCAGCAACCACATGGTGGCTCATAACCATCTGTAATGGGATCCAATGCCCTCTTCTGGTGTGTCTGAAGACAGTGGCAGTGTGCTCACATAAATAAAGTAAATAAATCTTAAAACAAACAAACAAAAAAGAACAAGCACAAAATGAGAAGGTGACACTTTTCCTGTGACACTTTTACTTTTAGGCTGGTATACTGCTCTTCCTGCAGTGATGAAGAATGAGCGAATTAAGTTAATTTTGTTTGTGAAGCACTCAATAACCTTAAACTATATTCATTATAACATATTTGATAAGCCATTAAAATTTATAAAACTACATTTTCTTAAGATACAGGATAGTCTTTTATCCCAAACATGCCCATATTACATTCATGTCCAACAAAGATCCTTCTCACTTGGATTAAATGATGCAAGAAGCAAAACTGTACATAAATTACTACTGAATGTTTATATATATATATATATACACATACACATGTGTGTGTGTGTGTGGGGGGGGGGAGCTACAACATACCAAACTCTGAGTATGAATGATCTTCCTTTTCCATTTTTCAAATTCTCTGGACTATGATCATATTAATTAAGAAATTAAAAATAACTTTAATCCCTTTTCTTTCCTTTAACATCATATAAGGAAAGACACACGTAGCCAAGTTTCTATTTTGATTGGCCTTCAGGTTAAGTGTCATGTAATTTCTCTCACCCTGCAGTGTAGAATCTCCTTTTCCAGACTTAAAGTTGCTAACTTGAACATTTAGATGAGAATCACCTGGGTCGAAATAGAAATAAAATTTATTTAATACTAAACAGGCCACTGTGCACATTAAATCAAGCGGAACATACAATTGTGATCTATAATAAATTGCTCCTTCAAGTGCCAGTTTTGACATTGGAAAAAGTGATTTTACAACATATTTCACATGTTCACAGGGAATTGAGTCTTTATCAATTAAAATGCCAAATCCTAGAAAATTGCCAAAATACAACTAAGGGACCATTATTCTGCAATGCTTCTGAATTCTGAAGGTTCTTTTAGGTAGGAACTGAAACATTGAGCTCTGAAATTGGATTCAACTTTGCCTCATCTTAACATGAGCTGCCTTTTCAATAATCCCAGAAGCAAGCACACCAATTTAAGAAAACTGTTGCCACATTTGGGATTATAACATAGGAAATATGGTTAAAAAGTGAGAATTTATGTTTTAACATAAAAATTCCAATTCTCTGGCACAAAATAAGCACAATTATCACAATGTACCAAAACCAAACCAAATTCAAATCCCATGAAACACAAAGTGCAAGCAAGGCAGGCATGCCCAGATCAGTAAGAGTCACCAACAAAAACACTCAAAGCATTGGTAATATATGACAGCAGAATGAATAAGGAAAGTTCATTACTGTACTATGGCAACAATTTCAGTTAAGTCAGCAGGCAAAACAAAACAAACAAACAAAAAACAAAGTTAAGAAGGTGATCTGCTAACAACTAAGGGATAGAAAAAAGGGAGGTCACTAACAAAAGACAAAGGAAATAAACTAGTGCTCCCATGAAGTAGCTATCAATATTGGATTGCTTACGCATCTGAGTACTTGGTAGGAAGGACATTGGCTCAATCATCTTTGAAATTCTGGTTTAGCTTTATTAATACCTATAGAATTGCCAGAAACAAAACAAAAAACTGGGGTGGATAGACAGAACCTGCACTAACCAGAACATGCTTGTTTCATCTTGGAATGAAAGTGCCCAACATGCAGAATGGTGATAAATATTCCATTTAATCAATGTTTTATCCACTGTAAGAAATGGAGATGTAAGAGGATTGGGGCAAAGCAACACACACAAGGAAAAGAAGCAACAACATTCTCTAATGTGACTCAAGGCAGAAAGGCAAATTTTAATTTAATAAGCCATTCATTAGGCAATATTAACAACACTGCTGTTACATGGTAAACCAGGATGTGGTTCACAAAACTCTCATGAAGAAGGGTATATCAGCACAAAGTTAGCAGTTCAAAAAGATTGTGACATATTTTGTACATCTGGCTTAAAGGAGTTTGATTTGATGTACCACTCTTATGTTCCACTAATATACCTTTATTCTTCTTGGAACCAACAGGAAATGATGCAGTTGTAAGTTGCTCGGTGGTAACTGTGATGATATTTTCTATCCCAGGGATAGTTGAATCCAATGAACCAGAATCAGTCAGCACTTTATCACGTTTACGCTGTTGTCGTTTCTCTCTGTGACTAATTTTAGTTTCCCAGGCTCCTGACATAGCCCGAGAAGAAAGATGTTATTCAGTAGGGAAGACAAAAAAGTTGTAGTTTTGAGGGGAAAAAAATAGGGTGGGACAGATATAATAAATTTAGATATTAAGCTAAAAACCAAGAGTGCTGATTATATTAATTTACCCTAAGAATTTATCCTAATCTCATGTTATACTAGGGAAAAAAACTATTTTTATTCTAGTTTTGTTTCTAACAAAATGTGTCAACTACAGTTAAGAAAAAGTGACAGAAAAGAATTGTCTCTTATCTTTTTATCCTGTTGGGTAGAAGTGACAGGAGAGTTATATGCTCCTGATACATGAGTTTAGGGTATGATAATAAATGGCTTATTCAAGAATTTTGCACATAGCCTTTTAGGAATGGTATATTTAAGAAAAATGGGAAACTCCAAACCATATTTATAGGAAACAAAGACAAGATGAATGGCCTCTCAATTGCTCACAATATTGAGCAAACATAAATTTAAAGAATAAATAAGCACTATTAGATGCTTAAATGATTTAGATAACCAAAGTGTTTCTTAATAACATCACAGATCTTTATGATAAAATTTATGGCAATTAAAAAGTGCTACATACAAGATTAAGTGAAACAATGGAGCTTTTATACCACACACCTCAGTTTAAAAACTTAAATATTTTCTATAGGCCTTTCCCTTGCTCAAATACCTTCATCAACTTCCTTTCCATCATGGCGTGAACTGTTTTGCACTGCTTTAGCATCTGACTTTGATTTCTTCTTATTTTTCTTTGACTGAAATAGTAAAATAGAGTATTACTTGTTTTTGAAAAGGTAGGAGCCAGTAAAATACATAATGAAATGTATGAAACTGACAACTAAGATATTTCAGTTTGATTAAAAAACCAGTGTATTAAGGTAGCAATGAGAGGTTATAACTGAGTGGTTGGTTACTTTATGCTAGTTACAGTAATTTTCTAATTTATTCTCCCCCCTCCCCCCCAAGACAGGGTTTCTCTGCGTAGCCCTGGCTGTCCTGGAACTCACTCTGTAGATCAGGCTGGCCTCGAACTCAGAAATCTGCCTGCATCTGCCTCCCAAGTGCTGGGATTAAAGACATGCGCCAACACTGCCCAGCTTCTAATTTATTCTTTAAAAATACAGAAGGTATTACCCCATTTTAGATACGAAAAAACAAAGGTAGAATAGGTTCTACCGTGTCATGTTAAATTTAGTAAGTAAAGTTAAAATGGAAGGTTTGCTTGGCCCCGAAACCACACTATGCTCTTACACAAAATGTGTCCTATATTATAGTAGAAATAGAATACTGTAATATACTGCTCTAGGAATAATGAAATTACAATCCACCATCACTTTCCAAAGGAAAATTATGTACCAAATAGTGGTTTGATTGCATAAGATATATTGCTGATACCCTATGTACTACTAATCAATGAATCAATTGTATAAAGCAGGGAGTATTTGGTCAAAGCAAGGTGGAAAAAAAAAAACCCTCAGATTGCATATGCTTAACAATTCAATAAAGATAAAAATACCAACACAAGATACATAAATTCTGGAACAGTCTTCCAACTCCTTACTGCTAATTTTATATTCTCCTTTCAAAAGCGCGCCAAAAACTCCACATGATTTCTGTATTTAGATAGATGTCTCCAGAAAAGAAACAACATTAACAATATAGTAGGGTTTTGGTGCTGTTGCTTTATTGAGATAAGCTCTCCTTTACCCTAAGCTGACCTCAAATATAGCAGAGGATAACCTCAAATTCCTAAGCCTCCTGCCTCTTCCTCTGAAGTGCTGGAATTATAGTATCGACACACTTGAATTATAGGTGTGCACCACCACACCCAGCCTTAAATATCTGGTTATACATATACTGTAGTCACTCATTTAGTTACTTACTGAGATTAGCTATTCACTCATTACTGTATACCATCTTTAAGTTATAGGTTATTCCAGGCAGTGGTGGTGCATGCCTTTAATCCCAGCACTCAGGAGGCAGAGGCAGGCAGATTTCTGAATTCGAGGCCAGCCTGGTCTACAGAGTGAGTTCCAGGACAGCTAGGGCTACAGAGAGAAACCCTGTCTCGAAAAACCAAAAAAAAAAAAAAAAAAAGAAAAAGAAAAAAAAAAGTTACAGGTTACGTTTTAATTACAAGATATTAATAATACAAATAAACAATAGTATAGCTTGAATGAACTGAATAGATGGCATTAAAATGTTTTTCCTATCTATGAGGAACTTGCAAATAGAATCAGCCTTATACACTTGTGAGTTTTCCATCTACCATTTCAACCAACTTCATTTGGAAATACATGGAATAAAATGCTCCTGTACACAAGCACAGACTTTTTTGGTCAGCATTACATTTGGTCAGAATAATACAGTATGAAAACTATTTATATAGCATGTATTATTAATACTATAAATAATTTAGACACAACTAAAAGTATGGGAGGATATATGTGATAGATATTACAAATAAAGTAACATTTTATAGTATAAGGGATTTAAGTACCTGTACTGGCTAGTTTTGTGTCAACTTGACACAGCTGGAGTTATCAGTTGAGGAAATGCCTTCATGAGATCCAACTGTAAGGCATTTTCTCAATTAGTGATCAAGGGGGAAAGGACCCTTGTGGGTGATGCCATCTCTGGGCTGGTTGTCCTGGGTTCTATAGGAGAGCAGGCTGAGCAAGCCAGGGGAAGCAAGCCAGTAAAAAACAACCCTCCATGGCCTCTGCATCAGCTCCTGCTCCCTGACCTGCTTGAGTTCCAGACCTGACTTCTTTCAGTGATGAACAGCAATGTGGAAATGTAAGCTGAATAAACCCTTTCCTCCCCAACTGCTTCTTGGTCATGATGTTTGTGCAGGAATAGAAACACTGACTAAGACAAATTGGTACCAGCAGAATTAGTGGGGTATTCCTGTGACAACCTGACCACGTTTTGGGGAGGACTGTGAAAGGACTTTGGAACTTTGGGCTTGAAGATCCATTCGTTGTTAAGAGCTCTGTCAGATGTTGTGTAGGAGCTTGAAGATAATGTTGAGAACAGTGCAGAAGATGGAGGTCTGGCTTGTGAAATTTCAGAGGGAAAATTAAAGACTCTTTTCAGGGCCATTGTTGTATTGATTGTGAAGATTTTGTAGTTCTGGTTAGCTGGGGCTGAAGAATCAGCTGTGGTTAACAAGATACCAGAACTACTAAAGCAAAAACTTTGCATTACTGGGACTATTGATGCTGGTTAGCTGGAGCTAAGAAATTAGCGGTGATTAAGAAGAGACCAGCATCATTGAGGTGACATCTTCTGGGAAGTATTTTCTGAAAGCACAAAGAGGCTGCGTTTCAGAGATAGGCAAGGTTGTACTCCTGCTGCAGCGGGACTTGGTAATATGTAAGGGCCACCCAGGTGGTGCTGGTTTTGAAGACATGAAGTGGTTGCGCAGAGCGGCTGAGGCTCGGCACTGTGAGAGGCCATGGAAGGCCATTGGTGAAGGTGCAGCTTCAGTTGCAATTGAAGGCCCAGGACTGAAGGGATCATACAGTGTTTTGGAGATGCCAGTACCACGAGATGACCACCAAGAGCAGCAGCAGCAGTGGAGTACAGGCATCTGGCGCCTAGAGGACGACGTGTGTGCTACAAAGGGCATGGCTGGAGAAGTGACCCAAGCCCTTGGAAGAGCCCAGAAGATCGTGAGTTGAATCCCAGACATTTGGTGGTTGGAGATTGATTTTTGCTTTTGATTGTGACTGTGCCCTGATATTTTCCCTCTTGAACGAAGAAACTATTTTAGTGGATCCCACAGTTAAGAGACTTTTAATTGTAAAAAGACTTTGGATTTTAAAAGAGATGGATATTTTAAAGAGATTGAAAATTTAAGAATATGTAAAGACTGTGGAATGTTTAAAGTTGTTTAGACCTTGGGGATGAATGGGAATGTAAGGGTTGAGGCTTACTAGTGATGTGTCTGTGTGTCAAGTTGACAAGGGGTCAATTGTACTGGCTAGTTTTGTGTCAACTTGACACAGCTGGAGTTATCAGTTGAGGAAATGCCTTCATGAGATCCAACTGTAAGGCATTTTCTCAATTAGTGATCAAGGGGGAAAGGACCCTTGTGGGTGATGCCATCTCTGGGCTGGTTGTCCTGGGTTCTATAGGAGAGCAGGCTGAGCAAGCCAGGGGAAGCAAGCCAGTAAAAAACAACCCTCCATGGCCTCTGCTTCAGTTCCTGCTCCCTGACCTGCTTGAGTTCCAGACCTGACTTCTTTCAGTGATGAACAGCAATGTGGAAATGTAAGCTGAATAAACCCTTTCCTCCCCAACTGCTTCTTGGTCATGATGTTTGTGCAGGAATAGAAACACTGACTAAGACAGTACCTAAAAAGTATTGGTATCTGCATGGAGTTCAGGTGCCAATACCATACAGAGATCAAGGGACAACTATATTCTTCAATGGTATGAATTGTGAAATGTAGTAAAAACTGTTTTAGACATGACAATCTATTTGTAAAAAATACTATTTTTTATAAGTTGTTTTATTTTCTTCATAACTGATCTGCATTTGGCTTTAAAAACAGTTTTTATTATCATGTATTATGTTTAGCATACTGCTTTACTATATTTACTAGATTGTTCATGTCTACTTTTTAAAAGAATTGTACTTGTAAAACTACCATTATAATATTCTTTAGCCCTAAATAGAAACCTTGACTCCATTAGCAGTCATTCCCCAGCTCTCTTTCTTCACTGAACTACTTATTTCTGTCATTACGATTCACAAGAAACGGTAACACATTGAATAGCTGCTATAGTCCAGAGCACAAACAACAAGCTCGGTCTATTAAAGACTAGAGAGGTCAGTGTTTTAAGCTTTAAAGGCCAGATGACGTTGTGACAACCGTATCTCTAGTATTAACTCAGGCTTACACAACATAAAAGTGAACTGATGGACTGTTCTGATAAAACTTTATTCCTGAAAAAAAAAAAATCAGGATAGATTTGAGAGCCAGAGTCTGCTGTTTCCAGTTTAGAAAAGAACTGCCTAGCATAAATATAATGTAAGTTGTATAGATAAAATTAACATTTATAAAATAGTTTATAAAGCTAGACATTTAATACAATATATCTAAAATAATATCACTTCAATGAGTAATCTATTATTAAAAATAGTCTAGTGATTTAATGACTAATGAAAAGACGAATCTAAGTCTTTGATATCTGGAGTAATCATGGCTAATCTTGTCTGAAACCTAGTGTATACAGTATATCTAATCTCAATTCAGATTAGCTATATTTTGAGTATTTAATATCCACATGTGGCTAGTGGTTTCTATAATCAATAGTATATGTCTCCAGAAACTATAGTAAACATTCCTCCTTTACAGATAAGGAATTTGAGATTATAAGGAGATTGCAGAAACCCTACAATCATGGGTTATTAAGTGTGAAACTAGGCATAAAGTCCAATTCTAAATCCAGACTTAGCACTTACAAATACCCTGTTAGTTTAACTAATTGCCAAAGCATATTTTAATAGTGATAATTAAAGATAAAATGATTTATGTAGACAAATCAAGGTAGAGGTGAGCTAAAAAGCTTCCTTTCTGCTGTCTTGCTTTCAAATGCTAGAAGGTGCTACAAAGGCTGCTGGGGGAGAATTGTCATCAATGGTCTCACTCTGCCAGGCAAGATGTGCCTGAGAGGTGCAATAGAGGAACAACTGGTATGGAAGTAACCGATCTCTTTGACTGGATCTGAGGCCTGCTCCAAAGGAGGGAATTCACATTTAGTACTATAAACATTAAAAAGGAGGTGGTGAGGATGAGGCCATATGCTTTAGTGAGGAAGCTACAATGGTTTTGTTAAAGAAACACGCTGTAACTCTCAAAGTGCTTTCTAAATATTTGTTTATACCAGATTAGTGCTGCTGTCAGCTTTGGTAAAGAAGCTTATTTTTGCAATGGACAGTGGTTATTTCAGAGACTCATAATTGTTCAAAATACCGAGAATAAATGACTGAAATGCTCAGCCCTACATGGGACATCTCCCTTGGGGGCTTAAAGAACAACATGGAAGAGGATTTTTGGAAAGGATACAAGAGCCAGAAGATGAGGCGGAGTGTAGTTTTATAGGCAGGATATGATTATTACAGTCTAACCCCCAGTATCTCCATAAAACCTGTGCAAGATGAGGCTTGTCAACATTCCATCATGGAGTGAGGAGATGCTTACAAAGCCCTGTCCCTCTCTGAATTATTATAGTTAATGGGTTCTTTGGGGGGCTAGGGTGAGGCATTTTCTTCAGTCATGTAGCTACTGGATACCCATGTTCCTATAATACCTTATCCATGACCCTCTGAGATTAAATTGAGTTGTATAGCCCCTGGGGTTATACAAACTGGGGAAAAAAAGATAGATTATAGTTGCTCCAGTATACTAAGATTTGTCAGTAAATACCACCTTGGACTAGACTTAAATATGCTTTAACTTTACCAATATCTTTAAAAGTTTTTACCAAAAATATACATTCAGATGAGACTGAAAAATATTCAATTAAAACTTTAAGATAAACATGTAATACATAGTTATTTGTCCCAGTTATCTCACTGACAAAGCCTTCTTTTGTGTATAGAGTACATTCATGTTATGAACATTCTGCTCCTGAGCTCTATCTCTAGACCTAACTCTGCAGCAGAAGAGGCAAGCCTTAAACTTGTGATTTTTCTTGTCTTGGCTTTTCATGTGGCTAAGATAAGAGGCCTGTACCCTGAGGTCTCACTTACTGTCTTACACTTAGGAGATCTACTATAGCTAAGATATCTAGGGGAAACCTTGACACAATAGCTTAGCTTTCTTGTAATTATTCTCCCAACCGTATTTTGTTGTCATGTTCCACCATGAAATCAGGTAGATTATTAAATCTTGTCCAAACAATGTAACAGTAAAAATCCTAAATAATTTGATTTAAAAATATAAATAATCTGAATACATATTTCTGAAAAGGCAACATGGCCAATAAGTATATGAAGAAATGAGCAACACCCCAATCATCAGGGAAATGTAACTCAAAACTACAGTGAGATATTACTTTACCTAAGTTAGAATGGCTCTCTCTTATCAATAAAACAAAACAATGGCCGGCTTGGGAAAACTGCTAATTAAGGTCAGAGTCTACCGTTGACCTGATGGTTTTGTGGGGCTTGGCTTGTAATGGAGGCCGTTTACTTGCAGGGCTTCTCTGGGGAATTGTAAGCTCACATTTGCCTCAATTAGATTACAGGATCAATTTCCTTTCTTTCAATAAGAACCTGTTCAGTCCACACCCAAGATTCCTGAAATGCTTCTCCATCCTAAGCTATCCTAAGCCCAAAGACATTTGCCCATCCTGGATGTTCCTACCTTTATTCCCCCCAAACTTTGTAAGTACTAAATCACCCTAAGGAAAGATGATTGCCTCCTGATAGCTGGCCCTGGTGTGGTCATTCATGAATCAGCAAACTGCCCATGAGGGCAGAGAGATGGTTCAGCAGATGTGCTTGTAATGCAAGCCCGAGATCTGATTTTTATCCAGAATCTGCAGAACCTATTTAATGTAGTGGCTGGCATGCATCTGTAATCTCAGAACTACGTTGAGGAATAAGGAGGTAGAGACAGGAGTATTCAGGGCAGCAGAATCAAGAGAGACTCTGTTTCAAAAAGGTATGAGAGAATCAATTCCCAAATGCTGTTTCTGACCTCCACACACATGTAGCACACACATGATGGTGAGCTATACATAAAGAAACTGTACTGTTGGGAATGTAAACTGGTACAGCCAATACCACAAAAATTATGGAAGGTCCTCAAAAATAGAAATAGACCTACTGTATAATTTAGCAACACTCTGTTTAGATATATATCCAAGGAAGTGAAATCATTCTGTCAAGGAGATATTGCATGCTTCCATTCAACTGGGGGATTTTAAAGAGTTAGTAAGGGGCAGGAGAGATGGCTCAGCAGTTAAGAACACTGACTGCTCTTCCAGAGGTCCTGAGTTCAGTTCCCAGCAACCACATGGTGGCTCACAACCATCTTTAACGGGATCCACTGCACTCTTCTGGTGTGTGTCTGAAGACAGCTACAATGTACTCATACACATAAAATAAATAAATCTTTAAAAAAAAGTAACATGGATATATATAACGTAGAATAGAGGTCACTACAGGGTATGAAGTGCAGGGAAGATGACAGAGGCACACAAAATTTGGGGCAATAGCTCTAATGTTCTCCAGAACAGAATGATAATTATAGTCTACAACAATTAGTCATACATTTTCAAAACAACTACTGAAAAAGGGATCAAAGATACTCACTAGACAGAAATGCTAGTATCTGAAATGATGAAAGACACTGATAACCCTGACTTGACAATTACATATTTATATTCAATTATGTTATTAAATGCCATAAATAGGTACAAATATTGTGTCAATTAAAAAAAAAAGCCTTTTCTTGAGTGAGCTCTATACAACCAAGATTTATAAGCTATTTGCTATGTGTCAGATGTCAATTTTGAAGCTAAGTATAGAGAACTAAATGCTAGTGAATATCAGCTCTGCCAAACACATAAGTAAACAGATAGCAGGAAACATTCCCATCTTCAAGTGCTACCTTTACCCTCCTTATATTGAAAATACATTCTTTTCTCATACAAAATATCCTGACTATAGTTTTCCCTCCTCCTACTCTTCCCAGTTTCCCCTATTTGGATTCCCTTTTTCCTTTATTAGAAAAGAGCATGCTTCAAGAGACAACAACAAAACATAGCAAAATAAAACATGGTAAGATAAAACAAAGACAGTCACAAGTTGAATAAGGCAAACCAATAGAAGAAAAGGCACAAAGAGACTCACTTGTTTACACACTCAGGTGTAAGGGCTACCTTCTTAATGCTTAACTCCCAGCAAATCTATACTAGTGTATTCTTTCATCTCCATTCCTTCTAAACAAAACAAAAACAAACAAACAAAACCCTAAGATGTGCTGCTTGGAAGATAGTTCAGTGGGTAAAGTGCTTGCTATGCAAGCAGGAGGTCCCAAATCCAGATTTTTAATACCTATGTAAAAGCTGGGTGTGATGGCATGTAACAGATCTCAGGAGCTGGCTATTCAGCCAGTCTATCGAAACAAAGTTCCAGTTTTAGTGAGATCTTGTATCAGAATACAGTGGAGTGGCTGGAGAGGTGGCACAGTGGGTGGTTAAAAGCACTTGCTGCTCTTGAGAGGACCTGGGTTCTGATTCCAAAATCCACACGGAGGCTCACAACTACCTTCAACACCAGTGCTAGAGGATCTGACACCCTTTTCTGACATCCTCAGGTTTCTGCACACATAGAACACACATAAGCTCATGAAAGCAAATATGCACTACACATAAATGTCTAAAAAATTAATACAGTGAGAAAACTGATTGAAAAAGACATTCTTTTTTTTTTTTAATATTTTTATTACATATTTTCCTCAATTACATTTCCAATACTATCCCAAAAGTCCCCCATAGCGCCCCCCACTTCCCTACCCACCCATTCCCATTCTTTTGGCCCTGGCATTCCCCTATATTGGGGCATATAAAGTTTGCAAGTCCAATGGGCCTCTCTTTCCATTGATGGCCGAC